>NC_141053.1:19427642-20027642 GCF_041138505.1 Cibotium barometz
TATTATCCTCAATGCAATAATTTGGTGGAGAAAGTTAATGGGATTTTGTGCAAGATAATCACCAAGCAGGTGGAGAAGATCTAAGGATTGGGATAAACACTTGACAACAACCTTATGGGCTTACATAACTTTATTCAAAGCAGCAATGCAATTTACACCTTTTCATCTAGTGTATGGCCAAGGCCTTATTGCCTCTAGAAGTGGAGATTCCAAGCCTCAGAGTTTTGGTAAGAAGCCAAGTTGAGTCACAAGAGAACTTTAAGGAGTGCCTACTCGACCTACAAAGGATTGAGTTTGATAGAGATCAAGCAATTGACTTTTACATGGACCAGGCCACCAAAAAGAGACACAAATTCAATGAGTCCCTCAAGGAAAAATGTTTGAAGGAAGGTATGCTTATCTTAAGATATGACAGTAGTTCTCCCCTTCACCTTTGAAGGGTCCTGGTGGCTGAGTTCTGTGAAGAGCCTTGCGAACATCGGGGTCAAGCTCTTCCTCTCATCAGTGAGAGGATCTGGCTATCGGCGGGCCACCCACGGTTCCCTCGCCTCATAATTCTGCTAAAAATTATACATTATTAAATTTTTATTTTTATTTTGTCACAACGAGATCCTAAGACTTAAGAGGTTCGAAAAATAATTTCTTAACCAAGATAAAAGATCTTATTGGGAGATCTATGATATATGTCCAAGTAGCAAATTTTGCTTCATCAATTTGTCATATAATAAACAATCACCTATACAACAGAAGTTTTTCCACAAAACATTTCTTTATTTATATAAAGGTTGCAATATGTACATAGAGCATCTCGGCTCCAAAAAGTCAAAACCTCCTTGGGAAATGCATAAGACGGCGATACTAGGCTACAAACATGCCCCAATACAAACGTTCCCTTACTGCTAAGGGAGCTACTATCTTCTCCTTTGGAATAAAGCGGCTAAGAAGTCTGTAGATATGGTAGTAGGAAAGTCTAAAATCTCGAGGCGTAGGGTGATATAAAATGACACCATGAATCACTTTTAGTCTCATGGCCAACGAGATATTTTCCCTCAGCATCACGCGCTGGTCACAAGAGGCATGGACATACTGCCCTGCTCAAACCACTTGTGCTGCCGTCTCTCCGCTGGGTCTGGAAAATATAAATCCTTGAAATGGCTTGCAAGTCTGGCTCGCCTCGTTCGAGCTGCAGTAGCAGAAGAGATGAGATGCTCAAAGGCGAAAGCAGTCATATCTTGTGACTGGGTGAGATCGGGAATACCGGATAAGAGTGGAACTTCCATCTATAAAACCAAATTATTTGATTAAAAATCTTCATTAATGAAGCTTAAGGAATGAAAATACAATACGTAAATGCTCTTTCTCAGTATTTATTATAAATTCCTGTTTTAAGAATTCATTTTTCTCTATTAGCTTTCACAACAAAGCTCTGATACCAGCTGTGAGACCCCCACCCCCTCCGTGATACCTCCTCCGAAGGCGTTGGCAGCGGAAGTAGCGTCAATCTCTTGCACGGGGTAGGGATTCACACTCGAGGCCTTGCCCCACAGATATCCAAACAAGAGACTAGCCCGGTGGTTCCTCCAAAACCGAACCCAAAAAAACTTCCCTCGCCCAGAAGGCACGGTAATTCCACCAGGAAAATCATC
The DNA here is from genome assembly GCF_041138505.1 of Cibotium barometz. NCBI lineage: Eukaryota > Viridiplantae > Streptophyta > Polypodiopsida > Cyatheales > Cibotiaceae > Cibotium > Cibotium barometz. The sequence goes on from NC_141053.1 coordinate 19,429,289, forward strand.
TAACAAGAGAATTGATCTAACGAGTCAAGTCTTAACTAACCAAACTAATCTGACCAAACCCGAAAGTCACATGGTCACATCAAGGAAGAGACTTACACTTGGTCCATAGAATCATCGCTTTTTTCCTCCTCTAGCAAGGCACATCCCCTGATTCCCTCCCACAGAACAAGGGTCTTACTAGGACCTATTCTAACCAACGTAACTTAATCGTAACTATTTGTATCGCAGAAATCCCTTGATCTAGCCTAACCCCAACCGCGGCCCATGGGTTAGCCAACCGCCCAAACCACTGTATTGGTGGGATTCTTTTATAAAAATTTGGTTCTGTTTTGCCTGGGTACCAAGGAAAAGAGTTCCTAGGCCCCCTAGCCAGCATTTCAAGCAAAATTCAAGGTAGTCATACCACTTACACACCCAATATGAAATTGCCATTTTAACAGATTTGATTTTCTTTAAAACAATCTTTCAATGAAATCATAGTATTACTGATCATAATCCTCCACTCCAAAATATTGAGTCCATTGTTTTACAAAATATATCATCCGAACTCTTCGTTTGAAGACCAGCTGGTCAACCAAACGAGATCCAATATCAAAAATCCATTCACAAAAGTCATTCTTTTGGTTTATCCGTATCTTCCTCGACGTACGCATGGGTGTCCTAGAACCGCGAGCCCGTGCATCACCTGGTCAGAACCCTCTAGGATCCTACTTAGGTGTCCTAGCACTTCACTCAGGGACCGCTTCGTCGATCCTTACCCATCATCGTACCGGAAGTGTACCATTTTAACTATACCGAGGCTGGTCAAGACCTCGGTAGGCTTTGCCGCGAGCGATGTCCCTCAACGACTCCTCACTAGCTGTTGCAACGAGTCTCTCCTTAGTTAATCACATACCAAATTCTTCCTCCAGCATTCTGGCATAAAAAATTCCTTTAAAAGAAAACAGAGGTTCTATGCAAGTAGAATTCTCGGTTCGAGATTGGTTCCACAAAACCCTTTTCTCTTAATCTAGATTTTCTTAATGAGAATCATTGATCTCTCATCAGGGTAATCTACCCATCATTTGACTGAATTTCCAACTAGATTCTTGGTGATTTCAGTTAAGGGAAAACTATGCTAATTCAATGGTAATCTATTCTTTGTGTCAAGAATTGGAATTGGTCATCTCACGAGGTTTTTACTTGATTCAGATTCAAGAGATGGGCAAGTAGTTTACTAGCCACCCCTCTCACAGTCCTGGTCTACAGTCCTGGTCTAACCAAAATTATTTGGTTTACTTTTAACTTTGATTCCGAAGGATTTTCTTCAGATAAAAATCTATTGAGCTTCTAATCGTAAGGAAAATTATGAATTTCATTCCTTCCTAACCATAATAGACTAAGAAATGGTTCTATATGAGAATATTGGATTTTTATAAAAATACTCTTCTTCCATTAATCTAATTTTGGTTAAATATCAATTTGGTGATTTATCCACATAAAATATCTAAGAATATTATTTCTACCAATTTAATTATCAACCCTAATTTTCTAGGTGGAGTTATGGTGAAAATTCCTCTTTTGTCACCAAAATTTAATTTAAACCTTTCTCTACTTAAGATACCATAAAATTTCTTCTTTTAATTAAATACAACTATCCATTTTTTTGAATATGCATTAAATCCCTCTTTTTGCATTTAAATGATTGAATTCTAAATGTCATAGGAATTTCTCTTTTATCATTTAAAAATTTCTTGTGCATAAAATAAATTTATCTAAATTTTCTCTTTTTTAAATAAAATAAAATATCCATTATTTTAAATATGCCAAAAATTCCTCTTTTACTATTTAATTACTTGGATCTCAATTATAATGGGAATTCCTCTTTTCACATAAAAATAAATTTACCAAAACATCCTCTTTTCTTTTAATTAAATATTTATGCATAAATACTAAAAATTTATTTCCCATGAATATGATGAAAATCATTCTTTTTGCATAGGATGTCCAATCCTAGGATATGGTAGGAAGTACTCTTTTAGCATTATGCATAAAATAAGATATGTATTATTTACTGAAAATTTTACCATAGCTTCGCTGCTATTACTGATAATTTTTTATTTTTTATCTTAAAAGAATAAAACATTGTAATGCAAATATGATATAAGATCTATTTTTAAACTTAAATCTAAACTATGAATTTAAATCATAATCATAAACTTAATTATGATTATTATACTAGATTAAGCATTTTCCATTATTCCTCTTTTCCCAAATTGATAGGACTATCTCTTTCCCATTTATAATCAATTAACGTAGTTTTTAACTACTGATAAATAATCTAAAAGAATTAACTATTATTTTATTAACATAAAAGTATAAAAATACCATTTTCTTATTCTCTAGCTTAACAACCTTAGAGTTTGATTTTGAATTAAGAATTTATCAATGAGAAGCATTCTTTTGCTAAAGAATTAGCCATAGGAATGACTATAGTCTAGTAGGTAGATAAACACATTACCTATTTAGGACCTTTTTGGGTATGTAGACGAGTTCATGCTAAGGGATGAGTATACGCACCTTCACCCCAAGGCCACCCAAGTGTGTCTATTATGCCAATAGAATCCCATCTTCATTTGGTGAGTTGTACACTCAGCAAATGGTTGGTGAGAAAATGACTAATTTCCAACCATAGTCATCCATAATAGCGGATGCTATAGCCAGAGAGCAAGTGATGTGGTCCTCACTCAAGATATTCCAAGGTGGAATTCCATTCCTCACTCTAGGGACAATGGCCCCAATTGGCAAGTCAACCAAACACAAATCCACGCTCCATGTGGTTTGCTTAGAGTTTTGCCACTTCTTAGCTCTGCCAACATCCAAATGAAATTGATGAATAATTTTGAATGCCCCATCATAATTATATTGTTTGATATCCTTACCCAAAGAACTTAATTAGACTCCCACACTTTATAATTATCTCTACATGGAGGACTTGAAGAGGAAGGAAAATGAGACAAAGGGACATATACCATCTCTACATTGCAAGCCCTCTTAGTGAGCTTATTCTCTTCCCTATCTGGATCATTATTTACACATACAAGTAACATCAAACATGCAATGATAAGAAAAGTCTACATGATTCACAAGTAAAAGGGAAACATGAAACCTACATAGTAAAAAGAACGACACCCCATTCACAGCACTTCAAGGTAAATAGCAAGTAAAAACACAAAAAATATTAGTACACATCCACTTAACAAATTAGAATAGTGCACATGAAATGAACCAATATTCTCTGTGTTTGTAGGTTTAGGCCATCCTTCTCGTTTGTTATCGGGTGTGGCATGACTAGCTTTTTGTTTCTCTGCTAGAAATCTTTGGTCTTCTTCTAGCTTCTTCTTCTCAGCTTCATTCATGTTACCGAACGACCTAGAATCTAACTTACATTCTCCCTTAACGTGCCTTTCAAAAGTTTCCTTCTCCTCCTCCACACGTGCCACTCTTCATTTCTATTCACCATGGACAATGTTTCCTCTCCCACTCTCTTAATTTTATAGGCCCATCTTTTTGCTTATTCTCTCTAAAAATGTCATGTGTGTACATGCAGTACTACGTGGCCGGCAATAAGATTGTCCATGCCTTACAAATGGCACGAACCATTTGCAAGTATTTTTTATCGACCAAGTAGTGGCGGAACCTACACGTAGGGATTGAAATAAAATTCAATATTACTATAAATAAGGGTGAAATAAAATTTAGTATTACTATAAATATTGAAATAAAATTCAATATTACTATAAATAAGGGTGAAATAATGAAAGGGTGTACATACTATTGGCCAAATAGTACAATAATTCAAGTACTAGAATCCTATATGAGAATATTGCTTTAAGAATTTTCTTTCACAAAACATTGCATCCAATGTAGCCAAACCTAAAAATTATTCTAGGTTAACATTAAAAAAAATCAAAGTACTCACAAGTACAAAAATAGTTCCAATTTTTCCATGGTCAAAAGGAGAACTTTTTTAGACACCCTTTCATGCTTTCACCTAGAAATAGAAAATAAAAAATATGGGTAGGTTATGCCTTGTATCTGTACACCAAGCGTCGACAGCTTGCATTTGTAAGGTAGACTTGTTTGGAAGCCAAGGTAGCCACAATCATCCCCATGTGGTGAATGGATCAAACAAAAATGGTCTATGTCTCAACACATTGGTATCAAAGTACTTAACTATAGTGGGATGCTTGGGAAATGGGGAACTACCCTCTATGGCTGAAGATCTAACCACTTGATCGAACCATCTACATACATATGTAATATCATGGTCCATGATAAACTCCTTTTCTAGCCATGGAATGTACACATGATCTATAAAAGGCATACCATAACTCTCCTTCAAATTATCATCTGCACCAAGTAGAGAAAGAATGGACAATTGCTTTGGCTTTGAACATGTGGCAACTGAAACTTGATAATATTTCTCCATAGTAATCTTTCTAGCTGTATACTCAAATGGTAGACCCCATAAGATGCAGAACCATTCTTTCCCATGAGTAGGTTTCACAATGGAAAGGATCTAACAACATGCTCAAAAAATAACACATGAAGCAGTTGACAAAAGTGTTGAATAGCTTTGATGAGGAATTTATATCATCATCAACATCCTTACTAGTAACATCAGGAAAGTTGACAGACAGAATGAAAGGCCCCTTAGTAGTAATGTATCCTTCATTCTCAAATGCTCTCTTGAGAGAACTCAAGTCTTGCCTTAGTTAACAAACAACAAGGTTCAAAAATTCCTTATTCAATGTTAGAATATCTAAGATATTTGCACCACAGTCTGGAATGATATCTTGAGCTTCTTCCTTTTGTTTCCATTCTTTTGCTACCCCCACCTTGGTCTTCATCAACCTTCTGTTCTTCTTCTACACCTAGAGCTTGATCCATTTCATTCATATTTTGTTCTATCACCTTCTCATTGTGTTGATCCATTTGAGTGTCCTTATTTTTTCGTCCCTTCTTTGGTGAAGCTTTTTCGGATCTAGTCTTCTTCCCTTGTTTCCAAAGCATGAAAAATAGTATTAAATTCTTTCCACCCTCGGGAAGTTCACCTAAAAATATGTAAGTGTATCACGTGAGTTCATCAAGAGGGGTATACTGATTCAAAAAAGTTACAGAATTACATTTATAGGAGGGGTTTTTTAAACCAATTTTGAAAAAAACCCGTAAGTTTATATAGAAGAAGGGGTCATTTTATTCATAAAAGTATGTAAGTGTAAGGGGTTTTTTTAATACCCCTTGAATGCACGTGATACATAAAATTTCTTAGAGGCGAACCCCTTGAGTTTCCACCATATGATTTTGAGCACACTAAAACAAGGCAATGTGAAAAACGTACTCGAGCAATGATATACTTCTCTTACAATCCAAAATGTATATGGATCAATTTAAACATAGCAAAGCAGTGGCAAAGCAATGGGTCAATATGTATTTGCCAAGAGTTTTGTCACATAAATATGAATCACTTTACACATAATTATGTATCACTTTCTCTTTGAGCACATAGTCAAAGCCCCCATTTGAATAATCCCATATATGGGTTTCTCTGACGAAACCCATCAAGGAAGTAAATAAAAATATAAGGGTATGCATTCAAATGGCCATTGACCTACTCAATACCTATGCGTGCAAAGTATAATATCCATGACTCATGCATATGGATAGATTGAAGCCTACAGTCCTCTTAAAGAAGATGTCGATATTGGGGAGATCTTTCTTAAGCTTTCTCATGGTCAACTAAATGTTTGACATATATGAAGACCAAACCTTATGAATGGAATTGGCAATAAGAAGCACACAAGATATGCTATATGTATTGGTCTTTCACACAATAAGAAGCAATGTAATATATATGGGTTGAGTCCACTTGAATGGGTCTGAGACAATTAAACTCATTACATATATTTACTATCATGCAAGTTGTCAATATGGTTTAGCCAATGAAACCCTCTTTGGAGGAAAAATAGCTTTTCTTGTTTGTTCATTCATGGCCAAAGATCAATCACGGATGTTTCTTCACAACCAAAAAATAGCTCCTACGAGGTTTTAGCCATTAAACCCCTGGGAGAGAGTTATTTTGGGAAATGAGATTTCTCATTTGATATCAAGGGTTTTGCCACAATGAAACCCCTCAAATGCAAGCTCCAAAAAAGGTTTCACCAGGAATTTAATAGTTGGGTGAAGGTAATTTTATCAAGAGCATTCATTCTGAGAGATAACATTCCATGATATTAAAAAAGTTCAATGCTTGCACATGTGTGATTATTCAGTGATCATAGCATTATGTGAGATAACATTCCAAGAATATAGTTCATACTCATGCTCACGCAAGTAGCCCAATAGTCCGAGAAGAGAACTAGAGATCGAAAGAGACTCCCAAGGGATTTCGCCACACGAAACCATGTTGTGCCATTTTCAACTAGAGAGAGAGAGAGAGAGAGAGAGCCTTTAAGTGCTTTTGATCTTTTCTTGTAGCTAACTAGACTCATTTTTGGAACAGTGATGTGGGCCTCTATAGGTCCCCTTATAATATAGCATTTTGGAGATTTAGCCTAATATTTTTAATTGAGAGATTTTATATTTTCTATCATAGTGACCCCCTTTTCAAGGCTCACTGCCCAATGCATGGTCACCATGAATAGTTAAGATCTTGAGGATGTGACTAATTGTTAGGGAGAGTGGGTGAATAGTTAAGATCTTGAGGATGTGACTAATTGTTAGGGAGAGTGGGTGAATAGTTAAGGTGAAGATGTATCCTTACCTGACACAATGTACACAGTTTTTCATCAAAGAGATGCCCAACAACTTGATTTGAGTCCATGTGATTATCTAATAACATATTCAAGTATGATTTTAACAGTTATGTACAAAGAATAATGAGTCACACAAATTTGAAAGTTGTGCAAGATTCTAAATTAATTTTAAAATATTTTCCTTATGATATTAAGGTTGACTTTTTCATATAATATCAAAATTCTTGCTCAAAATATGCCTTATACGTCTTAGTAGCCTTTAATAGCTCAAGCAACCATTTAGCGTTTGGTTCAACAAAACTCTCTTACATTTTACAATGGATCATGTTCATTTTGCAATTCTTCAGAACTAGAGTGGGGTGATTACTCTAAGAAAGGTAGCTCAAAACAAAGTGTGTGCAATTCTTCAGAACTAGAGTGGGGCGATTACTCTAAGAAAGGTAGCTCAAAATGGAGTGTGTGCAATTCAATGTAAAGAGCTATCATCTTATTTAAATATTAAGCTTACATTCTCCAATCTTGCTAGAGTATGCGAAGGCCATTTTACATAGGAAATCACATTTAGAAAGATCGTATTGGTAGGTTACACTTGGCCTAGCCTACACATGGATGTTCAGCATTGGTGCTTCTTATAAAGCTTTCCATCTTGCATGAGATAAGAGGCTCACTTATGAGCCATGAAATCCCATTTTCTCTTACAAACCATTTGAGAAATGGGGAATTGATGCCATTGGACCCCTCCCAAGAACCCAGTCATGAAAGGTTTACATTATTGTGGCTATTGATTACATGACCAGATGGGCAGAAGTAGTTAGCTCTAGGATAATAACAACTGAAGATGTTGCCAATGGTAAGTTTGTGTTTGATAATATTCACTGTGCAGATTTGGAACACCCTTGGAGCTGGTATCAGATCATGGCCACACAGATTTTCTCCAAGAACTTCTAGGTGCAAAGTGAATATCAAACATAGGTTTTCCACCCCTATTATCCTCAATGCAATAGTTTGGTGGAGAAAGTTAATGGGGTTTTGTGCAAGATAATCACCAAGCAGGTGGAGAAGATCTAAGGATTGGGATAAACACTTGACAACAACCTTATGGGCTTACATAACTTTATTCAAAGCAGCAATGCAATTTACGCCTTTTCATCTAGTGTATGGCCAAGAGGCCTTATTGCCTCTAGAAGTGGAGATTCCAAGCCTCAGAGTTTTGGTAAGAAGCCAAGTTGAGCCACAAGAGAACTTTAAGGAGTGCCTACTCGACCTACAAAGGATTGAGTTTGATAGAGATCAAGCAATTGACTTTTACATGGACCAGGCCACCAAAAAGAGAGACAAATTCAATGAGTCCCTCAAGGAAAAAGGTTTGAAGGAAGGTATGCTTATCTTAAGATATGACAGTAGATTAGATAACAGGTTTGATATCAATTTTTTTCAAAGGTGGGAAGGCCCTTTCATTATCAAGCAAAAGTTCTCAAACGACAGTTATATATTGCAGGACTTGTTTGGAAAAGTACACAAAACCAGGGTCAATGGTGGCTAGAGGTTAAAGCCATACTTTCAAAAAGTCGAACTAGCACCAATGGAGGCCATGACAATTCATCAGGAGGAACTTCAAGAAGTAGAGGAACTCACCAAGAAAAACAACTTCGATGTGGGGGATTTTACCACATCCCTTACTAATCTCTATCATTCATCCACCACTTAGAGGTATGAATACCTCTAAGCTAGGGGGAGTGCTAAATAGGAGACATGTTTTATAGAAACCTTTTTTTGCAATTATTGTACACCTTGTCATTACTATGGGTATTATTTTAGACCTTATAGCTTATGTGCAAATCACATATTTTACCATTTTTTCCTTGTTATTTCTTATACACCACTATATTCCCCCTACATCTATGTACATTAAGTATTTTCATTTTTATTTTTTGGTGGTTTTATCTAGAGTAAAAAGTTTCAACCTATTAAGGGGAAATATTTGCATTCTCGAATAACTCTTGACAAACCAAGTGCACACCAATAGGACTCACAAATTGAAGTCAAGAATGGGTGGGAGACATACCTTCATTATCGATATGCATTATTATGTAGTGAGTGAATAGGTCAATATTACAATATTATTGGGAGGTGCATGCATGGCTTGCTTAAGATGGATACAAGTGAGTGCTGACATACTCTTACAAGTGGGGACTACTTTGACCTTGCATTAAAGTGCTAAGTCCATACACCATGTGTATTTACATGACTTATTCTTTTGTGAAGAGTGACTAAGGAATTAGCTTCCAAAGAAAGAATGAAAAAATGAAGGGGGCCTCTTGGAAGACTTTTTTTTTTAGGGTAGGAAATTTGATTCAAATTTTTGAGCATCTTCCACTCGGAATTTGGCAATCAAAGTTCACAAACTACTTTGTAGGTCATTCAAAAGTTCTTTTGTAGAATAGTTCATGAACTTCAACTTTGCTTTGAAGCTTCTCAATCCCATCTACATTGCAACAATTTTGGACAGCTTGCTCAAATCTCTTCCTAACTTCTTCTATTACCCACAATCACACACCCCACTTTGTAATGTTTTTACCCCACACCTATTTAATGTGACCTTGGAAAACCTTAGATCAAATGAAAAATTATAATATCCTTTCAAATCTTCCTCCACCACCTTGGACTTAGCAATAACTAAGACCTGGTCCAATTACAACCTCTTCACCAAACCACTTTCACACTACTTAAGGGAGTCACCCTCCACCTATAAAAAGGGGCCATCTATCACCATGAAGGGATATATCTTTCTTCTTTCCTCCTTAGCCCTCATGTTTATGTTGACCTCCTTCTTTCCAACACCAATGCCATCATAAAGTCCTTAGTCTTCTCCCCATTCTCACTCCCTCACCCTAGCTCTCTACAAATCTCTAATTATCAACCCATGTGCTAGTGCCTTGGGCGTGTTTTCTCCACCATGTGGTTTGTGAGTGACAGTGCCATTATAGGTGAGTGTAACTCATCCATGTGGTTTGTGAGTGACAGTGCCATTATAGGTGAGTGTAACTCATCCATGTGTGCTTAGTGTGTATCCCACGAATCTCCCTCTCCATGTACTTTGTCTCCAACCATTAATAAGCAAGCTCGGGTCTACCTTCACTTGGTTTTGAGAAGTGGTTTCCATTGGTAAGTTACTTTTTGGTGTGTGTGTGTGTGTGTGTGTGTGTGTGTGTGTACACTGGATGCCTTTGTTTTGTTCTTCCATTGTCCTTCTTTTAAGATTAAGATTTCTCTAGTGTTTGTCTTTATGAATGTGGTTCTCTTGGGAGGTGATAGAATCCATCTTTCAAGAAAATCCTCCTCAGGATATATGGTCAAAGCTATTCAAGATATAGAGCCCACATGTTTTGAGGAGGCATTGGGCATAAGAATTAGGAAGATGCCATGAACATAAGCATTGGGAAGCTACCAAGTATGAAGAGATGGTTAGATGCAAATATGACATTGAATTTGGTGATTATGGAAAGTTAGGAAATTGGTTTTAAGTGTGTTTTCAAAGCGAAGCATGATAATTTTGATGGGTTTGTTATTAGGTATAAGCCAAGATTGTTTGCTACTAGGTATAAGCCAAGATTTTTTGCCAAGGGATATGCACAAAACTATGGCATTGCTTTGAAGGGAGATTCAACCCAGTTTTTCTAGGATGGTCCAACCATGACAGAATTCATTGCTATGGCTATAGCTAAGGGATGGTTATTACATAATCTAGATGTAAAGAATATATTTTTACATGGTGATTTACAAGAGGATGTTTACATGGTACAATTACTAGGATATGAGAATCATGCGCACCCCAATTTTGTTTGCAAAGGTTACCGAAAGCTTAAATTGTATAGCTTGAAAAGAAAGCACCTAGAACATGGTCAGACAAGATAGGAGTCTATCTCAGCATCATCGGATTATTCAAGATACCCAAAGCTTGTTAAGAAAAGCAATGTGTGAGGGTGCAACATGAATAGAGCAAGGGGAGGAGCATGCACATTAGAAAAGGATAGTGTCAAGACAACGGAATTATTGGGAACCTAGAGAGCACGACCGTCCGGATAGGTCACGGGCGGGGTTAAGGAGAGCCAAAATGACCAGTAGGCCTCAAGAGTGGTCGGACACTAGTGAGAGTGGTCGGACACTAGTGAGAGTGGTCGGGCACATGTGAAGAGCTTACTAGCTGATAAAAGAGTAGAGTCCGTGTATAGTGGTCGTGTGTTTATTTTGGCTCTGGTTGGGAGGTGAAACGAAGGGCTCTCATCACTCTTGATTAGAAAAGAAGGTCTCCTAGTTGTTGCTGGGTGCCTTCATAGATAGACTAAGCATACATTGGAGAAAAGCTTGATTTGTTTTTGGTCATTTGTAAAAGGTGAAGTCAAAGGTCAAAAAGGTAGCACATGGAAAGTGCAAGGGAGCACATGTAGTGTGAGTATTTATGGACACATGGTTGGCACTAGGGTACACACATCTTGTGAGTTGGGAGCTCCATGAGATCTATATAAGCATGTACTTCGATCAAGCGAATGTAATGAGATTATGTAGGTTTATGATTAATCACCCTTCATTATCTTACTATGAGCTTAATCATGTCCCTCATATGCTTTGATCCACCTTGAGTGTAATCAATCTTGGTTTCTCAACATGGTATCAGAGCCATGCCTCTACCTTCATCTTCTCACTCATCTAACACATCATTAACACAAGATTAACTCACTAATCCTTCATCTCCATTAAACTAGTCTCAAGCTCTCTACACCACTACTCGGTTATCCTCATGTTGCAAGAGCTATAGGGCATCACTTTTCTTGCAGATTGATTCAAAATAAAGGCAACACATAGGGCTTCAAAAGCCCTAAGCTCACGATGAACATCGGAGCCCAGACGTGACGGCATTTCTGCCAAGCAACCGCTAGTAAAACTGTGCACACTTCCCAACACCACATTGGTTCAATTGATGGTGGTTCAACATGCGCCCTAGAGTCTCCTTTGAGCTCCCAAGAGCTCATGGCCATTGGTTGCTTCTATATTCTACAAGTAGGTAAACACTAACTGCCATTCAAGCTTCTCAAGGTATCTTGAGCTTTTAAACTCAAAATTAGTCTTATCATTAAGGCTTTAATCCTACCCCTAATTTAGGTCATTCAAAACCAATTGGGTGTGTTTTCTAAAGTGCAGTATTATATTATCATCTATTACTTGGGCTACCTCAAGAACAAGTGTTCCTAAACACCACTTGGAGATTAATCAATCTTGGTTTCTCAACAAAGTTGATTTCTCACTCTAGTGGTCATATATGTTGATGAACTAACTGTCTCACACAGGTGAGAGTGAAGATGAAATTCATAAGGTGAAGATGCTTCTTAAGAAGAAGTTTGAAATGAAATATTTAGGTAGAACTACAATATATCTTAGTCATATATAAGTGATTAGTTCACAAGATAGGATTTGGCTATTAGAGGAGGAAGTATGCTTTGGATATGCTATCTAAGTATGAGATTATAGATTGTAAATTAATCTCATACAATTAGTAGAACTAATTATTAAGGAGATTATGCTAGTGGTCATATATGTTGATGAACTAATTGTCACAGGTGAGTGATGATGCAATTCATGAGGTGAAGATTTTTCTTAACAAGAAGTTTGAAATGAAAGATTTACATAGAGCTGCGATACTTCTTGGGCATATAATTAGTTCATGAGATGGGATTTGGGTATGCTTTGGACATGCTGTCTAAGTATGAGATTATATATTTTAAACTAGTCTCATACCATTGTAGTAGAACACAAAGTCTACATATGTTGGTAATCTTTGGGAGGACCCTAATATATGTACATATGCATAGTAGGGAGTTTAATCTACATGATTATCACCAGGTTAGATTTGAGCTATAATGTTGTATTCATGAGTTAGTATATTCATACCCCAAGGAAGCCACACTTAGATGTGGCTAGGAGGATACTCAGGTACATAAATTCCACATTAATACTTTTCTAGTCCACTTAGATGTGGATAGGAGGATACTTAGGTCCATAGTAGGAAGGTTAATCTACATGACTATCACCAAGTTAGATTTGAGCTATTAGGAGGATACTTAGGTCCATAGTAGGAAGGTTAATCTACATGACTATCACCAAGTTAGATTTGAGCTAGGAGGATACTCAAGTACATAAACTCCACATTATAGACTATTCTATGAGGCTAGGATACATGTACAGGTACATGGGTAGTACACATATGCATATTGGGATGGTAGTGTCTTAGATAAAAGGTCTACTAGTAGCTTATGTTTTCTTTTGAGAGTATTGAGTACCAAGGTTGAGTATAGGATACATGTATATGCACATGGGTAGTGTCTTAGATAAAAGGTCTACTAGTAGCTTATGTTTTCTTTTGAGAGTATTGAGTACCAAGGTTGAGTATAGGATACATGTATATGCACATGGGTAGTACACATATATGCATATTGGGATGGTAGTGTCTCAGATAGGAGATTTGCTAGTGACCTTATGTTTTATTTTAGGAGTATTGTACATGTTTTCTAAGTATGAGATTATAGGTTATAAACAAATCTCATACCATTATAGTAGTAGAACATGAAGTCTACAGATGTTGGTGATCTTTGGAAGGAGCCTACAATGTCTAGGTGCATATTAGGGAGCTTAATCTACATGACTATCATTAGGTTAGATCTGAGCTGCTATGATGTTGTATTGGTGAGTTAGTATATGCATACTCCAAGGAAGCCACACCTAGATGTGGCTAGGAGAATACTAAGGTACATAAAATCCACATAACATACTTTTCTATAATGCTAGGATACATGTATAGGTACATGGGTAGTACACATATGCATATTGGGATGGTAGACAAGAGATGTACTAGTAGAATTATGTTTTCTTTTGGGAGTATTGAGTACCAAGGTTAAGTATGTGGGTGTTGTTATGGTGACATTTCAGGTAGCTTGGCTGTAGAAGCTACTTGTAGAAGATGAGAACCAAGGTTAAGTATAGGGGTGCTGCTATGCTGACATTTAAGGTAGCTTGGTTATAGAAGCTACTTGAAGATATGGGTGAACCCATGGATAGGCTTGCTGTCATTTATTGTGACAACATGAGTAACATAAATTCTATGAGTAATCCAATGTATCATGCTAGAACAAAGCACGTTGAGGTGCACTATCATTCTATATACTAGCAGGTGATGTGGAATTGGTATATGGCAACACAGAGGATCAAGTAGCTGGCATCTCTATGTGAAGGTATTAAGTACACATAAGCTTCATAGGTTTAGAAGCTTACTTAGAGTAGCTTATGTGTGTATGTAGGGTATAGACTTGAGCTCAAGGTGAAGTGTTGAGATATCGAAATCAACTAGTGTGAATATGAATGACACATAAAGAAAACTCATGTAGTATTGAGCTTGATATGTAAAAAACACCATAGTTAATGAAATTTTATACATTAAAAAAAGTCTAGAGATCTAGAGATCTCAAATTTGATCTTTAAAAAAAATCACTCTTGAGCTAATTTACATTAGGATACATGCTAGGATGATAGCTCTACACGTATGCCACTTATATGGTTGGTGAGATTGTCTTGATATGTCGAGTGGTTTATAGGATGAGTGATCACTTTGGTTTACTAGACTTATGGCATAATTAAGGTGCTAGCTCATATAATCGGGTTCACACTATGGATTGACCTTATATGATTTAATAGGAATGTACTTTCCCTCATAGTATGTACTCTTGTCTTTATGTATGGTTATAGAGAAGTAAGAAGATAAAAGAAAATTAAGCCATCCATCTCTCTCTTGTGTGCTTGTCTATAGTTTGTGTGTGCATGTGTATGTGTGAAGAAGATAGCTTGCATGGATCTAACCTCACCCTCTCCCCCACATTCTTGTCACACCCATAATGTGTCATGAAATCATGCAGCTCCCGTGGTTGCTATACAGCTTAAAATCCAATCTAGGTTCCTTTTCTTTGAGTTACATGAAAGATTGAAGAGCTTTACTTAAGATGGTTTGCAAACGTTGTAGTATTAGAGGGATTACTAGATGAATCCATAACCATAGAGTTCACAAGGACTCTATTGCAATATGAAGATATAAGGAGAGAGTGGTATGGGATGTGTCTTGAAGTTGGCAATCTCTACTGTTTTTATAACTTCAAAAGGAATAAAAATTTACTTTTTCAAGCACTAGAATTCTTATTTTAAGCATAAGAAAAATAACTTTAATCACAATTGTTATTGTTTTAATGTCTCCATCATACGCTCTCTCTCTCTCCCTCTCTCTCTCTCTCTCCCTCTCTCTCTCTCTCTCTCATGTTGTTGAGATCTCACTCCAATTGCATCATCTCTCTCAAAAATCTAAGCCATGAAAGAAGCAAAAAACATGGCCATTGTCATAATATGAGTGAGCAATAATAATTTCTAAAACCAATATATTTCAAACATTACAAGCTACCGAATTACATCAGTACGGACGTCGGACTCCTCGATGGAAGAAGGGAGGTGGTATGGGGTAGGGACCTCTACCAAATGGTGCAAGTGTGGGTGGAAAAAGTGGCCTTGCAAGATCAGGCCGCCGTGGTGCCCAACCATGAGGGAACTGTAACTTATGAAGCTATGGGGGATGTATGTGGCAAGACATGTTGATATTGGGGCTCCATTGGAGCAGCAGGTGGCCATGACGAAGCACTAGATTGTGTTGGGTTCATTGGTACCGTGGGGACTAGATGATATGGTGCCCCCACGTCCATCTGCTGTTCTCGTCAAACAATCTCATTGACCTCACCCCTGAAAACTGGTTACCCAAATCATCGTACACAACGGCAAGTGGTCATAGACATGAACTAAGGCACACCTCGTCGCTCTCCATGCTGATGCAATGTCGTTACAGTGTCCTGCATGCTCTAGCCAAGGACCCAGTACCACCAAAGCAATCTAGGACAGCATCCCCGCGATCAGTGAACGTCCTGGAGCAACCATTTGCCATAGTAGAAGCCCACAATTACCATATGTACAAATGGACGACAATGTCTAAGATAATGATTATATAATGATTTCACTACTTGAATTGTGCACATGAATACCTTACAAAATACTCGCTATGATCAACAATATATCGAATGGGATCCCCATGTGCATCCAATTGGTATGGGTAGGTTTCCTCCTATGCTTTTGACTCCAAGAAGATATCATCGCCAACCTCAAAACCTCCGCAATCTGCAACTACCTCGCCTCCCCGCCTATCGTAGTTTGGACGAGTGGACGTACTCTCACTAGGGTGCATGAAGATAGCGCAATGACCAAAGCAGAGACCTACTTTCATACACTAGTAAGTACTTTAGGGAGGGAAATCATTGAGCTTGACTTTCACAAAAACCAAAAAATCCTGCACTCACCTCCTGTTGGCCATCTTCTGACATGACATAGAGATATCGCGGGATGCGCAAGAACAAAGTCCTTCGCAATGTGAAGTTCCAAGTTCTTGCCTCCCGCATAGCAATCCCCAAGTTCTCCACACGTAGAGTGCATACCATAGTGTCATCGACATGTAGAAACTCTGCAACAAGCACAAATGCCGACTCCACAAGTATCTCTCGAAAAACATTTCGCCGAGGAACCTCTAAAGAGCCCTTGTGGAGACACGCATCTATAGGAAAATCAGCCCACACCAAGCGCACGCCTCCACAAGGATATCGAAGGCGTCCATGCTTCCACACCTCGTTAGAGATCCCATGAATCATTGCAATATTGTAAGATTCCTGGAACAACAAAGCATGTAAGGGGAGTGCAAACGTAATAATGACGATGAATGGAGAGAGTCACTCGCGCTTCTGAGATATCATACCTTTGTTTCGCTTTCCCATAAGCGCGAGATGAAGGTGATCAATGTTCGAGCTCAAAACTAAGTGCAAGGGGTTCACCCCACAATGGGACGCAATACCATACTACACGGAAGAGGATCCAACCCTAATCGATTTTTATGATGCTGAACGCAAAAAGTTACAAGGCTCTTCCTCATAAGCCCCTCTACATGAAGACCTCCCATCTGCATCGCGCTAACCAACTCGAACAATGCATCTATCCCTTCCACTCCATCCTCACCCAACAGAGTTCAATGCCAAAACCTTGCAAATCAACAGCGAAAAGTTTTCCAAGTGCAACTGTTTACCTCTAAACAGGGACGCAAGGGACAAGCTCCAGAGCCAATGCCTCTTCATCAACCAACCTCACCAAAGGAGAAGTCTACATGCTCAAAAGCCTCATCATCCAACAGCCACTCCGCACGAGACTCAAGCGTCATCGACAACAACGCCCATGAGTCTCAAAACCGCAACCTCAATGCCAACCAATGTGAAGGAGGGCCCAAAACATTCCACTTCATCCACAAAGAAAACTCCACCAAGACAACCAAGATCAAGGTATCTTAATGGTATCAACACGTGGGAGGAAACGTAACTACTTGTAGCTCAAGGCTAATTTGAAAGTGCCAATCCAATTTGGGTGCCTCGACCATCAAAGCCTCTTCCTCAACACGGCAATAAGAGGCCAAGGAAAAATAAAAGTACTCTAGAACACCGTCCACAAAAGCCTATGTGAGTTCCTTAAGAAACTCCAATATCTCAACAAGTGTGGGTAACAAAAAGTTTACTGCAAGCACAAGGGTACTACCAAGATAATACCAAAGCTTAAATTCCGAGGTGCATCACAATGTCCCCTAAGGGTGCACAAAGAAAGAAACCTCATCACCAAAAGCATCAACTACCAATTTATAATGTTCATTAAAGATGGGTGCCTGTGCACGTGCTTCAACAGCAAGGATACTATGATGGTAATCCCATCATATGGTTGCCAAGATTGAACAAAGGAAGGAACGCTTCACCAACACCTTCAACCCCAACAGCTTCACCTAAAGTTCGATAAGAATGGAAACCCAAGTAAGCCACTCAATAAATACACAAGAGCTTGCGTGTTAAGTCAACCACAATGGCAACCAACCAGAAGCCTTACTTACCACCTAGACAACAATTGATGATGAGTGCAAAAGCTACACGGTAGACTTAAGAACCTATTCTCTCAAAAGGAGAGTAGTCACAAGAACTTGTTGCTTGCCACGTGGTAGCAAAAAAAAAAGACACACACACACAAGGGAGTCACACATATGGCCTAGCTACAAATGGTAGAATATCACAAGCAACTCCCAACGATCTTCAATAGCCATTACATTTTTGTTAAGCTTATAGCTTACTATTCTTTTGGCTAAGTTAATGTAGCAGCCATGAGTACATATCCATACTCATGCATTGGAGGACATTTGGACCAAGGCCTTATCATCGACAACTTTCCAGGTACATCTCTAGATGGGGAGGCCATGGTGGGCGAAAGCTTGGTCCATGGTACAACCCATTGCCTGGGTTAGGGTGAGCCATAACACTCCGTTGACAGATAGGCTCATAAAGATTAAAGACTAGATTTTTGTCAAGATTCTGAATGGGCCGGATAACCCAAAACATTCAATTTTCTTAAATTGTTTGAGGTTTGTGGCATATCTGGTTAACTACAAATGCCTTCATATTTGATGCAAAAGTTGGTATTACATGTCACATAGGTTGTATAAATGGGTTACTATTGTGGCAAGTCTCTTCCTTGCGGTTATCTGATTTGGTGGAGAATGACACGGCTATATATTGGATGAGGGTACTCCAAGCTACACTTGTGGTTCGGAGTACTTAGTGAGGGAAAGCTAGTACACTTGTGGGTTGGAGTAACTAACCAACGATGGGGACCCTGAGAGTGCTTAATATCATGCCCTCTCGGGGTCCCCATCGTTGGTTATAAAACTGGGCAGTTTTACGAGAGGGCATGTGAGCGTATCTTAAAAAGTCCCAAAAGACTTTCAGACGATGAGAACTAGCAAAGCATTACAAGTTATCTTCTCGATGTTTGGTCCTTACCAGATCACAAAGAAGATTAGTGATGTGACTTACCGATTAGCACTACCTTTTGGAAAGAAGATTCACCTTGTATTTCACATCAGTCATTTTGAAAGAACATTTAGGTGAAGGTGATGAGATTAAGGAGGGAAGTATGTTACGTCGCAAGGCTAAGAAGGGTTAAGACCTACAGGTTAGGTTAACCGTAACCTAGGGGTTAGGCATCTTAAGTAGAGGATAGTAGCTTTTTTGAGACATGTGCTATATTTGGCTCTTGCTTTATGGGAGGCTTATATAAGTGACTTTATGAGTCAGTTTGAGAGAGCTTCTCAGACCTAGACTCGTTGCCTTTGCGTTTACATTGAATGGGTGTGTACTAGTGGTATGGGATGCCAGTAGTAAGGACTTTGCATGTGGAGCCATGTCTTGGATGCTACTATCCCCCTATGCTCGAGAGGGTGAGCTTGAACAAATTTGTGGTTGGGCATTGAGCTAGATGCTAGTGGCTATGCGTGTTTTCTTTGTTTATGCTTAAACTAAGGGTCTGATAGCTTACTGACATCATACTACATCTAATGTTACTGATCTTAGCTCCACTCATACACACAACGGAGAGGAGCACACGCAATAGATCAACCAAGCAGAGAAAGTAGATTGAGGAGCTCGTGGCTCTCCAAGTTCATCATGCGGAGGATCAAGTGTTAGTCGCTACAAAATTCCATTGGTCACCTTAGAGACTTCTTGTGTGCCTATTTGGCTTGCCAAGGGTAGTCGACGCCATCTTGACGGTGAGCTCGTACCAGCAGTTAATTTCTTCGAAAATCCTGTGGTTATTTCACTTGGTACAGGCAAATCGCCTACAAGAGGGCTCCTATCTGCCACGTCCATTGCCTTCAACGAAGGGGGGCTCTCTCACGGCACTACAGGAGCTGCAGTCTTCTCCCATGAGGGACCATCGCGCACCCCAACAAGGGGCACTTGACTGCCCTTGTAGCAGCCCCCCTGCTCCATCGAGGGGGGCCCCTTGCTGCAATCTGCAGCACTTACCTCTCCCTCTATCGTGGGGTGGGCGGGGGGGGGGCAGGGGGGCGCCTCATGCATCCCTGTAGAACTCCCCTTCCCCTTCTCCAAAGGGGCGCTTGCCCGAATCTGCAGCTTCGTTTTTCTCTACAGGCGGTCCTAAGTCGCTTTTTGATGCAACCTCTGGTTTTCCTGCCGTGCCCACAAATGGAGGGGCTCTTTCATCCAAGTTTAAAACCAGCCTCCCCCTTCATTGAAGGTAGACCCTCACCCTTGTCAAAGGCTGAACATGACCCTTCAAAAAGGGGGCCCTTTCATGTCTCCACAGAAGCCTATGCCTCCTCCTATGTGGGCCCTTCACATAACCATGCAGCAACCCCCCCGGCCCCGGCCCCGGCGCCCCCCGTCCCCCCCCCCCCCCCCCCCCAACGGCCCCACCAATTCCCAACTGCATTGCCCCTTCCCTTCAACAAGAGCCCTCACTTGCTCACCCCCTCACATAATATTTCAGTATGAATTTCAGCCATTTGCATGAAGTGGTAAAGCTAGCTAGTACGGCGAGCTGGGTTTCATAATCAAGGCCATTCCAGTACAAACCCCATAGCATGTGAGCATCATATGCGTTGGCACCGAGCTACGTAGGTCATTCTCAGCCATAGTCAGTCAGTTAGTCAGTCTAAGTCCCTTAACCCACTTAAAGAGACACATTCATGCATATACAGTCAGTAGAAACCTTAGGGTTTGCATCAGAAAGCATCCTCTGCATATTGCACATGAAATACAGTCAGTAGAAACCTTAGGGTTTGCATCAGAAATCATCCTGCATATTGCACATCATTCATGCATAGCATCTAGACCATTGCAGGAACCTCGGATAGCATCCAAGATTTTTTTGGTATTTTTCTCAACATTTTTAGCATTTTATACATCATTTAGACATTTTTATTTGGACATGTACAGTCGGCCAGCATTGTAGCCAACCGACTGGCACATCTTGTCCATATAAATAGAGACTTTGCATAATCATTTAGTCATTCATCATATTCAGCAAGAGAGCCATCAAGCGCTTTGTCATCCTCAGCCTCAGGAGCATAAGCGATTGCAGTTTCAGCCCTCTCTCTTCAGCGTTTGTCTCCTACAGCCCTAGGCGCCTCAAACGCATGAGGCATTTAGCCATCTACATCAGTAAAACACATCAGTTCAGCATTCAGCCAGCATTTAGCCTTGCGTTTTCTGCATCCATACAGTTTTCAGCATTCATCCATTCATCGTTTTGCTTCAGCCACTTGGTGAAGGTAAAACGTAGCATTCTCATTCATTTACAGCATTCATATATAGTCTAGAACAGTCCCAAACAGCCCCTCTCTCAGTCCTAGCTTTGCATCCCTCCCTCATAACATTGGGAAGAGTGCATAGGCTCGAGATTGGACATCTTTGGTGCTTCTATAAGCGTGCACAATTCAGCCCAACACTTGGTCTTCAGAGGTCTTGCGTTTGGCTTATCGTCAGTCACACCGTCAGTCTCTTTATAGATAATAAAGCAAATACTATCTCGGTAACGGGATAGGGGGCCTTTCAGTGGGTAATTCGGGACCCCATACGATGTACAGTTCTGACGGTGTGAGCATTTGTGTGACAGGATCTCCAATACGAAGACTTCCGCTACATGTTACAGCAATCAATGTTTAATGATTGGAATGTGGATGGATCATTTAAGAACATGACATCAATTTATTAGCTCATGAGCCACCATTGAAGGCCAGTGTGACTGTTGTGAAAACTCCCAACGAGGACCGAGAATGATTGGATTGAATGCAACCTCAAGATTTCTTGTATCAACGATTGAAGCGAAACAATGTATACGCACAAGAAGATTGGAATCGGGCAGGGATTTGCTAAAGTTATAGAAGCACCAAAGATGTCCAATCTCGAGCAACTCTTCACCCACGTCTTCCTCCCACTACCTCTTGAAGCAGCCCTCTAGCTCTTCAGCAAGCTCAGTAGCTCATCAAGAATTCCACTCCACTGAAGGAGTAGAGGTAGTTGGTGAAGAGCTGGAGAGGAATGAGGAGAGCTGGCGGCAGTAGGGGATTAAATACAGGCGGCAGTTTGGGGGGGGGGGGGGGGGGGGGGGTGGAAAGTAGTACTGGGGAACGAGACAAGGCGTGAATGAGTTGCTGAAGAGATCGATGAGTAGTTGGAGGTGACCAGCAAGAGCCTGCTAAAGTCAGTGAAGAGCCGGAGAGGGACGAGTAGAGGTAGTTGGTTGGGAATTGGTGACAAGCAGTGCTTAAGTTCCCAGAGGTACTGATGAGCTGCAGGTGGCTGTGGGACAAGTAGCAGTAGGGGAGGTTATCAACAAGGAGCGTGGAGGATGCAGAAGAGATGGATGAGTAGTTGGGAAGTGATGAATAAAGAGCAGGAGAAGCGGCTACCAGAAGTCGGTGCACAAGCTGTGGCAGAAACATGTGGCATGGTTTTTGAAATTCAAAAACATATATGGCTGACTTTCACACTCGTTTAAAGCTGAAATAAACTCAGAACTCAGCCTTTGTTTGACCGCAGTTTTTGGAATATGTTACAGCAAGGTTTGGCAGCGTTGGTTGGCAGGATATGCTGGTCAAAAATCATGTGATGAACTGGTTAACTACTCATGCTGTAATAGCACGGTAAAGGCGTGGAGAAGAAAGATCAGCATGACTGCCATTATCCTATGCATGGAAAAAAAATAAAGGCAACTTAAGGTTTTATTTGTGGTCATGAAAAAATAAAAAATTACATACGGGAAAGGTTGAGAAGTCTGGTCGGAAAGGGTTCTCAAGGAAAATGTCCACATGAGTTTGCTATACCTCTGATGACCCAAGGGTATGGGCGATAATGTTTTAGCAAATTGGGTGGCCATGCTCCCATGTTGTAGCTGTGAGACGGGTTTTATCCTATAATTGGTTTGTATATGTGATTGCATATTTCTTTTATTAGTGACATTTTTGTACAAATGAATGGTCCTCGCAACCTTCACAGAAATTCAATTTCATAGTAATTTTCTAAGCATAAAATCCTTTTTTCACCTTAAAATGCCAAAAACTAATTTGGTCCCACTGCTCAATGCTTATGCCACTGATGTCACATCAAGCATGACGCTTTCAAAGCAATACTGGATGACCCCCCTGGTTCAAGTGCACGATGAGAAGCTGCCTTCACGTGGCTGCTCTTTGTTGAAGGTCCTGTGAGTGCATGAGAGCCATGACAGCCTTTTGGACATTGTCCCTCTGTATTACACCGTCCTCCCCCTTTTGCATGGCTACCCCTAGCTTCCATACCTTCGTTATAAGCACTGCATTGAGATGTTGATCCGCAAAGACAGGGTAGCATAGCATGGGAACACCCATGTGAATGCTCTCCAGTACAGAGTTCCACCCACAATGCGTCAGAAATCCACCAACTGCCGCATGGCCCAACACCTCAATTTGCGGGGCCCAGTTGATGATGAGGCCATGGCTCCGTGTTCGTTCTAGGAACCCTTTTGGGAACAAACTGCTCCCATCTCGTGCCACCCATAGGAATGGCTGCGTGCTTTCCTCAATGCCAGCAGCGAACTCTACAAGCTGATTTTGTGTCAGGGAAGCCAAACTACCAAATGAGATGTAGAGCACGGAACCCCCTCTTGTTTGTCAAGCCAGTGGAGGCAGTCACTTTCTTCTTGGTAGAAGCTTGCACTTACGGTTGCATTGTTGTCTAGGCGAGGCGGAAGGATGGGCCCCACATAACGCACATGGGTTGGGCAGGTAGAGGCTTTGAGGCTAGGGGCTTCCAGCTCTTCAAATGTGTTCACCACAATGCACGCTGTATCTTCAATACCATTTAGTCTCTGCGTGAAGTACTTCAAGCGCTCTGGATCACGAAATGGCAATGCGGCCAGAAACTCTGATTGCGTAAGAATAATTCCTCCTGTCTCCACATCAGCATTATTGCGATCATCACCATCTGCATAGACATAAAATCAAGTCCATCAGTCTCATCGCCGCCTGGCCTGGCCATTATGAATCATTCTCAAAAGTTCAACTTACAGCTGGCATTTCCTAGCCTGTGTTTGAATGACTAAGCAGTAAGCCATTTGTGATAACCTTCAAATTTTAGTTTTCTCTCCTTCCCACCCCCCCTTGCGCGGGTCACGTGCATGCCTGTGCCATGGCTAATCCTGTGCAAGAACTGTCTTAATCCCTGACTAATCAGTAGGTCAATCACTCTCTTCAGTGTAGCAGCATCACTAGAATAAGCATCAGCATCAGTAGATTTACCATCATCAGCATGGTCATCATCAGCATGATTATCATCAACATCATCCATAGCATAATTAGCATCATATCATTGTCATCAGCAGGGGCAGCAAGGTTGGGCAGCATAACATAAAACGCAGCATATAACAGCATTAAATGCTTAATCAATTGTCCAAGCAGCAGCCGATAGGGATTATGCAGGCCGACTGGCAGTTCATCCATATATATAAGCACATCTCATATTTCAGCACAAGACAAGTCATCATTCAGTTCATAATTCATCACTCCATCATAGCATCAAGTAAGATCATGTAGGAAAGGGCCCAGGTCACCCCTATGGGGCTGACCATCGGGCTACATCATGTACAAGCATCAGTGAACCTTTTTGTACCATAGTAATACAAGAAAACTTGAACACTAATCTCTCTCTTCTTCTCTCTCCTATCTGTCTTAATCATAAGCTAAATAGCATCAATGTTCTTAATCATGCTTAGGGCTGTGGATCAGTACAGCATAGCTTCCGCGCATGCAACATTGGTATCAAAGCATTCAAGCTCAGTCCACTGACCTATGTCCCAAGGAAGGTGCACAGTTCTAGCAGGAAGGATGCAACAGGGTAGCAGATGGAGTGGTCTCCAACAAGCGAAGCTAGAGGATGCAATCCCTGAGGGTAGGTACGCAGATCCAATACCTCAGTAAGCTCTCAGATCAGTTCCAAAGGCCTAGCAACAGGCATGATCAGTTCCGGCAAGTGACCCACCGCTATGTCAAGGTTAAGGGAAAGCAGGCATGGGGACAACAGTGAACAGATGCTCAGTTCTTCATCAAAGACTTGGAAGTGGAGATCAAGAGTGAAGGTGTTCAGACCCAAAAATATCAGTCAGTAGAAGTCAGTAAGTAGTAGAAGTAAAAGTCAGAAAGCACTAGCAATTAAAGGTCAAATGCAAATCCAAGGAGGAAGGATAACAAGGTTCCACCCCAAATGCAAATCCAGGGAGGAAGGATGACAAGGTTCCACCCCGTCGTCAAGGATTGTCACATGCACGCTTGTGTCATGGCTAATCCTGTGTAGGAATTGTCGTAATCCCTGACTAATCAACAGTTCAGTCACTCTTCAGTGTAGCAGCATCAGTGGATTTACCATCATCAGCATGGTCATCATCAGCATGATTATCATCAGCATCATCCATAGCATTAGCATCACATCATTGTCATCAGCATGGAAGCCTGTCGGCTGGCAGCCAAGGCTCCATACAGGTAGTCGGCCATGTGCTACGGCAAGGGGCAACAGGGTTGGGCAGCATAACAGCATATAACAGCATAGTCAATTGTCCAAGCAGCAATCGATAGGGATTATGCAGGCCTACTGGCAGTTCATCCATGTATATAAGCACATCTCATAATTCAGCACAAGACAAGTCATCATTCAGTTCATAACTCATCATTCCATCATAGCATCAAGTAAGATCATGTAGGAAAGGGCCCAAGTCTCACCCCTATGGAGCTGACCATAGGGCTACATCATGTACAAGCATCAGTGAACCTTTTTGTACCATAGTAATACAAGAAAACTTGAACACTAATCTCTCTTTTCTTCTCTCCTATCTGTCTTAATCATAAGATAATTAGCATCAATGTGGTTCAATTGCACATGATTGTCATCACATGGATCATGTGGTGCACTAGCTTGCCTACAACGTTAAAAATCTCCCCCTCTCTCCCCCCACCCACTTGATGAATTTCAACTTGAATGTTTTATGATCAATTTAAGAACCAATTCAATTTCTAAAATTCTTATTCTTACTCTTTTGTGGTCTTTAAGTTATATATTTGCTCTCTCAAATCATTTTTGGCCTTCCATAGGCATCATTATATTTATTCATATATATATGTGTGTGCGCGCGCGCGCGCATATGTGTATATATACATATACATACACATGTATATGTATACACACACACATACACACACACGCGCACACATTTTTATGTGTATGTATGTATATATATTTCTTCTTATAAATACATAGATAATTATATGTGTGTATGCATGTATGTATGTACGTATGTATATTTGTATGTGTGCGTGTATATATACATCTATGTGTGTGAGTGTATGTATATACACATACACTCACACACACATAGATATATACACATGTATATATACACGCACACACATACACATATATATACATATGTATATATACCAGCAAATACACACACATACAAATATACATCTGTACATACATATATGCATACACATACACACACATAGATATGTACATATGTATATATATATATACATACACACTCACACATACAAATATACATATGTACGTAAGTACATACATACATGCATACACACATATAATTATCTACAGACCAACACATATTTCATTTCTAAATAGAGCCTAAAAAACAATGACATGTCACTAAATCAAGGCGTTGCAGTACCAGGGAATTTGAATTTCCCGCTTCTCATCTCCAGCGTAGAAGCCAATCCCATCCCATTGGTGGTCCAAAAAATCACTCTCTTGATCCCTAGCTTAGTAGCGAGAGATTGAGTCCATGGAAAGAAAGAATCTGCAATAATACACGTGATGGGGTGTGGGGTAGCCCGAGAGTGGATGATCATCTCCTCAAGCAACCCTTGCTGCGATTCAATGCCCTTGCGAAGGGCCAGCATTTTGTGGAAGACATCGAGCATGGTTTCTCCTGGCAAGGGCGGCTCTTGGTACCCACCAGGGATAGTGTCAAATCTAACGTCTAGGCCATTGGCAGTGTGTTGAGGATGGGGTTTGATGCGATCATGGGCCTTCTCTGTGTTTAGGAAAGTGATGACAAAACCACGCAAGGCTAGGTGCACGGAGAAATTAAGCATGGGGTTGATGTGCCCTGGGGCAGGCATTGGAAGGACCAAAGCATGGGGCTTGCTACTACTACTACTAGCTACGAAAGGAGCTGTAGATGCATCCATGGCAAGAAGAAGCTGCAGGTCTCTCACTAGAGAAGGGTAGTGTGAGCTTTACAGACATGGAACCCCTCGAGGCTCGCCCCATTTTATGCATCCCACTCTTTTCGTCCTTTCGAAAACCATTTCAAAATGTCTTCACTTTTCAAGGTAAGCCTTGAAAGTATTCCTTTCAATGAACTTTTGTTCAATGGCCTCACCTTTCAAGGTCAGCCTAGCCTTTTGTTCAATGGCCTCACCTTTCAAGGTAAGCCTTGTCAACACGCATTTTTGGAAAAAAGCATTCCTTTTCTCCACTGAAAAAGCATTCCTCTTCTCCACCTACAAAAAGACTTTTCCCCACTAAAGTCTGGTGTGAAAGATCTTCTGGATGGATTGATTCAGATTAGGCCAGGGATTTGGACACGCGATCTACTACTATAGGCTATTGTTTTACCCTTGGATCAGGGGCAATCTCGTGGAACAGTAAGAAGCGACGGTGGCATTTTCTTCTTTAGAGGTGGAGTATAGAGCGGCATGTGTGGGTACATGTGAGGCGATGTGGCTCCGACAGTTACTTGAGGATCTCGGCTTTCCCCAGAAGAAGCCGACTACCATCTTGTGTGAAAATCATAGTTGTTTGGCGATTACTCGGAATCCGGTGTTTTAAAGATAGTTTAAGGTTCCACATGTACATCTCTAGGACATTAGCACTATCATTGGCAGGCCAAATAGGCATCCAAGAAGTCTCTCAGAGGAGACCAATGTAATTTTATAACACTACCCTTCAATGCCTTCTATCTCAGCTAGTGACCCTATAATAGAGAGCCTTAAATGACATTATCAACTTACCATATCGACTTGCCATGTAAACCTCCAATCCATGAAGTCCATGCATAAGTAAGGGGTTAGTTCACAACTTTGATCCATCACTCCTCTCATATTAATCTATGTGAAGGTTGTTTTATTAGGAAAAGCCACTCACACACTAAGTCTCCTAGGTCAACCTTTAGAGTTGCATTTCCATTTTGATCTTTGTAGTCCTATGCATGTTAGATCTTGCAGGCAATCTCTACTTTCTCACCTTCATTGATGACTACACAAGATTCACATTTGTATCCTTTCTTGAGAACTTTACAGCCTACTATCATAGTTTCACTACACAATGTTAGTTAGGTCAACCACTACAAGCACTTCAATATGACAATGGTGGTGAATACGTATCTAATGCCTTCCATCACTATTGCACAAATCATGGCATCAAACACCAACTCATGGTGCCTTACACCACCCAACCAAATGGATTCACTTAGAGAAAAAATAGAATCCTTCTAGATTCAGCTCGTGGCATGCTCTTAGTTGAGGGCCTTCCCCATTCCCATTGGGAGAGAGAGCTATGCCTATGGCATTCCTATTGGAAGAAATCTATGGCTATGGCATGTTACAAACATATTCGAGAACTCTTTCTTCAACATCCTATCAACATTAGTTTGGAAGGAAAGTGAATTCAGTTGATCTTCAGATATTTGCCTCCTTGCTTATGCTTTCGTTCCATATAAGCAAGCAACGATCTAACCTCGATCCTAGGGCCACCAAATCTCTCTTAGTTAGGAGATACGGTGAACCACATGGGGTGAAAGGTTGTAGGCTGTATGACCCCACAACTCACAAATTCTTCTTTTACTACCCTTCACTGCCTTCGAGCTCAGCTAGTGACCCTATAGAGAGCCTTAAATGGCATTATCGACTTGCCATTTAAACCTCCAATCTATGAAGTCCATGCAAAAGTACGGGGTTAGCTCATAATTATGATCCATCAGTCTCTCATATTGATCTCTATGTGAAGGTTGTTTATTAGGAAAAGCCAGTGACACTAAGTTTCCTAGGTCAACCTCTAGAGCTTCCTTTCCATTTTGATCTTTGTCGTCCTATGCATATTAGATCTCTTACAAGCAATCTCTACTTGCTTACCTTCATTGATGAGACTACACAAAATTCACATTTGTATCCTTTCTTAAGAACTTTACAACCTAGTATCATAGTTTCACCTCTTCACACTACACAATGTTAGTTGGGTCAACCATTACAAGCACTTCAATCTGACAATGGTGGTGGTGAATACGTATCTAATGCCTTCCATCTCACTATTGCACAACTCATGGCATCAAACGCCAACTCATGGTACCTTACACCCCTATTGGGAGAAAGCTATGGCTATGGCATGTTATATCCAAAACCAAACATATTTGAGAACTCCTTCAACACCCTATCAACAGGGGTTTGGAAGGAAACTAGATTTAGCTGATCTTCACTTCCTTCTTATGCTGCTTGAGCAAGCAACGATCTAACCTCGATCATGGGGTCAATGCCCCGCAGCCTCTTGCACAACACATCGGGCCAGCTCCACAGCTTAATCCTCCAGCACTTGCATAACCTTCACTGCGCGACCTCTAATAGAGCACCACATCCCTTAGAGCCAGCTCTACTCAAGAGGTCTCCCACTCAGCGGCAACAATCAATATTCAAGTGGATTTCACCTAAACTGGCAGCTGGGCTATCATACCCAGGGGGGGCCTGCGAATGTGGGAACGACCCAAAACCATGTTTTGATGCCATCCAGCTTGCCCAAGATATATGGAGATGAAATACAATCATGAAGCATGATCAAGGCATCATGGGTGGTAAACTATCCCCTTATCAATATAGGCTAGTATAGCACAGATAACCATTGTTTTTTATACCATGGCAAGGGACATACAAAGGCCCAATGCCAAGGGTGGTAAATTGTCCCCTATCGAGATAGGCTAATATAGCAAGGATAACCGTAGTTTTTTTTTACCATGATAAGGGACATCATACCAAGGCCCACAAATGCCCCAAGAAGATGACTATGTCTTTGAAGGCCTCCACATCTTTGGTTGTATAGCCTTTGCCACTCCATCTAGTCCTCCATCTACTTTATCATTGTGTGGACCTACAATTTACACCATTACTAGTAGGGGAAGATAAGCACAGGAGGGCGTTCCACCCAACTATGAGCCTGGTAGCTTTTCAAATGTTAAGGTTCATTTGGTGGGTAGTGTGTTGTGACATTGTTTTTTACACTATGACAGCTCTTAGGATGTCATCTTAAGAAACAAGCCGCTCATGCATGCCCGTTGTGTGGTTGACTCACATCGACCATGATTTAGCTTGGTTTAGGGAAGGCATGAGTATTGTAAATTTTGAGGGCTAGGGGGTGAAACTTCTCATATAGCAAGTCAAGTTCGTCAAGATTTGATCATTGCCCCTCTCATAGGTTGTGACACCATCCTTAGCATGTAATGGATCCATAAGTTTTAAGCCATTCCAACTTGGGAGCATCATCTGTAGTACCAATGTTTCCAAGATATTATGCTTCAAAGCAAGCATTCCTAACTTTCCTCTGATTTCCCATCTATAGGCAAAATGGAGGATTTGGAAGGGTGCTTACTATGCTATAATCTTTGTCCAGACCGTAGGAGGACCAAGCGAGCACCTCGAAAAGGTATCAATGCTCTATGCCAAGTTCCACCGGTCCACCACCATCTCGAACGGAGGATCATCGCATTGATCTCCTCCCAGGCTCAGAGCCATTGAGCAAGTTTCTTTATGGTCTTAGCAAGTCGATGGAGGAAAAGGTTGCTCGTCACCTTCAAGAGTTTTTGTATTTGGGGTTCATTAGACCTAGTGTTTCTTTATGGTCTTAGCAAGTCGATGGAGGAAAAGGTTGCTCGCCCACCACCATCTTAAACGGAGGATCATCGCATTGATCTCCACCCAGGCTCAGAGCCATCAAGCAAGTTTCTTTTATGGTCTTAGCAACTCGATGGAGGAAAAGGTTGCTCATCACCTTCAAGAGTTTTTGAGTTTGGGGTTCATTAGACCTAGTCTTTCTTTATGGTCTTAGCAAGTCGATGGAGGAAAAGGTTGCTCGCCCACCACCATCTTGAAAACGGAGGATCATCGCATTGATCTCCTCCCAGGATTAGAGCCATCGAGCAAGTTTCTTTATGGTCTTAGCAAGTTGATGAAGGAAAAGGTTGCTCGTCACCTTCAAGAGTTTTTGCATTTGGGGTTCATTAGACCTAGTGTTTCTTTATGGTCTTAGCAAGTCGATGGCAAGTCGATGGAGGAAAAGGTTGGTCACCCACCACCATCTTGAACGGAGGATCATTGCATTGATCTCCTCCTAGGCTGAGAGCCATCGAGCAAGTTTCTTTATGGTCTTAGCAAGTCGATGGAGGAAAAGGTTGCTCGTCACCTTCAAGAGTTTTTGTGTTTGGGGTTCATTAGACCTAGTGTTTCCCCTTTTATGGCTCCCATCTTATTTGTAAAAGAAAAGGATTGTTCTTTAGAATTGTGTCATGACAACCGATTATTGAACAAACTAACCATCAAAATTTGAACAACTGATTTTGTCTTGACAATGGATTATTGAATAAACTAACCATCAAAACTTGGTTTCCCATGCCTCGCATCCATTTCATCCTCAAGTGGTTGAATAATGATGTCAAAATGTTTTCTAAGTTAGATATTTAGAGTGGGTACCATCAAATTCGGGTAGCATCTAAGGACATCCATATGACACATTCCACATTGAGAAGGCCATTATGAATTTCTCGTGATGCCTTTTGGTTTATCTTAAGAGTGGGGATACCACATCAGATTCACATAGCCTCTGAGGACATCCATAAGACAACATACCTGGTTGAGAAGGCCCATTATGAGGGTGCACTTGTTTTCTCTCTCGTTCTCACCACATGCCCTCTCTCTCTCTCTCTCTCTCTCTCTCTCTGTCCTCTTGAATAGAGGGAGATCCTAAATTAGAATGTATACTCCACTCAATTAGTCAAGGGGACCATGGGACCATGAAATCAATTAATAAATTAAACCAATTGCATTCATTTATGAAGAGATATCTGACAAAGGAAACCTCAAAGCTAATTTATATGTGATACATCATTAATTAAATAATCATGTAGATTTCTCAACATTTCAAACTAGTAACCTAAAGTTTACCTCGTGACACTACATGGAACCATTAGACCAACATAGAAGTGGGAAAATTGAAAAAAATGAGCTAAGATACCTCGGAGGGTGCCTCGTGGTAGTGGTAAATAGATGTAGAGTTTCTTTGCAAAAACTCTTTAATACTACAAATAGAGTGACGACAATGATTACATGCACTAACTAGAAGACATTGTAACTAGAAGGCAAATTCTCATCTTTCTCGTACACGAACTCATCAATGGCTCTAATATCAACCAAAAGAGCATCCATAGTAGTCACATACGGAAAAACTTTATGAAAGTGAAGCCAAAGATAAGAAAAGACAACAAAAAAGCTTGTTACATTGTCACTCATATTGCATAGCAATAAAATATAAGTATCTCTACCTTTCTATGTCTCTCTAAAGTCGACAATTGAGCGGACTCAGCCATGGATGACAAGCTCTTATTTGTTGTGGTCCCAATAGATTTCTTTCCCTCCTTACATATATATTGTTGCTCACTCTCGCGCCTTTATTACTTGTTTTCTGTTCTCTTTCTCCTTTGAGGTCTCTTTCCCTCCATCTCATTTAGATGCCTCCAAGGTCACATCATGTGAGGTCTCCCCCTTTCCCTTCCTCACACTCTTTCTCTTTGTGATTTCTTTCCCCACCATTTCATTTGTCTTATGTTGTGTGGGTGGTGAGGTGATGCTCACATTCAAATTTACCTATAGGTTTTCTTCAATAAACCCTTACAACAAACACAGAGATCACGTAAGTACCACATAAATCACTTAAATGTCCTTCCCCCTTATCTTTCCTTCTTGTCCTCTTTCACAAACACCCACACACAAAATATCACTCCCATACACACACAATTCACATAGACACATTCAATTTCACACACACACACACACACACACACACACACACACACACACACACACACACAAACATACTCGCACATCACACATACACACATATACACACAAACACACACAAACACACATTTAATTCATACAATGCTATGCACACACACACACACATATGCGCACACACACACACACACACACACACACACACACACACACACACACACAAACATACTCGCACATCACACATACACACATCACACATACACACACATACACACAAACACACATTTAATTCATACAATGCTACACTGTCACACACACACTCAATTAACACAATACTATGCATATTTCCACATACGCACACATACGTGCACCCACACACACACACACACACACAATCACACAATGCTTCAAGTGATCAACCACACACAATTTTACTCACCCACCCACACACAAACACACACACACACACAAACACACACACACACACATTCAATTTCACCAACATACACACAATTCACACACACACACACACACACACACATTCAATTTCACCAACATACCAGGATATCGTCATAGTATCTGTAGTAGCAATGGGAGAAAAATTGTAACAAATCCCATCTTTGTAAGTGGGCAAGTTTCCTACAAAAGGAAAATTCAGAAAAGAATAAATAGAGATTGCACCAAAGAGGTGAGCAAGAAAACCCCATGGGAATCCCACAAGATTGCTTTCTTATTAAGTGGCCAAGTTGGATATATACATGATCAATGAGCCACCAATTGAGTGAAATAACTTGTTCACAAGAAGAGCAAAGATCATTGCTACACACATTAGTCCAAAATCCTTTCACACTTTTCAAACTTCTCAAGGAAATGTAGTTCCTATTTTGAAAATTTCAAGCCCAAGTAATGACTTGTGAAATGATGTTTTTCAAACCATATTCACCATCATGTGGAATACACTCATAGCATTTCTTAATATCACTGAGCAAACACTAAACATGTTTTCAGGTAGATTAAGGATTAATTCTACCCATGACTCAATGATCCAATATGATTGGATTTTAATGTTTGCAGCAAGCCAAACTTTTTGATTGAATTGATAACATTTGCCTTGTAATGGGCAAATATATATTCGTAAAAACAATGTTGCACAAACAGTAATTATTTCTGAAAAAAATGCATAGAGATGCATTGGTAAGCCATCTAAAATCAGATTTTTTTGCTTTGAATATTCCTATGAGAAAAGGTAGAGTAGGTTTACTAATGATAAGATGAGGAAGATAATTCATCATACCTTGGTACAGTAGATTTAACAAATCATTGTACCCAATATCACAAGAAGAGAAGTCAATACCAGAAAACCTTTCAATGGCTTTAGTCATAATAAATTTATTGCAGATGATTGAAGGATTATTAGGGGCTTTGTCAATCCCACTAATAAAGAAATCTTTCAATATCTCATTCCAACAATTTTCTTGAATCACGTCATTAGGAAATATTTTTATAAGGTTTGTGATTTGCCCCAATTTATTGGTTAGAAAAGCTCTAAATAATGAACCAAATTCATTAGTGTTTTGAGAAATATATGCAGAAAAAGATTCCCAACCTTTACATAAGGAATTCAATACCTCATTTGGTTCAAAATTTCTTGAAGGGATGTGATTAAGCCCTTTCTCTAACAATTTGAAAATCATATTGTCACCAGATATAGATGTGTCACAAGTGACAACATGTTTAGTCCGTCATAAAAAACCTTTTGTTAAATTTATTACATGGACAAGTTTCCAATTCATCCAATAGAAAACAATCCTTAAGAAAATATACCATTTCCTTAACACTTGGGTAAAACTTCCAAGCAAAAGAGATAAGATCCCATTTAAGTGGAGGTATAAGAGAAATATCCATAATATAGCAAAATTCTCTGAAAATGGACTTCACATTCAAATGGTTCATCAAGCCATTGGCAAAATAGACATGGATAAAGACCTCCTTGCAAGGAGTCTTACAAAACTTTCTCCTTCCATGAGGGAGGAGAGAAACTCTTGAATCCTGTAATCAATCAAACAACAATTGTTTGATAGTTAAGCCATAATCTTCAATTATAGCTTTTCTCTTAAAGCCTCCTATGTTATGTCCCCGTGTAGAGGGATGATTGGTTTACAAAAGAAGTTCTTGTGCCACTATTGTGAGGTCTACTAGCAAAATTTTGACCTCTTTTTCCACCTCTAGAAGCTTGTGTTGGAGTAGCATAGTTATTCATCAATCTTTTGCCATTGCTGTTTGAGAAGTTAGCATCCTCTTGATGATAGATTTTTGGAGGAAGAATGCTACATTGGATGAATTTATATCCATCACCTATTTTATTGGGAAAAAGATACCCATGTTTGTAAACCTGCAACTTTTTAATCCCTATGAAGATCATTTCCCGAAAGAAGGAAAAAATCAAAGAAGTTTTAATAGCTTCCCTTGCTTCAACCTTCACCCATTTGAAAAACAAAATCATTGATTCTCTTAGAGTTTTCCTTGTGAGAAGATCATGTATACATTGTGGAGTATGTACCAAAGAGCATGGTTAAACCATAGAATGGCACTATTTCTACATTCTTTCTTGTGGCCCTTGGCATCACAAGTACATTTGATATAAGGCCTCATATAACTAAAGATCCCATATAGGTACTTAGCATCCCTTTTTCTGTTGTGATTGCCAAGTTTCTTTGTTGTAACACATACTCCATAAGGAGATGGACAACGGTTAAACTCAAAAGTTTGCATTGAGAAAGGCCCATGTAGTAAAGTTGGAGAGGATAGTGTGGATGAGCGAATCTAGAAAACTCAGACATAGCTACTTTTGTCTTTCTCACCAAGTAATAGTATCCACATTTTAGTGGTAATAGGAGTAGTAAGTGACCACATTTTAGTGGTAATACTATCCACATTTTAGTGGTAATAGGAGCAGTAAGTGACCAAATTCCATAGCTCCACACTTTATTTTGGGCTTCTGATATAGCTCCAAAAGGCGAGAGGGGATAAAGGCATCAATATGCTTGGATTGAGTATCTTCTTCCGGAAAGTTTTAGGAAGATCCCAAGTAGTTGCCAAGATGTTAGACTCTTCTTCTGGAAAGTTTTAGGAAGATCCCAAGTAGTTGCCAAGATGTTAGACTCTTCTTCCGTAAAAGTTTCAGGGATTAAAGAGCATAATTCCACATCCTCAAAACTAGAAGGAGAGCAAATCTCAACACCTTTCTTTGGCCTAGGGTTCTCTTTAGAAAAAGGAACCTTGTTGATTTGAAAGAAAGCTTTCAGAATTTTGGTTGAGTTATTAGACCAATCAGCCTGTGCTTTCTCATCATCTTCACAAAGAAACTTCAAATTGTAGGCAACAGATTTTAGTTTAGCAAATGCCTTTTTGTTGTCAGAAAGATTGAGTTGATATAATTTCAGCCAACATGCTAAATCAAGCTGATTGAGTAATAATAAATCAAAATTTGGGTCCTCCTCCAGAACAGCAGAATCGATTGAAATCAGAGTCTCATGAAACTCCTTGTCTGCGATGCAACAAAGGAGTCCTTGAACAAAAATAGGCAGAGAGGGTAGTATGTCGGAATACCCAAGAAGAAGGGTATCTTGATGCCAACATGATGTGTTCTGTAGGAACATCACACATAACCATGTTTTAGCAACAACATAAATTATAGACATATGCTATGTCTTATTTCACATACATATGCCACAAGTGCATGTTAAACATTTCGATACAAGACATACAATAACCGCCGTCAAAAGTTTAAAAATTCTTTGTTATAAAGCAAAAATTAATGATTATACAACAAAGAAAGAGATAAATGAGACTACAAGAGTCAATTTTATGATTTAAGAAAGGCTAAAATTATCACTCTTAAAATATTTTTAGAATAACTATAGCAATTGGAGTACAAGACTTATTCAAAGGTAAAGGAACAAAATGCCCATTATGAGGGTGCACTTGTTTTCTCTCTCGTTCTCACCACATGCCCTCTCTCTCTCTCTCTCTCTCTCTCTCTCTGTCCTCTTGAATAGAGGGAGATCCTAAATTAGAATGTATACTCCACTCAATTAGTCAAGGGGACCATGGGACCATGAAATCAATTAATAAATTAAACCAATTGCATTCATTTATGAAGAGATATCTGACAAAGGAAACCTCAAAGCTAATTTATATGTGATACATCATTAATTAAATAATCATGTAGATTTCTCAACATTTCAAACTAGTAACCTAAAGTTTACCTCGTGACACTACATGGAACCATTAGACCAACATAGAAGTGGGAAAATTGAAAAAAATGAGCTAAGATACCTCGGAGGGTGCCTCGTGGTAGTGGTAAATAGATGTAGAGTTTCTTTGCAAAAACTCTTTAATACTGCAAATAGAGTGACGACAATGATTACATGCACTAACTAGAAGACATTGTAACTAGAAGGCAAATTCTCATCTTTCTCATACACGAACTCATCAATGGCTCTAATATCAACCAAAAGAGCATCCATAGTAGTCACATACGGAAAAACTTTATGAAAGTGAAGCCAAAGATAAGAAAAGACAACAAAAAAGCTTGTTACATTGTCACTCATATTGCATAGCAATAAAATATAAGTATCTCTACCTTTCTATGTCTCTCTAAAGTCGACAATTGAGCGGACTCAGCCATGGATGACAAGCTCTTATTTGTTGTGGTCCCAATAGATTTCTTTCCCTCCTTACATATATATTGTTGCTCACTCTCGCGCCTTTATTACTTGTTTTCTGTTCTCTTTCTCCTTTGAGGTCTCTTTCCCTCCATCTCATTTAGATGCCTCCAAGGTCACATCATGTGAGGTCTCCCCCTTTCCCTTCCTCACACTCTTTCTCTTTGTGATTTCTTTCCCCACCATTTCATTTGTCTTATGTTGTGTGGGTGGTGAGGTGATGCTCACATTCAAATTTACCTATAGGTTTTCTTCAATAAACCCTTACAACAAACACAGAGATCACGTAAGTACCACATAAATCACTTAAATGTCCTTCCCCCTTATCTTTCCTTCTTGTCCTCTTTCACAAACACCCACACACAAAATATCACTCCCATACACACACAATTCACATAGACACATTCAATTTCACACACACACACACACACACACACACACACACACACACACACACACACACACATACACACACACACACACACACAAACATACTCGCACATCACACATACACACATCACACATACACACATATACACACAAACACACACAAACACACACATTTAATTCATACAATGCTATGCACACACACACACATATGCGCACACACACACACACACACACACACACACACACAAACATACTCGCACATCACACATACACACACATACACACACATACACACAAACACACACAAACACACACAAACACACATTTAATTCATACAATGCTACACACACACACACACATTCAATTAACACAATACTATGCATATTTCCACATACGCACACATACGTGCACCCACACACACACACACACACACAATCACACAATGCTTCAAGTGATCAACCACACACAATTTTACTCACCCACCCACACACACACACACACACACACACACACAAACACACACACACACACATTCAATTTCACCAACATACACACAATTCACACACACACACACACACACACACACACACACACATTCAATTTCACCAACATACCAGGATATCGTCATAGTATCTGTAGTAGCAATGGGAGAAAAATTGTAACAAATCCCATCTTTGTAAGTGGGCAAGTTTCCTACAAAAAAAGGAAAATTCAAAAAAGAATAAATAGAGATTGCACCAAAGAGGTGAGCAAGAAAACCCCATGGGAATCCCACAAGATTGCTTTCTTATTAAGTGGCCAAGTTGGATATATACATGATCAATGAGCCACCAATTGAGTGAAATAACTTGTTCACAAGAAGAGCAAAGATCATTGCTACACACATTAGTCCAAAATCCTTTCACACTTTTCAAACTTCTCAAGGAAATGTAGTTCCTATTTTGAAAATTTCAAGCCCAAGTAATGACTTGTGAAATGATATTTTTCAAACCATATTCACCATCATGTGGAATACACTCATAGCATTTCTTAATATCACTGAGCAAACACTAAACATGTTTTCAGGTAGATTAAGGATTAATTCTACCCATGACTCAATGATCCAATATGATTGGATTTTAATGTTTGCAGCAAGCCAAACTTTTTGATTGAACTGATAACATTTGCCTTGTAATGGGCAAATATATATTCGTAAAAAAAATGTTGCACAAACAGTAATTATTTCTGAAAAAAATGCATAGAGATGCATTGGTAAGCCATCTAAAATCAAATTTTTTTGCTTTGAATATTCCTATGAGAAAAGGTAGAGTAGGTTTACTAATGATAAGATGAGGAAGATAATTCATCATACCTTGGTACAGTAGATTTAACAAATCATTGTACCCAATATCACAAGAAGAGAAGTCAATACCAGAAAACCTTTCAATGGCTTTAGTCATAATAAATTTATTGCAGATGATTGAAGGATTATTATGGGCTTTGTCAATCCCACTAATAAAGAAATCTTTCAATATCTCATTCCAACAATTTTCTTGAATCACGTCATTAGGAAATATTTTTATAAGGTTTGTGATTTGCCCCAATTTATTGGTTAGAAAAGCTCTAAATAATGAACCAAATTCATTAGTGTTTTGAGAAATATATGCAGAAAAAGATTCCCAACCTTTACATAAGGAATTCAATACCTCATTTGGTTCAAAATTTCTTGAAGGGATGTGATTAAGCCCTTTCTCTAACAATTTGAAAATCATATTGTCACCAGATATAGATGTGTCACAAGTGACAACATGTTTAGTCCGTCATAAAAAACCTTTTGTTAAATTTATTACATGGACAAGTTTCCAATTCATCCAATAGAAAACAATCCTTAAGAAAATATACCATTTCCTTAACACTTGGGTAAAACTTCCAAGCAAAAGAGATAAGATCCCATTTAAGTGGAGGTATAAGAGAAATATCCATAATATAGCAAAATTCTCTGAAAATGGACTTCACATTCAAATGGTTCATTAAGCCATTGGCAAAATAGACATGGATAAAGACCTCCTTGCAAGGAGTCTTACAAAACTTTCTCCTTCCATGAGGGAGGAGAGAAACTCTTGAATCCTGTAATCAATCAAACAACAATTGTTTGATAGTTAAGCCATAATCTTCAATTATAGCTTTTCTCTTAAAGCCTCCTATGTTATGTCCCCGTGTAGAGGGATGATTGGTTTACAAAAGAAGTTCTTGTGCCACTATTGTGAGGTCTACTAGCAAAATTTTGACCTCTTTTTCCACCTCTAGAAGCTTGTGTTGGAGTAGCATAGTTATTCATCAATCTTTTGCCATTGCTGTTTGAGAAGTTAGCATCCTCTTGATGATAGATTTTTGGAGGAAGAATGCTACATTGGATGAATTTATATCCATCACCTATTTTATTGGGAAAAAGATACCCATGTTTGTAAACCTGCAACTTTTTAATCCCTATGAAGATCATTTCCCGAAAGAAGGAAAAAATCAAAGAAGTTTTAATAGCTTCCCTTGCTTCAACCTTCACCCATTTGAAAAACAAAATCATTGATTCTCTTAGAGTTTTCCTTGTGAGAAGATCATGTATACATTGTGGAGTATGTACCAAAGAGCATGGTTAAACCATAGAATGGCACTATTTCTACATTCTTTCTTGTGGCCCTTGGCATCACAAGTACATTTGATATAAGGCCTCATATAACTAAAGATCCCATATAGGTACTTAGCATCCCTTTTTCTGTTGTGATTGCCAAGTTTCTTTGTTGTAACACATACTCCATAAGGAGATGGACAACGGTTAAACTCAAAAGTTTGCATTGAGAAAGGCCCATGTAGTAAAGTTGGAGAGGATAGTGTGGATGAGCGAATCTAGAAAACTCAGACATAGCTACTTTTGTCTTTCTCACCAAG
This sequence comes from Cibotium barometz, assembly GCF_041138505.1. Taxonomy (NCBI): domain Eukaryota; kingdom Viridiplantae; phylum Streptophyta; class Polypodiopsida; order Cyatheales; family Cibotiaceae; genus Cibotium; species Cibotium barometz. The sequence goes on from NC_141053.1 coordinate 19,470,232, forward strand.
TAATACTATCCACATTTTAGTGGTAATAGGAGCAGTAAGTGACCACATTTTAGTGGTAATACTATCCACATTTTAGTGGTAATAGGAGCAGTAAGTGACCAAATTCCATAGCTCCACACTTTATTTTGGGTTTCTGATATAGCTCCAAAAGGCGAGAGGGGATAAAGGCATCAATATGCTTGGATTGAGTATCTTCTTCCGGAAAGTTTTAGGAAGATCCCAAGTAGTTGCCAAGATGTTAGACTCTTCTTCTGGAAAGTTTTAGGAAGATCCCAAGTAGTTGCCAAGATGTTAGACTCTTCTTCCGTAAAAGTTTCAGGGATTAAAGAGCATAATTCCACATCCTCAAAACTAGAAGGAGAGCAAATCTCAACACCTTTCTTTGGCCTAGGGTTCTCTTTAGAAAAAGGAACCTTGTTGATTTGAAAGAAAGCTTTCAGAATTTTGGTTGAGTTATTAGACCAATCAGCCTGTGCTTTCTCATCATCTTCACAAAGAAACTTCAAATTGTAGGCAACAGATTTTAGTTTAGCAAATGCCTTTTTGTTGTCAGAAAGATTGAGTTGATATAATTTCAGCCAACATGCTAAATCAAGCTGATTGAGTAATAATAAATCAAAATTTGGGTCCTCCTCCAGAACAGCAGAATCGATTGAAATCAGAGTCTCATGAAACTCCTTGTCTGCGATGCAACAAAGGAGTCCTTGAACAAAAATAGGCAGAGAGGGTAGTATGTCGGAATACCCAAGAAGAAGGGTATCTTGATGCCAACATGATGTGTTCTGTAGGAACATCACACATAACCATGTTTTAGCAACAACATAAATTATAGACATATGCTATGTCTTATTTCACATACATATGCCACAAGTGCATGTTAAACATTTCGATACAAGACATACAATAACCGCCGTCAAAAGTTTGAAAATTCTTTGTTATAAAGCAAAAATTAATGATTATACAACAAAGAAAGAGATAAATGAGACTACAAGAGTCAATTTTATGATTTAAGAAAGGCTAAAATTATCACACTCTTAAAATATTTTTAGAATAACTATAGCAATTGGAGTACAAGACTTATTCAAAGGTAAAGGAACAAAATGGACAAGAAACTTTTTTTAGAAGTAACCACTTCTTAAGAATTACATGAAAAAATACTTATGCAAATGAGAGCTGAATATAGAAAAACCTAAGGACTTCTTCTCATACCTGCAACCATCCATAAAAAATATTAGGTTAGTACCTAATATACTTCTAATGGAATGCATGTGTCAACAAAGAAGTCTGGTTGTTATCCCTTTCCAAGTAAAAATACATCCACCTTTTGAAAGTCAGAGGAGGAAGACATATCCATGCGTTACAAGCTCTGAAGATTAAGACTACACGGGCATCAAACCAGTGAGATACCTGGCTAAAAAAACAGCCTTTACTTATATAGTAAGGAACTCTCTGAAGTAAAAATGGTAACAACTTTGCAAAAAGATTTAACAGATTTTGAGCATTAAGACAATATAGAACCGCAGTTCAAAAATACTGAAAACCGAGGTGAAAGAGATTATGTCAAGCAAGCAAATAATTGTCATGACATAGTAAAACTTTTTAGATTTTGGGGGGCATGAAAGTATGCTTTCAAAAAGATGCCTGAATCAACATTAGATCCGAGATTATGGATCTGAAAATACTTTAAACGTTTCTGCTAGCAATAAATCATTATGAAAAAGTAACCCTTAGGGTTAGCTTTTCTGTATGAAAAAGAAGTGAAAAACTTTCTTTTTTCTTTCACATGTAGGCAAGAAAAATATTTCATCATAATGATCATTCAATACCTAAAGCTAAGCATTAGAGATTCCGATATCGTCGAAAAAATGGAAATTTCATTTATCAGAAATACAGATCACAGTTCGTCAGATGCACTACGCATACGAATGGACAAAAATTGACGCTGCTCACAGGCCAGAAATCAATGCAAGTCGGCATACAAGGGTATGCATGTCAAATCAGGAATCAAGCCGGATTTGAAGCGTCCATGAGATAAGAGCTTCATGGCGCTAGGCACGGTAACCAAAATTAGGCAAGTGTATCATCACAAAAGGTGACTCAAAATGGCAGCCAACTACTCCGAGAAAACCAGAAACATAGAGATCTTAGCAGAGAATCCATGCCTAACCATTATAGGCGCAGACTCTCATGGAGAAACACCATGAGAAGGGGTGCCGCTTTAGGTTTCATTGTCCATGGGAGAGAAGAAAGGGATCCCGTCTTCTTGCAAAAGGGTATATAAAGCCATTAGGGTTTCCTTTTTTGAGGGGGTTTCACATGTATGGGCATTCCAAATGAAGGGTCATCCATAAGGATGAGTAAAAAATGAAGATGCCTTTAAATTTGTCAAAGACAAATGAGTTTTCAAGGCTAATACTTCAAAAAGTAATGGTATAAATATCCAAGGTTATCAAAAATTTAAAAAGGACAACATATATTTTTCAAAATAATGCTTCCAAAATTCAGTCAAAGCTCAATAAGATCAAGACAATATTTGTCATTTATATTAGCAATGTGTGTGTGTGTGTGTGCATGCGTGCATGTGTGCGTGCGTGCGTGCGTGCGTGTGTGTGTGTGTGTGTGTGTGTGTGTGTGTGTGTATGTAGTTTGACATAAATTTTACGCATTTGTGAAATAGAGTGTGTATGTGTGTGTGAGCTAAATTGAATGTATGCGTGAGTGAAATTTATTGTCCTTGTGTGTGTGTGTATGTGTGTGTGTGTGTGTGTGTGAGTGTGTGGGAATTCTCATGTATACACTTGTGTGTGTGAATTGTGTGTATGTTGGTGAAATTTTGTGTGTGTGTGTGAATTGTGTGTATGTTGGTGAAATTGAATGTGTGTGTGTGGGTGAGTAAAATTGTGTGCAAGATTAGCCATGGATATGCATCACTAACACACTTGGAGAGTATAATTCCAATCACAATTTTAATAGGTACAAAAAAATCCCTTCTCTTTGATTCACTAATTAGACCAATAATCATAAATGGAACACCATTTTGGGTTGTATATCTTATATCACTTGATTGGAGTTTAATAATGAGGCTACAAGTCATTATGCTCTCATGACTTTTATATAGAAAAACCACTATTCCTTACTAGACAAAACTTTTCTTTTGAGCCCCATCCTCCCTGTCAAAGAAATCTAGAGCTTAAGGGATGTTGATAGCCCCCAACACATACACATTATAAGCTTAAAGAATGTTTCTAGCCCTCAAAAATAATTTGGGGGCATCATGTTGATGTAATTTCGGGCCCTCATTTGCATTCCATGCCCCCAAATTGCATTTGGTGGGGGCTATCAGTATCCCTAAAATTTTAATGCAAAACTGGTTCCTTTTTTTATCTAGGTCCATTGCAAGGAACCTGCTTCACTATAATGAAGAAAGGGAAGATTCTAGTTGTGCAAGAGAGGAGGTTATAAATTGAGGGGAAAATAGAGAAAAAATAGCTCCCACCATGATGACCTTGACATGGATTTATCTGTTTGTAAATCTCTCATGCCCACTCGTCTTCCGATAAGCAAACACTCCATAATTGGTATAGTGACTGTAGAGAGAAGGAGAGGGAGAAGGAGACAACCTCCAAAGACATGGGGCTGGTAGCAGATGAGATTCTAGAGAAAGAAGTGGGGCTAGTAACAAATGAAGAAGAAGACATTGAGGGATGTCGCTCTAATCTTGGAGATGCAAAGAAAGTGTTCAAAAAAGATAGTAAAATGTCACATGCATGGTACCTTTTTCTACGATTTTCACCATGCTTTTTGGGACACATCATTTGTGACTTCCTAGAAATGTATGTACTTTTTTGATGCGATTTTTGAGATATCCATTGGACTTGTATACACATAGTGTGATACTTTTTGACACCACACAAACATTGTTAGCTCTCTCTGTGCTCCTTCTTCAATAGGCTCGCCTTCTTCACCAAGCTCTCTATCTTTAGTAGGCTCCCTGTGCTAGCTTACCCTTCCAAGGTAAGGTCTTTCTAAACAAAAAAATAAGTAACTAGACTTCTATTTATCTCTCATTTTCTTCTCAAGTATTTGGAAAAGACGAGCAGCCCTCTAAACATGATTAGAGCTGGTGTTGGGATAATAGGAGCAATGATAGGAGAAGGTGGAGGTGCAACAGGTGGCACTGCATGAGGATTCATTAGTCTAAACCCTAGTGGGGGTAGATGTGCTACATAAGGTATGTGTCATATTGGAAACCCAATAGGTTCTTTAGTCATGTGGGAATTAAGTGCAGTTGGTCTCGTAGGTAGGATTTGGTAGCACACCCACTCTAGGGAAGGGGTGTTTCATGGGTGCACTAGAATGAGATGTGACCCCTCTAGGAATGGCAATACTAGATATGCCAGGCACAAGGGGGTCCATGTGTGAAGTGGTAGTGGCTACTATGGTAACTGTGGTAATGTGTCTCAAAGGTAATAATGCATCAGTCATAGGTGCCATAGTTGGTGGTGTGGTGCTTACCACTGGATGTGGCAGTGTACTAGAAGTGACTTGTGTCAGGACAACTCTAGAATCTAAGAAGGTGAAGCTCATGATAGTATTCTCTTGAGTACCTCCATGGCCTTGTGGGTTAGAAGATGTGGGTTGTTGTCCACGATATGGCCAGGGGATACTATAAAAGAAGGATCCATTGGGCTCACAGGAGGTGTTACCATTTCGCTCATTGTGGGCATTCTCGCTTTGGATGTCTTGACTTGCACCATAGGTCTTTGAATCCTTTCATGTTAAATGATCCTATATATGCAATAAAAAATACCTTGCAATAATTCCTCCTCTGTTGTGGCCCTAGATATTGATTGGACAATCCCTTCCAAACTAACACCATAAGCTTGGCCTGTACCGAAATCCACAAGAGTCTCTATTTTTGTGTCATACTCCCAATCATCCATGAGAGGACGGTGATCCAAGATTTGTAATCCTAACTCTTTTCTCAAGGTAAATGTAATGTTATTGCTCATGTCAAGACTATTAGGTAGTACTTGTGTAGTCCTGGTGGCTTGGGACTCATTTGAGTTTTTTGGGGCTACTAATCTTTGATGTGCCACTTGTAAAGTCTCTTCTTCCTTTGCTCTGGTATGCCTCTACTACCTACACTTCTTCTAATGTTTTACCATCAAGCATAAGCACTTGTGCAAGGAGTGGTTTGATAGTTACAATTTGCAATAAGTGTAACAGAAGATATATGGACATGGATATCAACGTTAACGCTCCCTTCTTGTAATGATGACACCACCCTAGGTGTCTCTTAGAAGTTTACCTCAACTCCTTCATCATGTGATTGGTATGTAGTAAGATTTGGTTTAGAAGTAGTAGTTAAGGTTGAACCTCTGAGGTAGCAAGCTATGTGGTCAAAGAGACTGGTAGATGGCTTGACTGGTGAGGCCTAGTTAGGGTTCTCACTTCTTTGGATTGGGGATCCTTCCATTTACTTGAAATTTGATGATGTATCATGAGGCTTTGATGATGGGGTCTTCTATTTTTATAATTCTTGATGTATCTAGTTGCATGAGAGCTATTGTGTGTTTTTAGGACATTGTATGAAGGTTGTATCTTATTGCATAAAGGCTATATTTTGTTTGTTTTTATAAATTTTTGTTATGTTATGGTGTAGGACTATAATGTGATAAAGGTCCATGAGCAAACACGGTCCCTGTTTATGAGGGATTCATAGTTCATATCCTTAGTGCTTACTTAATTTTTCTTTAATTGTCATTAAAGAGTCAGGTCTTGCCCAAAAGCATACATGAATCCATTGTTGTTCCCAAGGAGGTATGGGCTAATACGATTCCTACGTATTATGGAATTGTTGTTGCTCAAAACCCTAGAGATAAATGTTTGTTTTAACTTTTGTTCCATTTGGGGTCAAGAGTCTAAGCCCAAGCACTCAACTCGATGATTGAATATTTGTAAAATAAACAATACTCTTGTTTCTCCATTATTTACATCATAGAAGGTTATTGGTTTTCAAAAAAAAAACAATGTGTAAGCCAACTAGGGCTTTGATATGTTGGTCATATTTTCGTTTTCATAAGTTGTTTCTTTTTATTCTCTTAATGCTAAAGTGTTAAACCTTGTTAGGTTAAATTATTTCATTGTAGAACATCTTAGAAAGATTTACAACCACAGAGAGCGAGAGAGCGAGAGAGCGAGCGAGCGAGCGAGCGAGCGAGAGAGAGAGAGAGAGAGAGAGAGAGAGAGAGAGAGAGAGAGAGAGAGAGAGAGAGAGAGAGAGATTTCTTATGCATATTTAGTTATTTAATGATTAATTACACATGGTCTTACACCCAATAGTTTGGAATTGAGTTTGGGTTTTAATTTGATTTTATTATTAAAATTATAAATTTAAATTTAAATCATGTGGAATGTTGAATGTAAAAATGTAACGTTTTTTTTAAAATCATTAGTTAATGTAGTAAATGCTTCATTTTTAATCTTAATATATATATATATTGACTTGCATAGATTGTTTTTGTACAATTGTTTGTGTAGATAAATATGGCACAAAGACAATCAACTCTTTTAGCCTCTTCCTGGTTTCACACATGTTGAACTGATGATGAAAAAGGCTAAATTAGTTTGTAACCAAAACAAAGAAAAAGTTTTGAATGTCAAGGATATGTCCAATAATACTCAAGAAGAAAAGAAGTTTAGGATACATAATGATTGTGCTATGTGGAATGATGCATGGAATTTGTCCTATGAGTGGGCATACTTTAATGCAAGTCAAGGGCGTATATTTTGTACTATTTGGTCAAAAAATGAAAAAATATAGAAGTGAGTTTGGAACATGTGAATCTGTAAATATTCAATTGAGGGCAATATGAGTGCACATGCAACTTCCAACCAACATAGGTTGGCAGCATATTCTACTAGTTATGGGTCTAGAGCCCTAAAAGATGGGATTCAAAAGATGGGTCTAGAGCCCTAAAAGATGGGATTCAAAAGTAATAGAGAGATGTTAATCTAGGTGTATTAAACTTTTTTCAAAGTGCTTATTACATCGTAAAAGAAGATATTGCCTTTAGAATGTTTTTAGTGCTTCTTGATTTACTATCAATGTGTGGTGTGCAGTCATTACCATTTAAAGATTTATATCATAATGACAAGGCCATTGCCTTGTTTTCCTCTTACATAAGTGAACCAATATGTAGCTCTATTATTAAGAATGTGAAGTCCTCTCCTTTTATGGCATTTTGGTAGACGAGTCAATTATTATTTTAGTTATTGAACATTAAATTGTATATGCAAGCTACATGCTTGACTTAGAGCCATGCACATCTTTCTTGGGTTTGTTGGAGATCAAGGATCGTACTGCAAAGGGATTAGAGTCTTCTCGTGTTGCCTTTTTAAATGGTTATGATCTTGATCCTTTAAAGCTAGTTAGATTTGGAATAGATGGTGTAAGTGTTATGACATGTGCTACAAATGGGATTGCAACATTAATGCATAAAAGAAGTCCTTTCATGACTGCTATACATTGTGATGCACATAAGACACATTTGTGCATGTCTGATGATTTTATAGGACTAGAAGATGCCAAGTTTATTAACTCCACATTAAATGAGATTGCTAGCATGTTCAAGAAAAGCACTAAGAGGACTGCAAGGTAGCGCTATTACAAGAAGAGTTAGATTATCTGCATCTTAGAATGGAGAAAATTCATCACTACAACACATCTGGGGCATAGTAGTGTTTCTTAGCAGCATTCCAACAACGTTTAGACTTTTGGGATGTCAAGGAATTATGTCGCTGCTGCTCTGAGAGACCATAGCAGCAAAATTTCACTCTACTGTTTCGCTGCCCACAGCAACAAAATTTTACTGTTGAGCCAGCGACAATGGCAACAAAATTTTGCGACTGAGCAAACGATAGTAGCAGCAAGATTTTGTTGATTTTCTCATTGCCTAAAAATCCAGAGAGTTATTGAGTGCTGAATCTAAGTTTTACATGTCACAAACATACATAGTTTTAAAAAAGCACCCTTAGAGCCATGTTTTGAGCAAAAAATATAAATAGTTGTAAACTCTTGAAGGGAAACAATGTCAAGATCATAAATGTATCCCATCTTGTAAATAGATCCGTATGTGTTGCTTCATCAGTGTCTATATCTAATAGAAGCTTAATGAAAATATGGGGTCTATATCAATATCACTATCATTATCCAATGAATAGTTGAGTCATCATCTTCTTTGGATTGATGTTCCTCATGATCTTGATTGGCCCCCTCTAAATTGTTTTCTTCATCCTCTTCTTCAAATGAGTCGATTTTGAGGTAGTACTTGCACCTCATCGAGATATTTAGCCTCAACATCTTGGAAACTTGTACAACATACCACCGCTTTTGGGATCAATTCAATCGGCTTGAAACACAACCTAAAAGCACAAAGCAAAGGGGTTACACTTTGAAAGATCCCTGCCCCCTCTGCACAACAAATTCAGGGGTGCTAGCAACAGCAGAAGTAGCACTTCTTGCACATGACAGAGTCTCCCACTTCGAGCCTCGCCCACAAATATCTGGACAAGAGACTAATCTCTTGGTTCTTCCAAAACCGAACCCAAAAAAACTTCCCTCGCCTAGAAGGCATAGGTGATTCCTATAGGAAAAATTATTCTAACGTAGTCAAGAGCCTTAAATTACCCTTTTTCATTCCAACCAAACCCGTAGGTCACATGGCTGGGTCAAGGGAGGAACTCGCACTTGGATCATAGAGACCAACGCTTTTTTCCCCGTTAAGAGGCACAACCGTTGATTCTTTTCCATAGAACAAGGATTATCCGGGTGATTTACAACTATCATAACTTAACAGAATTGAGTCTTATTTTAGGGATCCATCAGTCTAGCCTAACCCCATCCAATCCCATGGGTTAAGCCAACCGCCCAACCACTGTATTGATAGGATCTATTTAGAAATTTGGTTATATTTTGCCTTGGGTACCAGGTAGAAGAGTTTCGAGGCCCCCTAGCCGACGCTTTAGGCAAAATTCAAGATAGTCACACCACTTACACACCCAATATGAAATTGCCTTTTTCATAGTTTTAGCTATCTTTAAAACAATCTTTTAATGAAACCATAGTACCACTGATTGTAATCCTCCAAAATATCTAGCTTGAATTCCAATTTTCAATCATTCCTTCATCGGTGTACCTATGGCATCATTGGCAACCAGAACCTCACCACCTGCTCCTCAGAGGGGCCTTTTCAATAGTTCCTAGCTCATAGTACCCGGGAATATAATCATATAAAAATCTAGATGGGCTCTCCACCATTGAAGATCAGCTAGATCAATCAACAAGATCCATATAAAAGGGTCATGAACTCATCCGTTTGAAGACCAGCAAGGTCAATCAACCAGATCCATATAAAAGGGTCATGAACTCATCCGTTGGTCAATCAACCAGATCCATGCTCGTGATCAGAAAATAACTCCAACTAATTTTTCTTCTCCCTGACACGCGTGGGTATCTTTGGTGACCCCCAGAGCCTGAGCACCGTACGGTCAGCACCCTCTAGGCTCCTTCATAGGTCACCTAGCGCTTCACTCATAGGCCGCTTCCTTGGTCCCTCATCCACCGTACCGGAAGCTCACCATTTTAATTGAACCGAGGCTGGTCAAGACCTCGGCCGACCTTGCCACGCGAGACGTCCTTCATTGACTCTCATAGCTGGTTGCAACCTTATCACTTAGGTCCTCACATGACCTTAATACAAGATAGTCAAAATGCTTCCCAGCATTCTTGACATAAAACAGTCTTTTAAAAATAGGTTTTATATACAATTACAGTTTCCAACAACTCCCATATGTCCACATCATTCCACGTCATTTCTCATTATTCCACATTCTTCTACATTAATTCACATCACACATTCCACATCCATTCATATCCATTCCCATCTATCCATTCCCATCTATCCATTCCCATCGTCCTACATCCATTTACATCCACTCTCATCATATTACATCCATTTAGATCCATTCATCTCATTACACCTATTCACATCCATTCACCTCACATCACATCTATTCACATCCATTTAGATCCATCCATATCTCATCACATCCATTCACATATATCCACATCTCATCACATCCATTCATATCCATTCCCATCGTCCTACATCCATTTACATCCACTCTCATCATATTACATCCATTTAGATCCATTCATCTCACATTACATCTATTCATATCCATTCACCTCACATCACATCTATTCACATCCATCCATTTAGATCCATCCACATCTCATCACATCCATTCATATATATCTACATCAAATCACATCCATTCACATATATCCACATCTCATCACATCCATTTATATATATCCACATCAAATCACATCCATCCATATCTCATCACATCCATTCACATCCATACACATCACATCTTATCACATCCATTTACATCTTATCCAAACCCACATCACATCACATCTGTTAACATCTATTCAGATCCACATCACATTACATCACATTACATCACATCACATCACATCCATTTATAACTATTCAGATCCACATTATATCCATTCACATCGCATCACATCACATCACATCACATCCATTTAATCTATTAAGATCCACATCATATTATATCACATCACATCACATCACATCACATCCATTTACATCTATTCAGATCCACATCACATCTATTCACATCCATCCACATCACATCACATCCATTCACATCCATCCACATCTCATCACATCCATTCACATCACATCACATCACATCACATCCATTTACATCTATCCAGATTCACATCACATCACATCCATTTACATCTATTCAGATCCACATCACATCACATCACATCTATCCACATCTCATCACATCCATTCACATCCATTGACATCACATCACATTCATTTACATCTATCTAGATCCACATCACATCACATAACATCCATTTACATCTATTCAGATCCACATCACATCACATCACATCACATCCATCCGCATCTCATCACATCCATTCACATCCATTTAGTATGGTTACTCTACTTTCGATATACAGATAGAACTTTTCTAAGTTTCTGCCAATTACTTGGCGTAATTAAAGGTAACTTTTTCTCGATCCCATTAAATCTAAGTACCAGAGTGTTGTTGAAGGTTTAAAAAGGAAAAATGAACCTTATCAGAATTTTATAGTAAAAACTCAGAAAGAGCATTTACGTATTGTGTTTTCATTCCTTAAGCTTCATTAATGAAGACTAAATCTAAATTTTTGTTTACTTTATTGGATCCTTGATCCTCCTAGGATTCCATATTCCCTTTTCTAATTAAGAATTATCCAAGTTTTCTCAATGGATATTTTCACCTTCTTTCACAAATTACTCAAAATAAGATATATTCAATATTCTTCTTTTTGAATAAAAGATTCATGGGATTTACAAAATCAATTCTACCCATTTTTCTTAAGAAAAATGATAATACTCAGAATTCTACTTTTGATAAATACTCATATTTTGAATTATGTCAAAAATTTCTCTTTTAAACATTTAATTATATGGATCCCGAATATCATGGGAATTCCTCTTTTTACATCTAAATTCTTATGCGTAAAAATAAATTTATAAAAAATTTCTCTTTTCTCTTAATTAAATCTTTATGCATAAATACTAAAAAAGTATTTTCAATGAATATGATAAAAATATCACATTTTTTTGAATTAAAAAACCCAAACAATCATGAAGGAAAAGGCGCCTACCTCAAGTGTCTTTCTCTCCTTACCAAAGGTGTCAAAAATGCATCATTTCACCAAAATATCTCATTTTTTTACTAATATACCTTAATTTTTAACTAATAAACCTTGTACTCAGTCAACTCTTCATGTTATGTGAGTATTTACTCATTTTTGGGTATTTTCTTTTATTCTTTGCATTTATCTCATCCCGACACTTGGATTAATCCTATTGATCCATTGGAACCTTAATTGGACCATAATCCAAATTTTTTTGAAAATGTGGACCCTTAGGGGCTAAGGTCCCTTATACACATTTTCAATTAATTCCTAATGCACATTGAAAAGTTCATTTTATGAACTTCTGTTTCATGGGAATCCATTTTAGACATTAGGAGAATTTTTATATCCAAAGATATCTCAATTTTGAATTACCTCTCTCTAGGCCAAAATAGGGTAAAACAATATCTTTTTCCATTTTTGAGGGGGGATAATTACAAGAGACAGAAGGGGAGGTTCTTACACCTTTACATCTCAAAAGTTGGAGGGGGGAATCTTACATCCTACCCCACTTAAAAAACACGAGATATCCTAGGCCAAAATAGGGTAAAACAAGATCTTTTTCCATTTTTGAGGGAGGGTAATTACAAGAGACAGAAGGGGAGGTTGTTACACCTTTACATCTCAAAAGTTGGAGGGGGAAATCTTACATCCTACCCCACTTAAAAAACGTGAGATATCCTCATCTCGCCAACTAGAGAATAATCTCTTTCATCATTTTCTTCTTCTATCACTTCCAAGCATTACTGCCTTGAAAGTGGACGGGTGGTTTGGGAACTTCTTTCTTTGATTTCCCCGATTATTAGATTGAGGTCTTGCATTAATTTAGATTGAAGCGGAGGGTTGGTTAGAGGGTCTACCTCTGGGGTTTCCCTGATTTTAACGGAAAGGAACCTGATTAATTTGGAAGGAAGGACCTGGAGTCTGGAATCTTGGTCCCTGACTTCCTTGCCCCGAAAACCTTGATCCAAAAGGAGTTGGGCAATCCATACTGCGATGTCTGAATCCTTGACAGCTAAAGCATTTAACTTCTTTGTTCAAAGGTAGAATTTTTGAAGTTGAATTCTAGGGGATTATGTTCTAGGAAAAGACCTTTCGTCCATTCTAGAACTTCCCATATCCCGAGTTTGACCTTGCTGTCTCTTAGGCAGTGGAAAGTTGGAATCACCTTTCGGAGCTAGAAATCTTTTAAAAGATGATGGTGCTAGATTTGGTGGGACCTTGACAACAAAGGCCTTGGTGAAATCCTTCGCCATCCATACGGCTTCAGCCCATAGAAACTGGCTTGGCATTCTTCACCAAGTTATTCAAGGGTCCGTTCATTCCCCGAATGAACCTAGCCATCCAGCTGTTCTTCATCCAGCAATGGCGAGTATTTGAGGAGGAGAGCAAACACCTGGTGATATTCTTCAATAGTTCTGCTTCCCTGGTTAACTCTAAGAATTCATTCATATTGGTTTTCAAAAATCCGGGAGGATAGAATCTCTTCCTTAGGTAAATCTTGAGATCATTCCATGTCTGGTTGTTTCGATCGATATGGTTTGTCTCGCAGTGGTTTCTCCATGCCACTCTGGTTGTTTCTACTATCTTTAGCCTTGCAAGAGCTATTTTACTTTTCTCGTTGTATCCAGTGTGACATTGAAGTATTCTTCCATTACTTCAATCCACTTCTCCACAACCTCAGCCAAGTTTTTCCCTTCACCCTTGAAAGGTCCAAGGTGAGCTCTATGAAGAGATTTACGAACATCTGGGTGGTCGAGCTCTTCCTCTTCGAGTTGGGGGTTAACATTCCTACCACGAGCGACCTTGCCTGGGCAGTACTTGATTTCAAAATCAAATTCTTGCAGGGTCTGCATCCACCTTCTTTGGCACATGTTGAGATCCCTCTGAGTGAAGATCCACTTTAAGCTCTGATGATCTGTCATCAAAGTGAATCTTTGACCTAGTAGGTAATGTCTCCATAACTTCAGGGCATAGACTACTGAAAGTAGCTCCAAGTCGTGGACAACATAATTTCTCTCATGCGTTATGAGTTTTCGGGATTTATAGGCCACTGCATGACCTTCCTGCATGAGCGCACCTCCTAGGGCAAAACCACTGGCATTAGTTACTACATCAAAGGGTAGGGCAACTTCAGAACAGGATTAGTTACCAAGGCAGTCTTCAGCTTATCAAAAGTGCTCTCACACCTAGTAGACCATTGAAACGGGGTATTCTTCTTGAGAAGATTAGTCAGGGGGAAGCTATGAGAGCATACTTAGGTATAAAAATTCTATACCAACTAGTTAATCCTAAGAATCCTTTGACTTCTTTCTCTGTCTTTGGCTTAGGCCAATCTATGACTGCCTGGACTTTTGCGAAATCTAGAGAAATTCCGTCTTTGGATACCAGAAAGCCCAAGTATTCAACATGGTCGGACAGAGAAAGTACATTTGCTCTTTTTTGCAAAGAGTTGGTGCTTCCTTAGAATCTCAAGAACTTTACGGACATGAGCTTCATTTGGTTAGCTGCATTCTTTGAGTAAATCAGAATATCATCAAAGAAAACAAGAACGAAATCATCCAAGTATTCTCCGAGAATGTCCTGCATTAGGCGATTGAATGTAGCTAGGGCATTTGTCAATCCAAATGGCATGACAGTAAACTCATAGTGCCCATTGCGAGTATTGAGTTGTCTTCGGGATATCTTAATCATTAATCCTGATCTGGTAATACCTTGATTTGAGATCTATCTTTGTGAAGATCTGGGCTCCATTTAGCCTGTCTAGAAGCTCATCAATTCTATGGATAGGATACTTATTCTTACCATTAGGTGATTGAGACCTCTGTAATCCACACAGAGTTAATGTTTCATCCTTCTTTTTCTGAAAGAGAACTGGCGCTCCCCAAGGTGAAACACTGGGTCTTACAAACCCTTGTTCTAATAGCTGTCTAAGCTATTCCTTGAGTTCAATGTCTTCAGGGAGACTAGCATTTTGTATGTGCATTGGGCTACTGGCTGAACTTCGGCGGGGGTCATTTCTATCTCATGATCTACTTCCCGAATCGGAGGCATCTCAGTTAGCTCTGCTGGGAATAAATCATCATACTCACTTAACCATTCTGGTTCTTTAGCCTTTGACTTTGTGTCTACCAGATTCATTTTGACAACATAAATGAGCTACTTCTTTCTAAGTCCTTTCACCACCCAGTAACCTAGAAGCTTTTACTAATTGTAGATCTGGGGATCCGAAAATTTTAGTTCCTTGAACTTTACTCCCGTGAAGGTCACGGAAGGAAATGGTTCCATTGTGACAGTGAATGTCAGCTTGATTTTTGTGGAGCCAATCCATTCCAAGGATTCCGTCGAAAACTCCCAAAGGTAAGACTCTGAACTAGCAGTCAGTTACATTCCCATCTAGATTAAACTGAATAAGATCTATCTCATGGGTGAGTGAAAAGAATCTTCCCACTGGCCAATTCAACTTGCATAGGTTTCCCTGATTTCTGTTCTAAGACTAGCTTACACAAGCATCCTGGGGAAATAAATGAATGAGTACTGCCTGAATCAATCAAAAGCTTAAATGGCTTACCGTTATACTCAGCTAGAGCATGGATGATAGAGAATTGATGATTTGGCCCTTGGTTTTCAATCGCGGCATAAATCTAACCTAATTCCTCTTCCACTACTTCTGCTATTGTAACTGCTCTGGCTGCTGTAGATCTGGGCGGAACTCTTTCTCTTTGGTTACCCCAGTTATGGGAGGGAGTTCTGAGATTACTATGAACAGAGGCAGACGGTTAAGTTGGAGTCTTGAGCTAGAGTTCTCCTGGGATTGCCCTGATTTTGGCGAGACCTGATTTGACTGATACTACGAAGGGGCTGGTCTCTACATTCTGGGTCCTTGACTTCCCTGTCCTCTTGACATGGCAGGAGTCGGGTAGTCTTTAAGTTGGTGATCGAAACCCTGACACCCAAAACACATGTTCTCACTTCTAAGCTCATCCCTTTGAATCCTTGAAAAAGGTGGGGCTCCCGAGAAAGTGTTCTGAGGGAAGGGTCTTCCTTCACTTCTGAATCTCCCAACATCTTGATTCTGAAGCACTTCTTGGGGTTTGGAACCTTTTAAAGTTTGAGGGTGCAAGCTTCAGCGGAACCTTAACAACAAATGCTTTGGCAAAGTCCTTTGCCATTCTGATAGCTTCTGCCATTGAGACTAGTTTGGCATTTTTTACTAAAGTGTCCAATGGCTCATTCATCCCTTGAATGAATCTGGCCATCAGCAAAAGTGGAGAATATTTGGGAAGAAGGGCAAATGCCTGATGATATTCTTCAATCATCTGGCTATCCTACTTCAGTTCTAAGAACTCATTCATTTTGGTTTCTAGAAAGATTTACTTTAAATATTTAGGTAAATTTCTGTTGCTGTTTCGTAAGTTTACAACAGTGCTCTGATACCAGTTGTGAGACCCTTCTGCCCCCTCCGTGCACTAGATTCCTGGTTTTGCTAGCAGCAGAAGCGGAAGTAGCTTCCTCTTGCACGAGGTAGGTTTCCCACTCAGGGCCTCGCCCTCGAATGTTTGGACACGAGACCAATCTGGTGGTCATTCCGAAACCGAAACCAGGAAAATTTCCCTTGCCCGAAAAACGAGGACGATTCCACCTCTTTGATTTTCTTATAATAACGAATTTTCTAACGAGGTGAAGAGATAAACTATCCTTCACCTGATTAAACCAGATAGAAGGAAAACTATCACTGACTTAGTTGGAAGAAATCAACGCTTTTTTTCTAACCAAAATCAGGCATAGCCGTTGATCTAATCATTTGAAAAATCAATGCTTTTTTCCTAACCGAAGTCAGGCACAGCCATTGATCTACTCATTTGAGAAATTCTTTAGGTTTTTATTTAACTACTTGAATTCTAAGCGTATTCCTATTATTTCAATTTAATTTTATTAAAACTCCACTGATTCCAGCCTACCCCATTCGGCCCATGGGTTAATCAACCACTAGAATCGGTAAAACCAGACAGTTACTCACCCACCCATAATTGAATGTCTTTCTTAACTTTTGCTTTCGAATATAGATACGCACACACTCCTCTTTAAAACTTTAACTTATAAAATAATCCATTGACAAACAGTTATTGGTTACAGATGTCATAATTTAAAAATTCCATCCAGTCCCTTGTTTCTCAAAAAACATTATCACTCTGGACTCTCCGTTGAGGCCAGCAACAACAATGAGATCGAGTAATAACAGATTACAATAATCATTTCATCCATCATATATATCTTTCACGACATACGCATGGGTGTACTACGCACCGTGAGCCCGTGCATCATACATATCTTTCATGACATACGCATGGGTGTAGTAGGCACCGTGAGCTCATGCCATCTCTTGGTCTCAGAACCTTGCAGGATCCTCCTTAGGTGTCCTCACACTTCACTCAGGGACCGCTTTGTTGGCCCTCGCGCCCACCATCGTACCAGAAGCGCACCATTTTTCAACCATACCGAGCCTGGTCAAGGCTTTGCCGCGTGAGCTGTCCTTTGAACACTCCCCGCGTCGCCACTTGCGCGTCGCCACTTGTTGCCGAACTACCCTTAGAAAAACATATACCAAATGCTCCCTCCAGCATTCTGGCATAGAATTTACTCATTTTTTAGGAGATTTTTCTTTTATTCTTCAATTTATCTCCTCCCTACATTTGGATTAGGAACCTTAATTGGACCATAATCCAAAATTTTTAGAAAATCTTGATCCTTAGGCTAAGGTCTTTTGTGCACATTATAATTTATTTCTAATGCACCTTAGGAATTTCTTTTTAAACTTCTGTTCTGGGAAAATTTATTTTAATAAGAAGGGATATTTTTCCATCCAAAGATATCTAAAAATTGAATTATCTCTCTCTAGAATATTCTCTCTCTCTAGGCCAAAACAGGTAGAAACAAGATCTTTTATTATTCTGAAGGGATTAATTATAGGGAAAGAAACTGGACATCTTGAGGAGCTGGGGAGGAATCTTACAATTTTCCATTTCTGAGGGGGGGGGGGGGGGGATGATTACAAGAAATAGAAGGGAAGGTTCTTACACCTTTACATCTCAAAAGTTGGAGGGAGGAATCTTACACACTTTTATTATACTACATCAAGATTTACCGGTGTGATTGGTTGGGTTACTAACCTATTGACAGTGTTGAGGTAGTACGAAAGTATCTTTCTCATCGTTCCAAAACTTGGTGGAATCAATTTGAAAGAACCCATTTGGATGTTTCTTCGTTGCTTGAGCACATCTATATACCACCTTGAACCATTTGACATCAAAGATGAATAGACTAAATGCTCTAACCCAACCTCAAGAATATCTTGAATAGTTCCACAATACTCAAGAGCGCAGGAGGAAAGCTATAGGAGGGAAACTATATTGTCCTAGATAGAACTTTTTTGGGCCCAAAATGTGTTTCGGGCGCGTCTGGACCTCTGTTTTTTAGTTCGCAGTCGTTCACAAGCATTGCGGCGAGCAAGTTTTGATTCTCTACAAAACTTTGTTTTTGGAACTGCAGGAAGGGTGATTGGTTGTGCAGACACTGTATGCTAAAAGGAGGTCTCAAAGTTGCCATTGGGTGTATGTACGCAAAGTAAGGTCAGTAGTTAGGACAGTTTGAGTGCAGTATAGTACCGTTGCAGAGAATACAACAGTTTGTGCAAGTCAAGTCAAGCAAGAGTGTTATTGTTGGTAAATTTGTGTTGCAGAAAAGATGTCAAATGATGAAATAAACCAGATTGTTGTTGCAGAGAATCTTGACAAGAACAATTTCCATGCTTGGAGGTTTAGATTGACCAATTTTCTCATGGTGGAAAAAGGTTACGGGGACTACATTGAAGGTGAACATGAGCAGGCACTGGAGATACCGGAGAATAATCCAACTACTGTGCAGATATAAAAGAGTTTAAGGATTGGAATCAAGGAGCAAGGAAAGTTATGTATTGGCTTTCTATCAGCATACATGACACTATGATTGGGACTATGATTGGGCATATACACTATGATTGGGCATATACAGGATGCCAAGTCACCTAACGAGGCTTGGGATACCTTGGTGAAGTTGTATGAAACCAACACCAAGGCACAAAAAAATTAGTTGAAGAATGAGCTTCATACTGTGGAGAAGAAGAATATGTCCCCGTGAATGATTATGCTTTTAAGATCAAGGGCATTGTGGAATCCCTTGCATTAATTGGTGTTTCTGTGGTGATTAAGGTGGAAGTGTGTCTGCGTGGTCTCAAGCCACAATACAAGGCATTTAAGATGTCTATTCAGACTTGGGAGAACATTTGTAACTTCACAGATTTGGTGTCAATGTTGATCATTGAAGAGAAGAACTTGGGTGAAGATCAATAGTCTTCACAAAATAAAAACAGTTCAGAGCAGCAGGCCTTCTAAACAAGTTTAGGTAGAGAATGAGGTAGAGGTCGTGGGGACGTGGCCAAGGTGGTGGCTGAATAGGTAATTAGAATTATGGTTAGAAGGCAACAGTAGTCCCAAGATTCACAATAACAACATATTGGTGGAAGAGGCCAGTTTTAGAGGCAGGGGGAGTCAACGAGGTGGTGGTAATTGGCAAAGGCAGCATAATGATACAGGACGTTGTTTTTACTATGGTAAGCCTGGGCATGTGCAGGCAGATTGCTATAAGAAGCAAAGTGACATGCGAAATGGAAAAGTATAACAAAACAACTATGCATCCTCTAGCAAAAATAATGAGGATAATGAGAGATTGTTTGTTATGCAACATGTGGTCAATGCTGTGTCTGGAAATGATATAGCAGCATGTAAGGATGATGTATGGTATGTTGATTCAGGTGCTTTGAACCACATGACAAGTCATGGTGAGTGGTTCAAGGAAATGAAGAGTCTTGAAAGACCAAGTTTTGTTGAAACAAGGGATGACACTGCTCATCCGATTGCCCATGTTGGAGATGTGGCATTGTCTATGCAGGTTGGTAAAACCTTGTAGATGTACTTTATATTTCGAACATTACAAAGAATTTGGTTTCTATTGGCCAAATGATTGAGCAAGGTTCGGTTTAACCCTAATGGGATGTTATGTAGAAGACTTCAAAGATAAGTGCAGGTTGGTTGCAAAAGGTAACAGAGTGGACAGAATGTTTACATTGAATGTGAATATGCCTGAAGTGAGTGCTACAATGTTTGCAAATGGTTCAAGAGTTGCTATAGATACATACATTTGGCATAAGAGAATTGGGTATATCAATGTGCAAAGAATGAAGTCTATATATGCAGACTAAAGAAATTGTGACAGGGCTACCTAAGTTTAAAGTTGAAGGTATGCAGAAAGTTTGTTAAGCATGCCAATTTGGGAAGCAAACAAAACATGTATTTCCACATGACAAAAATGTGAGTAGGAATGTGCTAGATGTTATGCATTCAGATGTATGGGGTCCTGCAAAGACTATGTCTATGGGTGGCTGCAGGTAACATTCATTGATGACCACACAAGAAAAGTGTGGGTGTACTTCATGAAGGAGAAGAGTGAAGTGTTCACTCATTTTCAGAATTTCAGAGTTATGTTGAAACATAGATAGGAAAGTATGTGAAGTGCCTAAGGTTAGATGGAGGGGGAGAATACTTCTCTAATGAGTTCTCTAAATACTTGTGAAAGAATGGCATTCAGAGACAATTTACATGTGGATACACTCCGTAACAAAATGGAGTTGTTGGTGGAGAAACAGGCACATTGCAGAGATAGCACGAGTATTGATGTGGCTGAGAAGAATATGCCACATAGCTATTGGTTTGAGGCTGTGTCTATAGCAGTTTATATCATGAACATGACTCCTACTTTAGCCATACATAATGTAACGCCAGAGGAGAAGTTTACTGGCAAGAACCCTGATTTGTCTCATTTGAAAGTTTTTGGATATATTGCATATGTGCATGTGCCAAATGCGTTACGTACCAAGCTAGCAAAAGGGATATAGATGTTATAATCCAGCTACACGTGAATTAAGAGTAAGTAGGGATGTTGTATTTGATGAGATGAGTAGATGGTATGCCACTGAAAAGGATGTTGTTGGGGCTGATGTAAGTGGAAATGTGGTTGCATAGAATGTAGGTCAACAATCACAGTCATTCAGTGGACCAGGAGAGTCCTCATCCAGTGGTTCTATTGATAGACCATGGAGTGGCAGGCTGCGTCATAATACCAGTCTCTTGAAAATGTAGTTGGTACATCACATAAAGGCAAAGAGAAAGTGGTTGAGCCCCTTAGTATACCTGACATTTTTGTAGAGAATTCTCTTGTTGATGGAGATTCTAGTGGTTCGGAGATGAGCCTTGATGAGAGAAGCTTGGGATTCCAGAAACAATGAGGACACTTGGTGTGAAGAAGGCTATGGAAGCCATGAATGCAAAGTTACAAAGATCTGGAAGAGTCAAAAATCCTATGTAGAGGTTGACTTATGATGGTTATGTGGAACATCACTATGCGTATATAGCAAAAGTTGTGCAAGTTGTAGAACCCACATGCTTTGATGAGGCTATTAGAAATGTGTGTTGGGAGAAAGCTATGGATGAGGAAATGGATGCATTGTATGGAAATGAGACTTGGGGTTTGGTGCCATTGCCTGAAGGCAAGAAATCTATTGGTTGTAAGTGGGTGTATAAGGTGAAACATAACAGTGATGGTAGCATAAGCAGGTACAAGGCTAGATTGGTAGCCAAAGGATATGCGCAGACACATGGGATTGATTATGAGGAGACATTTTCCCTATTTGTAAAGATGGAAACTGTGAGAGTTGTGATTGCGGTGGCTGCCAGCTAAAGGCTGGTTTTTACATCAGATGGATGTAAAAAATGTATTCTTGCATGGTGACTTGCAAGAAGAGGCATATATGGATCAACCACGAGGTTTTGAGGATACAGGTCACCCAGAGTATGTATGTAAGCTTCGTAAGGCCTTGTATGGGTTGAAGCAACCTCCACGAGCATGGCATGACAAGATTGTTGAGTATCTTGTCACTATTGGTTTTCATATGGCAGGTGCAGATCACTCTTTGTATGTGCACAAGAGTGATAAGGGTATTGTGATCATCACCATATATGTAGATGATCTTAGTGTTGGGGGTGACAACTTCGAAGAGATTGAGCATGTGAAAAGTCTTCTTAAAAGGAAGTTTGAGATGAAGGATTTGGGAGATTTGCGCTACTATTTGGGAATTGAGGTCATTCGTACACCTGAGCGTATTTGGTTGTCACAAAGATAGTATGAATTGGACATGTTGTCCAAGTATGGGATGGATGATTGTAAGCCAATCTCGGTGTCATTAGATCAAAATGGCAAGCTTAGTGCGGATGCAAGTTATGTGTTGGAGGATCCCACTATGTACAGGAAGATTATGGGGAGTCTGATCAATGTCACGACGATCAGCAGGCCAGATTTAAGCTACACTATTAGCTTAGAGAGCCAATTTATGTAGATTCTGCGCAAACCACATCTTGACAGTGTGTGACACACACTTTGATATTTGAGGGCCACTGTTGATTATGCATTATTTTATGCAGCAGGTGTACTGATGGAGCTATATGGGTACACAGATGCAAATTGGGCAAATAGCATCTCAGCAAGAGATCTACCAGCGGATTTATGTTTTCACTGGGGAGTGCTACTGTGACATGGAGCAGCAAGAAGTAGCCCGCAGTTGCCTTGTCAAGCAGAGAGGCAGAGTACAGAGCTGCGATGGCAGCATGTGAGGTAGCTTGGTTACGCAAGCTACTTGTTGATTTGGGGTTGCATGTGGAGAGAAATGTTGTCATATATTATGACAATATTAGCAGTATACAATTGGCCAAGAACCCAATTTTCCATGCACGGACGAAACACATTGAGGTGTATTACCACTTCATCAGAGAGTCTTGGGTAGACGACATATACTTGGCCTACGTCAGCACATAGGATTAGGTTGTTGACATCTTCAACGAAGGCCTTGGGAGCTGAGAAGCTCCACAAATTTCAAGATATGCTTGGAGTTCATGAGTTGACACTGACAAGGCGCCTCCATGACCACATTTATATCACTGGTGGTGATATGGCACCGACATATCTTCTCTAGAGATTCTATTGGACTACACTGACTAGTCCACACATCTACTCACTCCTCTTAGCACCGCTTGTATATACTCTATTATGTGTGTTAGTCACTTTATCTTCTTGGTAGACCTCTTTTGTTGTGTGGAAAAAGAATTTTCAGGCTATCACCTTGTGTGATATCTTATAGGGTTTGTGTGAGTATGTGTGTTCTTGTGAGAGCTTAAGCTCTCTTCTCCCCTCCTGCATCTTTTCAAAAGCACCTTCCCTTTGACCATATTGCATTATATACTTTGTACTAACATTAAACAAAAGCATGACATTTAGTATAGTTCATTAAACAAGGTATATAATAATCGAAGCATTGGACAGAGAAGAATATACTTACTTGAGGGTCACATCCTCATGCATACTCATGCTCTTCTGTTATGATCATCTCTTTATTTTCAATGCCATCAATATTGCCATATGAATCCATTCTATATTGATCACATTTGGTAGAGGTTCTAAGCCGGGCGGGAATGACAAGCATCTATTTTCTCTTTTGAAAGCTCTTCTCTCATCCTTTCGTCTATTGATTGCATCCTTGTATCTCCCAATCCACTTCTCCATGAAGGGACTATTTAGAATGTTAAATGTATTCACCTTTCAACACGTAATGCTTCATCCAATCTTCGTTTTCTTCCTTTTCCTTATGACACATTACTGATTAGTTGGTCATCCTTGTAATGCTTCATCCAATCTTCGTTGCCTTCCTTTTCCTTGTGACACATTACTGATTAGTTGGTCATCCTTGTCATTTCACCACAATTGTGGCATGGAAGGATCTATGCAAGAGAGATGTTTTGAGATATACACAAGATACTCTTGCATCAACCATCCCTCTGCCATGCTTGCTTCTGGCCTTGCTCTTTGTCTCTCACAAAGTCCTTAATGCACCATAAGATGCAATTGGCGACGAGTGATAATTTTTCTAGGAAATTTTTCCTCAATCATACACACTACCTCAATAGCAGTAAGACGAGCCATCTCAACGGATGTAGGATCTATCTCCTTTAAGGATATATACCTACATACATAGTAATCATGTGTACTATCTCAATGGATGTAGGATCTATCTCCTTTAAGGATATATATCTACATACATAGTAATCATGTGTACTATCTCAATGGATGTACTATCTCAATGGATGTAGGATGTATCTCCTTTAAGGATATATACCTACATACATAGTAATCATGTGGTGTACTATCTCAATGGATGTAGGATCTATCTCCTTTAAGGATATATACCTACATACATAGTAATCATGTATACTATCTCAATGGATGTAGGATCTATCTCCTTTAAGGATATTTACCTACATTCATAGTAATCATGTGTACTATCTATTATTATACATAACTTCTAATTGCATGAGAATACCAAATATTAAATATAACTTAGCTAGTGAATTGAAGAGAATATTCATACCTAACCAAGGTTTGCATTTTGTATTTAGCCTATCTCACCTTCTTGTCTCCACAACCAAACTATAGCAATTGGAAGAATAAACTATGCATAGAAAAAATGGAAGTTAGTATATGAGCCTACAAATTATGTACCATAAAGAGAAAATGAATAAGTGAATATTTATATACTTGTAATATCTTGTGCCAATCATGTGTTTTCAGGCCATATAATTGTACCTCTCCTTTATTTTTGGTCTTTGTGAAGAAGGACAATTCCTTACTCCCATTGGTGTACGATGAAAAGAGGCAATCACACTTTTGACCTTATTATGCTCCTTCTTGGTTAATACCCATGGTGACTTTGGTAGGACCATGTTACCACTCTCACTTACAATTGGTCATGCACTTTGAAGGCGTACAATATTTTGTAAGTCATCCCTTGCACCCTTCGTATCTCTTTTACAAATTAAATGGTCCCAAATATTTGTTGCCACATTCTTATAGATATGCATGGAATATAAGAGATGATTGATCTTCAACTCACACCAATATGGAAGTAAAAAGAAGATTGAGTTTATAGACATAGCATCAGGTGGTGGATTGGGGGTGCTTCTCCATGTCTCAAACCAATATCTATCTCTCATCATAAGTGGTGAGACATCATGTGACACATACTTGAGATATGAAGGAGGGAGAAATCAATGATGTTTGTCATGCACCACCTTCTTTAGTGTAGAGAGTCTTTCTGAAACAAGTGATGGTCCACAAATTGGACATGCATGATATTCAGAGGTTGCTAAACCTATTTTAAAATTGCAATGATTTGATAGGTAGAGATATGAAGTTTAAAGTTTAAATCTTGAAGCTTAAGGTTATCTAGTTTAATTATGTATGTAAGCACTCCGAGAATCCAGGATTGTCTTGTGTCATCTAGAGTAAAATTCCTTTCACCTCCGCCTCACGTGCCTATTTATTGGCCTTGAGACATCATGCACTTTGATACCTTGCCATAGTGTCTCAAGTTCCTCAATCAAAGGCTTGGGTACACATCCATGTTCACCATCTTATACTTGCCTGGTACAAGGAGAGCAAGCATGATATAACCTTTCTTGATTGCCACCCATGGAGGGAGGTTGTAATTCACCAATACAGGCCAAGTAGACCATGATGTGGAGTTGAAGCCAAGTGGGTTAACACCATCCATGCCCAAGCCAAGATGTAAGTGTGACAGGGCTCATCTTTAAACTATGGCCATTGATGCCCCACATGTACTATCCTCAGGATGCCATCAGTTGAGCAATGAGTAGTGTGACACGAAGTTGGGGTTTGGACTTCGGTCACTTCTTAGAATCAAAACACACTTGTATGAAACCTCACAACCTCCTTAACCCCCTTTCTCTCCCTAGGTTAAGATAAAGATATACACAACAAAGGTGAGATCATAATTCATGGAAGGAAATATGAAAGGCTCCGGAGAAGCAAGAATTTCTGCCAGTCTTGTAGCTCCAAACAAGAGGGCGATTCTTTGTTGGAAGAAAATCTTCCTACTCAGGATTATGTGAATGGAAACATACGGGGAATATTGGTAAGGTTCATCCGTTCGAATTGGGCGATTTGGACGGAACATATTAAAGAAAATGAATAAAGCAATCACTTATAAGAGGATAAGACACATGGGGTTTGCCTTTTGATAAGAGATTAGGAGGAATTAATCATTGATTAAGAAGAAATAATGGCCAAAATCTATAAAAAACAGAGATGCACAGAGAATTGCAGTTTTAAATCCATATAGGCTGTGCAATAGAGGATTATATAGATTTGTAGAGCTTGAAGAGAGATTCGCGCCCATATAAAAACTTTTAAAAAGGACAACCGAGCGAAAAGTTATGAGCATTTTACTACAAGACTATAAAACTGCCAAAATTCGCCTAAAAATTAGCAAATTTGGGAGAAATTCTGATCATCAATGAAGTAAGGGATTAAGAAATTAGTTATATGAGTGGAAAGAGCATAGAAAGAGCTTCCTAGCCATATGATCAATTTTAGAAACCAATACCCGAATGATGAGTAATTACCGGTTGAAATTTGGGTATTGGACCACAAAAACTGCACTTCTCTCTCTTTGCATGAAACCTCAATTTTCACATAGCCTCTTGCCTTTCATCTCCTTCATGATTCAAGCTAGAGGGTAAGGGTTAACATTGCTCAGCGGACAATCGTAAAGATTTACCTATGGTCCCCAAAGTCTTTCCACATGCTCATTACCGCTAAAACCATTGGTACCTCCAAAGGAGGGCGGCAAGGGCTACCTTGAGAAGTCACAGGCCCGCCAAGATAATAACTCCGTATCCCACTTATCATGAATCATCAAAGAGGTCCAAAATTGGGTTAAGCATGAGGAGCTAATGCTAAATGAGACATTCACATGTAAAGAGAGTGTTTGAATAAGGGTTTGAAAGATAAGAGAATGGCAATGATACCAAATGCTCAATTGAGGAGGCTCATTCCTTGATTTGAAAGGGAGAGGAGGGCTCCTTTTATAGGTGGAGAATCACCCTCTCTTCCATTGTTACAAATTACAACATAAAAATCTTCAACCCTTTAGTGACATAAGGGTAGATGTCACCATCAATTGTCCTCTTAGGCTAAGTCTTCTATTGATTATTAAATTGAAGACTTTTTGACTTTGAGAGTGTGATGAGATAATAGCCAAGTCTAAGTGGCATGTAGGTGGAGATCCCATTTACACATGGCGGAATTCTCCTCTTCCATGTAGGCATTCTAGAAGAATCTTTCCCAATTATGCACCTACACACACTCCTCCACATGCCTTCCACACTCCCCAACTTGTAGCCTTATGGTGAATACCATATTAATAATACAATAAAATCCATGTGAGCATGAAGGCCCACTTTTATTTTCCACATCACTAGCCTATCTACCATACCAAAGTATTTATCAAGCATACTTGTGGCATTTACAATGTGTGTACCCTAAATCAAGTAAAACCATTATATTTGAAGATAGAATGCTGTTATCGGGGTAGGCGCCAAGCCGTCGCATCACCACGCCGTTATTCCATTGTGGTGGTGGGCGCCGAAATCTTCTTGGACAAGCTTCCACCTTATTACCATTGAGAAACCATTAAAATATGCACAAAATTGACAATTAAAGATATCAATTTTTCACGTCACATCTTTCCCCCCCAGATCCTCCATGCTTGTCTTGGGGGTCTGCTGGCCATGGTGCTCGAGGGTAGAATATCTTTAGCCGATACGCATTGGCACGTCCGGGAACCTCCTGGCCACTTGCATCCTCTAGAAGATAGGTGTTATTTTTGAACTTTTGCTTTATCCTGAAGGGGCCTTCCCATCGTCGAAGAAGCTTCTTATCTAGCCGTTTCTCCACACGGCCATCATACCTCATGACTAAGCTTCCTGGCTTGAGTTCTGGCTTCTTCTTCTTCCTCGTGAGAGTGTCATGCCTTGCCTTGTGCCGTTGTTGTGCAGCCTCCAAATTTTGAAGTGCTTGAAGTCGCCTCTCATCCAAGATCTCCAGTTGTGCCAAGCATGCAAAAGATGTGCGAAGGCTTGTGATTTCCAATTCTATTGGCAAAATAACCTCCATTCCATAAACTAACTAAAAAGGTGTGAAACCAAGAGAGAGTTTGTGAGTTGTCCTATAGGCCCATAGGACCTCTGGCAAATACACATCCCACTTTCTCTTCATAGTATCCACTAGCTTAGACAAAGATCCACAAAGCAGTCCATTAGTTTTTTCTACTAAACCATTACATTGGGGATAATAGGGAGTTGACATAGCATGCTTTATTTTTAATTTCTGCACCAAAGCTTCAATCAAGCCATTCCTGAAAGACCTCCCCCCATCCATAAGGATTTCTAATGGACACCCAAATCGGGCACATATGTATTCCCTGAGAAAGGATGCCACAGCCACTGCTTTATTATTGACCATTGCCTTTGCTTCTGCCCACCTTGTTGCATAATCTGTGGCCACCAATATGTAATACTTCCAATGTGAGGAACGAGGAAGTGGGCCCACAAAATCTAATCCCCACCTTTCAAATGGACCATATGCTCGGATAGGGTTTAAGGGTCCAAGAACCAATTGCTTATGCCCATATGCCTGGCATACTTCACAGCTTCTGCACCACTCATGGACATCTTTGCTGAGTCGAGGCCAAAAATACCCTGTGTTAAGGATCCTCTGAGTTGTGCTGGATGAGGCAAAGTGACCTGAACATTCATGACATAATTCCATAATCCTTTTAGACTCCTCTAGGCTCACCACCCTCCTAAGAATCTTATCCTTACTTTGCTTGTAAAGAACATCCCCTAGAATTGTGTAAGGATGAGCTTTCCTGGTAAGCCTTTGCTTCTGTTGAGGATTCAATCCAGGAGGGAAGTATCCTATATCTAAATAGTGTTGAACATCTTGGAGCTCAGGCCAACCTGTATCCATTAATGCAAGAGTAGCTACTTTGAAAGAAGCCAAGGTTTTAGTAGCCAATTCATCAGTCTTTTGATTATCCTTCCTGTTAACCTGCACAAATTTACAAAACCTAAAAGCTTCTTTTAACTCCATTTTCCTTTATATACAATTCTTGGAGATTAGGACTCCTTGCCTTATATTCTCCTTTCATTTGTCGGATGACCAATTGTGAATCCCCTTTAACCTCTACCTCTTTAATTTCATCTTTTATGCAATCTTCTAATCCCCAAATTAATGCATTGTACTCAGCCACATTATTTGATATAGCCTTTGGAAATTCCCTACCCTTGGCCCATACCTCTTTTCCTTCTGGATCAAATAAAACTATCCCCCCAGCCCCACATTGCCTGGAAGGGCTAAAGGCTCCATCAAAATGCATAGTGAAAGTAGTTGGTGGTGTCTCCAAATCTTCATACACTTCTTTCTTTGCTCCTGTTTCTTCTTCCTCTTCCTTCCTGGTGGTGGTCAGCAAATCTGCAAGAGAGGCCCTAGTGGTGTTTTCTGTAATAAAAGTAAAAGAGAATTCTTGAAGCTCACAAATCCACTTTGCAAACTTTCCTCCTGTAGGATTGGGTTTACGGACCAAGAATTGTAAAGAAGGTTGAGATGTGAGGAAGAAAAAAGGGCGAGGTAACAAGTATGACCTGAACTTCTTTACTGCAAAAACAAGAGACAAACCACCTTTCTCCATTTCACCATACCTCTCCTCGGCATCAGTGAGTTGTCGGCTTGCATAATACACTGGTTGCATATGCCCTTGCTCTCCCTTTTGCAAGAGTATAGCACCCACTGAATGTGATGAGACACTTGGGTTCACATAAAAGTCCTCCCCCCATCTAGGAGGTTGCACAATTGGACTTTGACTCATGCAGTCCTTGAGCAAACAAAAAGATTGAATTTGATTGGGCCCCCATTGGAAAGAAACATTCTTCTTTGTTAACAGATTTATAGGATACATCTTCTCAGAAAACATGTCAACAAAGCGTTGGTAGTACTTTGTTTTACCCAAAATCCTCCTTACCTCCCATACATTGGTAGGTGGTGGGAGGGCCACAATTGCCTGCACCTTCTCAGGATCCATCTCTATGCCTTCTTCTGAGATATCATGTCCCAAGAGAACCACCTTCCTTCGTGCCAAGCGGCATTTTCCAGGATTAAGACACCCTTTTACATCATCAATACTTTGCAAGGCCAACCTCAACTTTTCCAAGTGATCCATGCGGCTTGAATAAATGCAAAAATCATCCAGAAAGACCCTTATAAACTTTCCCAAGTAAGGTGCAAATACCTGACTCATGAAGCGTTGAAAAGTTACTGGTGCATTGGTCAAGCCAAATGGCATCACCCTATAGGCATGCACTCCCTAAGGGGTGATAAATGAGGTTTTCCTTTGATCTTCTTCACAAATCCGGATTTGAAAGTATCCAGAGTATCCATCACACACTGAATACAACTCATGACCTGCAACTTGATCCAAAATCTCATCCTGAAAGGGTAGAGGATAATAATCCCTCTTTGTGCATGCATTCAGAGGGCGAAAGTCCACACACACATGCCATTTTCCACCCTTTTTGGGAGTGACTACAACTGGGAAAATCCACTCTGAATTATCTATTGGAAAAATAAATCCAGCTTTAAGCAAATTAGTTACCTCCTTCTTAAGCACCTCTGCTCTTGCACTACTCCCAAACGCCTTAGCCGTTGCACCATTGGCTTACTTTGGGGCTTGAGATCAATCTTGTGCTCTACTAGGGTAACTTGGCGTACTTGTGAGTAGCTGTTTGCAAACAGGTTAGGAAATCCATCCAACATTTTTAAGTAATTCTCCCTTTCAGTACCTGCTATGGACTCATCAAGAAGAAGTTCATTCTATTGGTGAAGACTAGTGAGGTCCACATCTCCTTTCTTGCACATGGTTGACGAAGCTTCCCCTTCCAAGGCTCCATTGTCTTTAGCATCCCCTCGATTCCTTCCCAGGGAAAGACCAAATGTAACTCCCTCCACCTCTCCTTCTGAGATGGAATCCTCGGAGCTACCACTTGTCTCTTCTCTGACTCTGAACTTTTGAAAGTTGAAGGTTCATCTCTTACCACTTTCTTGCGACGACTCTTGATGTTGTAGTGGACCTTCTTATTCTCACCTTGTAGAATAAGATCACCTGTCTCCCACTTTTGAATCGCCTTCACTTGGCGAAGCCATGGCCTACCCAATATCAATGGGTAAGCCCTAGCATCAGGCTTTGTAGGAATGACCTGAAAAGTTGTAGGCACAGAAATACCACATACATCCACTCCCAAATTCTTGACAATTCCTAAGGTTTTCACCCTAGTATTATCAGCAAGTTTGATGCGATAGGGAGAGTTAGTAGAAGACAACTTTAAATCGACATCTTTCATTATTTTTTCACTCATGACATTGATTGACGTACCTCCATCAATGTATGCATTAGAAATTATTTGTCCCATAATGATGACATCAATCTCACAGGCACATCATCTCCTACATCAATATCCACCTTCTAAACCATAAGAGTCCCATTATCCCTCTTCTTCTTTTTCTTAGATTCGCTTGTGCTAGCCAGCTTACCTCATTCTTTTCTGAGCTTTGGAGAGAGTGCCAAAAGCTGCCCAAATGTGATTTGTGCTATTTTCTCCCTAAGATCTGTTAAGAGATCATAACTAAGAGATCCTTGTCCAAGAGGAACGTCAGATTGCCCAATTTCTCTCCTAGTAGATGACTTCTTCTTCTTCTTATTTTTCTCCTCTTCTTCAAATTTATCTTCTTGTTCTGGCTTCTAGTTTTACGACCCCCTTTTTGCCATTAATGGCATCAATGTTTCCTCTTCTTCTGAGCGTATTTCCTCGCCCCTTCTCTTGACATTCATAGCATGTGACACTACTTCTATCCCTAGGTTTATCCTCAGCTCGTGGAACCTAGGTGGCCTTGCATTGACTAAGTGTAACTTCAAATCAGCAAATTCTGCCATAAGTTGTGCAATGTTATGATCCAAGGATGGAGCTTATACCTGAGATGTTGAGGCTATCTCTACTCGTGGTGGGATTGGCACATTCGGAGAAGATTGGAATGTGGACTCAATATGAAGAGTGGCCTCCTTCTTCAAATCAATACGAAGAGCTTCTTTAAAATTAGTGGGATCTTTGCTAAGAACTTTTCCATGCAAGCGGGGATCC
Source organism: Cibotium barometz (assembly GCF_041138505.1). Taxonomy (NCBI): domain Eukaryota; kingdom Viridiplantae; phylum Streptophyta; class Polypodiopsida; order Cyatheales; family Cibotiaceae; genus Cibotium; species Cibotium barometz. The sequence continues at coordinate 19,502,284 of NC_141053.1, forward strand.
AAAGCCTTGATAAACTTGCTCATCTTAAGGTGCTCCATTGCTAAAGAACTCTTTGAATCTTCCATAGAAGGTGAAGAAGAAGAAGCAACAACATGTAAAGCAGCTTGTTGATATTTGATGAATAAGGCTTCATACTTCACTGAAAAGGCAGAAACTGACTCTCTATCCTTTTGGAAAATTTGATCCAATCGCAATAGTAAAGTATTTGGCGACTCCACTGTCCCAAATCTTTCCTTCATTGCTTTGGTCAATCTTTCCCAAATCATTCTTAGACTCCTCGGCTGGCAAAGCCTCAAGCCAAGTTAAGGCCACACCCTCCAAGAAATCTGGGAGTATTTCTGCCCTCTCCTTCATAGACCAACCTGTCAAGCGGCATGCTCGGTTAAACTCTCGGAGATAACTCCCTGGGTCTTCTCCTTTCGATCCTTGGAACACCGGAATCTTGAACATCTTGCACCAAAAGATGAGTAGCAACAAGGAAAATTTACTTATTTCAAAATAACTTTCCTTTGATCATGCGAGACCTTGAGGTTAAAATAGAATAATTCTAAGTAAAACCTGCCCCCGCCGTCTCCACCAAAAGATGTGACACGAAGTTGGGGTTTGGACTTCGGTCACTTCTTAGAATCAAAACACACTTGTATGAAATCTCACAGCCTCCTCACCTCCCTTTCTCTCCCTAGGTTAAGATAAAGATATACACATCAAAGGTGAGATCATAATTCATGGAAGAAAATATGAAAGGCTCCGGAGAAGCAAGAATTTCTGCTAGTCTTGTAGCTCCAAACAAGAGGGCGATTCTTTGTTGGAAGAAAATCTTCCTACTTAGGATTATGTGAACGGAAACATACGGGGAATATTGGTAAGGTTCATCCGTTCGAATTGGATGATTTGGACGGAAAATATTAAAGAAAATGAATATAGCAATCACTTACAAGAGGATAAGACACATGGGGTTTGCCTTTTGATAAGAGATTAGGAGAAATTAATCATGATTAAGAAGAAATAATGGCCAAAATCTATAAAAAATAGAGATGCACAGAGAATTGCAGTTTTAAATCCATATAGGTTGTGCAAGAGAGGATTATATAGATGTGTAGAGCTTGAAGAGAGCTTCGCGCCCATATAAAAACTTTAAAAAACGGACAACCGAGCGAAAAGTTATGAGCATTTTATTACAAGACTATAAAACTGCCAAAATTTTACTACAAGACTATAAAACTGCCAAAAGTTATGAGCATTTTACTACAAGACTATAAAACTGCCAAAATTCGCCTAAAAATTAGTTCCTTTGGGAGAAATTCTGATCATCAATGAAGTAAGGGATTAAGAAATTAGTTACATGAGTGGAAAGAGCATAGAAAGAGCTTCCTAGCCATATGATCAATTTTAGAAACCAATACCCGAGTGATGAGTAATTACCGGTTGAAATTTGGGTATTGGACCACAAAAACTGCACTTCTCTCTCTTTGCATGAAACCTCAATTTTCACATAGCCTCTTGTCTTTCATCTCCTTCATGATTCAAGCTAGAGGGTAAGAGTTAACATTGCTCAGTGGACAATCGTAAAGATTTACCTATGGTCCCCAAAGTCTTTCCACCATGCTCATTACTGCTAAAACCATTGGTACCTCTAAAGGAAGGCGGCAATAAGGCAAGGGCTACCTTGAGAAGTCACAGGCCCGCCAAGATAATAACTCCTTATCCCACTTATCATGAATCATCAAAGAGGTCCAAAATTGGGTTAAGCATGAGGAGCTAATGCTAAATGAGACATTCACATGTAAAGAGAGTGTTTGAATAAGGGTTTGAAAGATAAGAGAATGGCAATGACACCAAATGCTTAATTGAGGAGGCTCATTCCTTGATTTGAAAGGGAGAGGAGGGCTCCTTTTATAGGTGGAGAATCACCCTCTCTTCCATTGTTACAAATTACAATATAAAAATCTTCAACCCTTCAGTGACATAAGGGTAGATGTCACCATCAATTGTCCTCTTAGGCTAAGTCTTCTATTGATTATTAAATTGAATACTTTTTGACTTTGAGAGTGTGATGAGATAATAGCCAAGTCTAAGTGGCATGTAGGTGGAGATCCCATTTACACATGGCGAAATTCTCCTCTTCCATGTAGGCATTCTAGAAGAATCTTTCCCAATTATGCACTTACACACACTCCTCCACATGCCTTCCACACTCCCCAACTTGTAGCCTTATGGTGAATACCATATAAATAATACAATAAAAATCCATGTGAGCATGAAGGCCCACTTTTATTTTCCACATCACTAGTCTATCTACCATACCAAAGTATTTATCAAGCATACTTGTGGCATTTACAATGTGTGCACCCTAAATCAAGTAAAACCATTATATTTGAAGATAGAATGCTGTTATTGGGGTAGCCGCCAAGCCGCTGCATCACCACGCCGTTATTCCATTATGGTGGACGCCGCAATCTTCTTGGACAAGCTTCCACCTTATTACCATTGAGAAACCATCAAAATATGCACAAAATTGACAATGAAAGATATCAATTTTTCACGTCACAGGAGCATGCCATGTCATGAGTTCTACAATCCCCTTACATTTAAACATGTGTTGGATGCAAGGAATGATAGGGAAGTTTCTCAAAACCTTTCGGTGAATTTTTTCTCCTTGCAAATCATCCCTATAGAGCGGCTCTCTCCACATTGTAGACATTGTGTTGCATCTTTATTAATCCCTCTAAATGGAATGCAATCATTGAGATATATATGTGTATTTTTGTATAATCCATACCTAGCATAGAGAGCATTTTATAAGAACCATCTCGTGAGTCCAGTAATAGATTTTAAGGGGGAAGAATCGTCTTGAGAAGCCTACAACATAACATAAGAAATCATATGTCAAAATATCTGCAAGGAGAGTATATAAAACATGAGACATTTTCTATTTAAGAGAATATAATGAGGCGATCTTACCTAAGAAGACTTTTGACAATTGCATCACTCCATCCATAAGTTGTTTGCAAGTTTAATAGCTCCAAGTTTGCTTGCAGTGTAGAGTACAAAAATCCCTCATACAAAGGGGTGCTTACCTCTCTATGCAAGGTTTCCTTCTCTTGTGAATTGGAGCTTGCTCTCTATCATCTATGACCTCTCGTTCAAACAAGTCATTCGCCATATCTTTCATGATGAGATCTTCTTCATTCTCATGCGGCAATGGTGGTGGAGGCACCTCATTTATTGGTTGGTGAAGATGATTCTTAGCCATGCTTTCCCTATGAAGCCTTGCCATCTTTCGCAATCTACCCGATGTCATTGAATGGTGTGGCATGTTGTGTAACACTCGCCTATGGTTGTCCTCCATGTCATCATCCGCACTTGGTCGTGCTAATGCCTCATATGAAGCCCATATTTTTGGACATGCTCAACTGTTATACGACGTTGTCGTATATATTGGCCCTTGCATCAATCACATATACAATGAATGTTTTCTCTAAACCATGCTTCGGAACTAGCTTTCAACCCTTGATCACTATCAGACATCTAAAACTAGGCCAAAAATGACTATGTATAAAAACACATGAGATATCTAGAACTAGTATAGACTGAAAGTTGCGTAGGCTCGTGTTGCTAGGAAATATTTATAGCAGTAAAATTTTGCTGCTTAGCATGTGAAATAACGCTGCCTAGTAGCAAATTAGCAGCAAAATTTCACTGCTTCGACCTAAAAATTGAGACTCCCACCTAAATCACTCAACTAATGGGATTTCTTTCTACCTACCTTTCTTTGTTACACATGCTAGGGCGACAACTTTGCTTTACCTTTCTCCTCTTCCCCTCTCTTTCCTTTCCCTCGCGCTACCCCTATCTCTATGCATAGGAGTGCTAATAGAGATCTTTCACCATGGAGAGATCTCCATCAAAGCTCTTTATTATGCTTTCTACGTAAAAGCTAAGGTTATGGCAACATAAATCACTAGCTTTCAATCATTTATGCATTAGTATTAGGTTAAAGAAACTCACCTTATTCTCCACTTCTTCTCCTTCTCCTCTTTCACTTAGTCTCTTGCTTGCTAGTATGTTAAAATTAAGTATACTTATTAAAATTTGATTTGTTTTGTTGCTATTTTGTAGGTTTATTCAAGTTAATAACTCATAATTCTAGCTTTTTGAGGTAAGAGTCCCCTTTTTACTATTATGTTTTTATGGCTCTTTAGGTTTTAGGGATTTTAGGGTTTTGTGGTTTTTTTGGCTCTTTATTCATATTGAGAGCTCTCAATGCATGCACAGAGTTCTTTATGCACGCATACAGTACCCAATGCATGCATAGACCTTTTAGAGTTTTGTAGTACTTGTGCAATTGTTCTTAATCTTGTGCTAATTACTTTGTTTACTCTTTTGTTTTGTAGGTCTTTCACCAATCCTCTCGTTCAACTTCTCAAAAAAGAGATAAGCCCTCTTTTGGCTTTACTTGTCTATGATTTTTTAAAAGTATTATTGCACCCTTGGGTGTCAGATTTAGGTTAGTTTAGGATTCTTGCAAGCTTATGCATAGGCTTCTTGTAGGCTTAAAGCCTATGCATAGAGCTCTAGGCATAGGCTTTATGTGTAGACCTTATGCATCAGCCTTAGTAGACCTTATGCATAAGCCTTATGCAATATCAATGCATAAATATTATGCACAACTGCATAGAGCTCTATGCAAAAGATCTATGTATAGGCTTCATGCATAGAGCTTTCAAGCCTATGCAAGCTCTATCCGTATGCTCCTTGCAAGCTTGAATGAAGTTTATGCATAGAGATTGCATAGCCTTCTTGTTGTAAGCTCTATTCATAGAGCTTGCAAGCCTATGCAAGCTCTATGCATAGGCTTCTTGCAAGCTTGCATGAAGTTTATGCATAGAGCTTGCATAGGCTTCTTACATGCTCTATGTGCATGGCCTTCTTGAAGCTTATACATAAGGCTTATGCATAAAGCTTGCAAGAGGCTTATGTATAAGATCTATGCATAAAGCCTGATTATGCAAGATTTATGCATAAGGCTTATGCATAAAGCTGACATAAGGTTTATGCATAGCCTTTATGCATAAGACTCTATGCAAGCTTATTATGAATAAGCCTTATGCATAAGACTTACATAGAGCTTATGTATAAGCACTATGCATAAAGCCTTTATGGAAGCTTTATGTATAAGGCTTAAGAATATGTCTTATGCATAAATATTGCATAAGGCTTATGCATATCCTTATGTAAAAGTTTATGCATAAGACTCTATGCAAGCCCTATTATGCATATGCTTGCATAAACCTTATGTAATAAGCTTTCATAAGGCTTATGTATAAGCTTTATGAATAAAGCTTTTATGCATGCTTTATACATAAGTCTTATGCATAAGACTTATGCATGAGGTTATGCATAAGCCTTATGCATGAGGCTTCATGTTTGTTTGATGTGTGGAGCGGCTATGCAAGGATGGAGAGTATAAGATTTTTGAATGTTTATACTCTCTTCTTCATATAACATATATTTCTTATGATCTATTTATCTATGCATAAGGTATTCTCTCTATTCATAGAGTTTACATGTGTATAGACATCTAGTCATCTCACAATTCTTTCTAGACCTTCTTAAAGTTAGAGTTCAGTGAGAAGTGACTTTGCATGCTAATGTAAGGAGGTCAAGAAAGTATTGTGAAGTGGGATTCTCTTACATATTAGAGCATACATAGGCTCTATTCATGCATGCATATAGATCATGCATATATATTTTCTCATAAATTTGTTACTAATCACTTTTTTTCATGTTATGTTTTGTGGGTCTTGCATTGTTGTCCCCTCCTTCAGCTTGACATTATCGAGGTAAGATCTCTTATTCATGTAATCGTTAATGCAAGATCATGTTTATTGCATCCTTAGGTGATGAGTTTAGGGTTTAGCATAGTGCATAAGGCTTATAGCATAAGCCTTATGAAAGCTTTATACACCAGGATTATGCATAGAGCTTATACATAAGCCTTATATAATCTTATACATAAGGCTTATGCATAGAGATTATACATAAGCCTCTATGCATAGAGATTTGTGCATAAGGCTCTATGCATAGAGATTATGCATAGAAACATGGGGCATTATTGTAGGCCATCTAAAATGTTGGTTAAGTCAAGTTAGGAGTGGTTATCTGTGAGTAGGTGGCTATAATGGAGGGAGAGCTCTCAATCTTGTAAGATTCCTCCCTCCACAACTTTTGAGGTGTAAAGGTGTAAGAACCTCCCCTTATGTTCTTGTAATTATTCTCCTCTCTGAAATAGAAGAAAGATCTTGTTTTGTCCTGTTTTGGCCTAGAGAGAGAAAATGTCTAGATAGAGATAATCCAAAATTGAGATATCTTTGGATATAAAAATCCTCCTAGTGTCTAAAATGGATTCCCTTGAAATAGAAGATCAAAATTAACTTTTCAATGTGCATTAGGAATTAATTGAAAATGGTATAAGGGACCTTAGCCTAAGGGTCTACATTTTCAAAAAAATTAGATTATGGTCTAATTAAGGTTCTAATAGGCCAATTGGATTAATCCAAGTGTTGGGATGAGATAAATCCAAAAGAATAAAAGAAAATACCCAAAAATGAGTAAATGCTCACATAAGATGAAGAGTTGACTTAGTACAAGGTTTCTTAGATAAAAATTATGAGATATTACTAAAAAATGAGATATTTTAGAATAATGATATATTCTGACACCTTGGTAAACGAAAGGGAGACTCTTGAGGTAGGCGCCTCTTTCACATGTGTGGAAGGGTTTTTTAATTCAAAAAAATTATGATATTTTTATCTGTCCTCTCTCTTGGATTAAACCAAATAAAAAAGGGAGCTAAACTAGTCCAAATCTTGTCCAAATTGAGTAATTGAAACTTGGACAATTCTAGAATCTAGTTGGACTTAGTTAGTGGCCTCCCTCACCTATAAATAGACCCTCAGTCATTTGTAATTGAATATTGAAGCTATACTATACCAGTATTATATTAAAATAATCATATTTTCTAATATCCTTTAAATTTTTCTCTCTTGAGAGCTTGGAGCTCTCTCTCTCTACAACAACTCTTGGAGTTACTCTTCTCCTCTTGGTGGACCAATTGGTTGGTTGGGGGCTTCACTCCAATTAGAGAATCAAGCTAAACTTAGAGGTAAAATCAAATTTTATGGTTCTTTTCCAATTTTCTCAATAACTTTCTTCTTCTCAACCCCTCTTAATCTTGAGAAGCTTTCTAAATGATTGTTTTAATTCAAATCAAGCTTTCTCTTAAAGTTTTAATGCTTAATTAAGAGAAAGTAAATCTTTATGCTTATTTGTAATGCTGTCTTTAAGTAAATCTCTCTCTCTAAAATAATAGCCATCTTTATGGCTAAATCCCTTGAAAAAGGATGCTCTCAATGATAGTCTCTTAATTCAAAGCTAAACTCTAGGCTTGATAAGCTAGAGATTAAGAAAATGGTATTTTTATGATTTTGTGTTAACAAAATAATGGTTATTTCTTTTAGATTATTTATAAGTAGTTAAAAACTTCTTTGATTGATTCTAAATGAGAAATAGATTATCCTATCAATTTGGAAAAAGAGAAATAATGGAATTAGCTTAATTTAGTGAAATAATCATAATTAAGTTTATGATTATGGGTTAAAATTATGATTTAAATCCATAGTTTAATTTTAAGCATAAAAGAGGAACTACTATCATATTTTCATTACAAAGCTTTTATTCTTTAGAAACAAATTGAGAATTATCATAGTAATAGCAGTGAAGCTATGGCAAAATTTTTAGAAAATAGTACATATCTTATTTTTATGAATAATGCTAAAAGAGGACTTTCTATCATATTCTAGGATTGGACATCCTATGCAAAAAGAATGATTTTTATCATATTCATGAGAAATTATTTTTTTTATAAGTATGCATAATTAATTGATTATGAGAAAAGAGTAAATTTTGGTAAATCTATTTTTATACAAAAAGAGAAATTTCCATGCTATTTAGGATCCAATTTCCTAAATGGTAAAAGAGGAATTTTTGGCATAATTCAAATTATGAGTATTTATCAAAAGTGAAATTTTGAGCATTATTAATTTTATTAGAAAATATGGGTAGAATTGACTTTTGTAAATCCCATGAATCTTTTACTCAAAAGAAGAATATTGAATATATTTCACTTGAGAAATTTGAGAAAGAATATAAAATATCCATCAAGAAAAAGTACCTTTAACTAGGCCAGCAATTGGCATAAACTTAGAAAAGTCCTATCGGTATCGAAAGTAGAAAACGGTACTAAATGTGAATGCGATGTGATAATATGTGAATGCGATGTGATAAGATGTGATAAGATGTGAGTGGATGTGATGAGATGTGGATGAGATGTGATGTGATGTAAATGAATGTGGATGTGGATGTGATGAGATGTGGATGAGATAAGATGTGATGTAAATGGATGTGGATGTGGATGAGATGTCAATGGATGTGTATGTGGATGTGATGAGATGTGATGTTATGTAAATGGATGTGGATGTGGATGTGATGAGATGTAAATGGATGTGGATGTGAATGTGATGAGACGCGATGTGAATGTAAATGGATGCGGATGTGAATGTGTGATGAGATGTGAATAGGATGTAATGATATGTGAAAGGATGTGATGTGATGTAAATGGATAAGACTGAGATGTGATGATATGTGAAAGGATGTGATGTGATGTAAATGGATAAGAATGAGATGTGATGATATGTGAAAGGATGTGATATTATGTAAATGGATGAGATGAGATGTGATAGATATGCATGTGAATGGGTGTGATGGATGTGATGAGATGTGAGTGGATGTGGTGAGATGTAATGAGATGTGAATGGATGTGATGTGATGTGGATCTGGTTAGATATGAATGGATGAGATATGATGTGGATAGATGAGATGTGATGTGATGTGGATTTGGGTAGATGTGAATGGATGTGAAGTGATGTAAATAGATGTGATGTGATGATATGTGGATCTGAATGAGTGTAGATGGACGTGATGTGATATGAATGGATGAGATGTAATGTGGATATGTTGTGATGTGATGTGATCAGGATAGATGTGATGAGATGTAATATGATGTGTTTGGATGAGAATGGATGAAGGATGATGGTAATACATATGACTGGATGTGGAATAAGCAATGTGAATTGATGTAGAAGAATGTGGAATAACAAGAAATGATGTGGAACAATGTGGAAAGATGAGATTTTGTTAGAAACTGTATTTATGAAATCTGTTTTTAAATGACTGTTTTATGTCAAGAATGCTGGGGAAGCATTTTGACCATCTTGTGAATGAGATCGTGGACACCTAAGTGATAAAGTTGTAACAGCTGACGGAGAGTCAATGGAGGATGTCTCGCATAGCAAGGTCTTGACCAGCCTCGGTTTGATTTTAAATGGCGAGCTTCCGGTACGGTGGATGAGGGACCAAGAAAGCGGCCTATGAGTGAAGCGCTAGGTGACTTGTGAAGGAGCCTAGAGGGTGCTGACCATACAGTGCTCAGGCTCTGGGTCGCCGAAGATACCCACGCGTGCATCGGGGAAATGGAATAAGGAGTTAGAGTTGTTTTCTGAACTCGGGTATGGATTTGGTTGATTGGTCATGCTGGTCCTCAACGGATGAGTCCATGACTCTTTTATATGGATCTGTTGGTTGATCTTGCTGATCTTTAATGGAGAGTCCATTTGGATTTTTCTTATGTGATTATAATTCTGAGTACTATGAGTTAGGAACTATTGAAAAGGCCCCTGAGTGAACAGGTGGTGAGTATTCTGGTTCCCAATGATGCCATAGGTATACCAATGAAGGAATGATTGCAAATTGAAACTCAAGCTAGATATTTTGGAGGATTATGATTAGTGATACTATGGTTTCATTAAAAGATTGTTTTAAGACGACTGAATCTATGAAACATGCAATTTTATATTGGGTGTATAAGTGGTGTGACTATTTTGAAGTTTGCTTGAAGCTTCGGCTAGGGGGCCTGGGAACTCTTTTCCCTGGTACCCGGGGTAAAACATAAACAAATTCCTAAATGGATCCTATCACTACAATGGTTGGGCAGTTGGCTAACCCATGGGATTGGATGGGGTTAGGATGGACTAATGGATCCCTGAAATCAGAGTCAATTCTGTTATGTTATGATAGATGAAGTAAATCCCGGATAGTCCTTGTTCTATGGAAAAGAATCAATGGCTGTGCCTCTTGACAAGGAAAAAAGCGTTGGTCTCTATGATCCAAGTTCAAGTCTCTTCCTTGATCTGACCATGAGATTTACGGGTTCGGTCGGGTTAGTTTGGTTAGTGAAGACCTTTACTACGTTAGAATAAAATATTCTGGAAGAATCGCCTATGTCTGCTGGGCGAGGGAAGTTTTTATGGGTTTGATTTTGGAAGAACTGAGGGATTAGTCTCTTGTCCGGATATCTGTGGGTGAGGCCCTAAGTGAGAGGCTCTGCCTTGCACAAGAAGTGCCACTTTCACTCTGCTAGCACCCCAGAATTCATTGCGCGGAGGGGGCAGGGATCTTTCAAATCTTTTCACTATCCTTCTCTTGTAAAAGAGAAGTTGCCTTTGGCTTTAATAGTGGGGAGCGTGTGGAAAGTCCTCAAAAGCTATGATATAAAAGGGGCACTATCCACCTTGCTTGTCGAAGCAGTATTCTAAAAGGTCTCAATAAATTTCTAATATCACATGTTTCCTCTTTTGTTTAAGCTTTAAGCATTATTGTGTTAGAGAATTCTTATTTTGTTGCCTCTTTTTTTGTAGCTCTTGCACTAATCCTCTCTTTTGGCTTCATAAAAAAGAGGTAAGCTCTCTTCTTCTTTTAATTACTTATATAAGTTTTTCCATTATTGCACACTTGGGTACTGGGTTTAGGTTTAGCTTAGGTTTACCTCTATGCATAGGCTCTTGCAAGCTCTATGCATAAAGCCTATACATAAGGCTCTATGCATAGGGGGATCTATGCATAAGGCTCTATATGTAGGATTTATGTATGAAGCTCTATACATAAGGCTTTATGCATAGAGCTTTATGCATAAGGTTATATGCGTAGGATTTATTCATAGAGCTTTATGCATAAGGCTCTATGCATAGAGATTTATGCATAATGCCTTTATGAACAGCTATTTATGAATGTTTTATTCTTTAAGCAATCGACTCTTATGCATGATGGGTCGCATGCTTGGACACAATTCACTCAAACACATGTATGGTTTAACAAAACCTTTTCACATACACAAAGTTTATCCGTTATGCATTTTGTAAGTCTTATCATTTAATCTTTTATGCAGGCTACCTTAGCATCGAGCCAGTCGATGCCATATGGGCAATCTACCCCATATGGCCAGTCGCGCTATAGGGGCAATTCAGTCCTTTGATAGGCACATGTCTGAGTGGCGGGGGTCGAAGTGGTGCAAGTGCATCATGTTATGTCTGTGATGAGCCTACACCACCTACATGGACTAGAACCACCCCCTCTCCCTCACGTCCATCTTCACTCTCTATGACAAAGACGTACTAGGGAGCCTAGGGGATAGTAGACATGCTAGTGGGGGGGAGCAAGGTACTTTTGTTTTGGAAAAATTAGCACTAGGTCTCCCGAGTCATCTCCCTAATAAGGGGTGTCTTCATCTGCTCATTTTGAGCCACCCTTGAGGAGATCGATTCCACCATTTGATCCACGTACCTTACCATACAACGTGAATATCGATTGTGCCCTCGTGATGGATGCACAAGGGAAGCAAGTCATGAACCGCATGTACGTAAGACGAGCTCTCAAAGTAATATGCCATTGATGTGCTCAAGGTGGAGTTTGTTGTTCCACATATGGACCTTTGCTTCTCGGAGAAGTGAATGAAGAGAAGAATAAAGCTTTTACTCTCTAATAAGAGAGAAAACATCAAGAGAGTGGCGAAGCCCACCGTTTGCTCATAGGAGGAGTGAAGGCACGTGCGAAGCTTCGTCAAAGAGCACCCATATGCTTTCTCATGAACCTTGATGAGGAAGCACCCATGTGCTTTTCAACAATAAGCGGCGGCAAGTGCTTCGCGACTACGGAAAAGAGAGGGGCTTTACACTTTAGCTTGGGAGGAAATTCATCCTTTATTACTCATTTTGTAAGTACCTATTTTATTAATCATTTCCTTCTCCTCTTTCATTTTGTTTTATACTATATTGTTTCCTTTAACTAATTGTATATTTTCTTAATTGTTTTTTACAGAGGAAAGTTATTGGGCATGACCCAATAAAGGAGGAGTATGATTATGGATATAGATCTCCCCATCTACAATTGTGCGCGTGGATTCGTACATAAGGGGTACGGTTGGACGAGTCCATTTTGGGGACTCAATCAGATAAGGTAAGTAGTGAAACATCCCTTATCTTATCTATATCTAAATTTCTTTTATTGTATTACACTTACCTTTCCCTTGTTTATATGTATGTAGGATGAAGGGGTAGAGGAAGAGGAAGATCCAGACTACGAGCATGAATTGGGATAAGGAAGTGAAGAGGAGGATGAAGATGATGATGAGCACTCGGAATCCGGTGAGGATTCTCAGTGGTCTCCTGATAATTCGCGAAATATAATACATATTGGGCTCACTTGCATTCTTCTCAGTTTATGTCTTTTTCAAGTTTATGTTTGTATCACAAAATTGTGACTCTATTTTAATTAAAAAAAGAGCTGGGCCAAAGTGGGGAGTCCTGTGTAGACTACCCAATCTACCCAGCTTTTTTTTTTCCACGCAATTCTTTCACTGATCAATAGCAAAAATAGTAGCAAAATATTATTGAGCAACGATATTTCATTTGCTATTTTTGTTGTTGAGCAGCGATCCCATTGTGCAACAAAAATAGTAGGTTTTTTAGCAGCAGTGAAATGGGCCGGACATCTCCTTACCCTTCTAGTTATAAAAGCGTTGCTACACTCTCATTGTGTTGTAGTGCATAAGCTAAGATGGCTCAGTGACACAAAGTGGAGTGTCTTCTCTTGTGCATTAAAGAAGAGAATGAAAGGCTATACAAGATGGTTGAAAATTTCAGGTTTCTATACATTTTGTATTTTTGGTTGATATTCTTGATCACTTAGTTATTATGTCTCTCATTTTCTAAAAAATCTTTGTTGGTGTGACAAATATCCCTAGTTTGATAGGCTCCACAATTGCAATGTTGGATGTGGAGTTTGATGTTGATCCTTTGGACATTAATGTGAATATTCAAGTACATGATGGAATTAGATTTCTATTTAAACTAGAGTTTGGTGGAGAACATGGTTGGTTGTGGACATTGCAAAAGGCAATGAAGGAAGATATATCTTATGGTGTCCAGAGAGTGTTGAACTACAGATAGAATACCTAATAGTTGCTTAGTCGGATATATGTATCTTTGCTCAGTCGGAATTCTACTCAGTCGGATTGTTGATCAGTCGGAGTTTGTTATGATCTGGTTAGTCGGATATCATCTGTTAGTGTCTTGTGACATTCTAGTTACATCCGTCTAAACTGTCTGAAGTCGCCTATTTATAGGGGCTTTGTAGTCGTCTTTTACAAGAAGAAAGCAATGTACGATTCATTTTGATCAATCAAACATGGTATTTCAGTTCTGTTCTGTTATTCTCTATCTTGTTTAGCAAATCTCTGCTCAATCCGTGTTCTATATGCTCTGTTTGTGTTTAGCCTGATGTGGGAATTGAGGTTAGTGTTACCTAATGGGGGTGTCTTTGCTGTGTCAGAAGTAGTTAGTTGTGTTGTGTTTGAGAACCCCAAACAGAGAGACTGAAGGTGTGCAATTGGTAATGATTTAGCACAAGCTCTTTATTTTTAAACATAATTATGCTTGGAAGTTAAATCACAGTTACAAATTAGGTTTATTGATTCATCCATTTTAAAGAATTTTAATATCCTTGCTCCTCTTAGGTTTCCTTCTTCCAAAGAGTTTCCAAAGAGTTGAAGAGATATGGGGAGCTTGAGTTAGATGCATTGGTTAAAAATTATGGGAATAGTATTACTTTACAAGATGGCACTCAAATTGCCGCCACATCTTTAAGAAAGGAGTTCCATGTCTTTAAGGCACACGGTGTATCTAATTAGAAAGGGAAATATCTCAAAGAAATAAGGAGTTTGATTGGTAGAAATGAAGTGTGGCATGTGAAGTATCCTTCCTACCTTACTTCCTTCGGCACAAGTTACAATGTAGTAATGTTGTAGCATTGCAGTATGTGAAAGAGGTTTTAGTGTGCAAAACATAATAAAAAACAAGTTGAGAAACTGTTTAGAGACTAAAAGTGTGGATGTTCTCATGCGCATATCTATTAAAGGTCCTCTGCTCATAACTTTTGATTTTACAGATGCCATTGGATTATGGGGAGCTGGAGCAAAGACATCAAGACATGTTAACCCTCATTTTGGACACCTCTCCACCAGTCATTGTATGTTTTACATGTGCGATCGCCGTTTGTCTATGAAAGGCGCACCACGAGATTAATAATGGAGATTGTATATTCTTGGATAAGTGTTTATATAAGCCTAGGCAACCGTGGATAGCCATGGACCTATTTTTTAAGTATGGCCGCCCAAGGTGTGAAGGCTATGGACCATGATAAGGGTCATTGTGTATACTCACCATTCATTATTTTATGCTAATTCAATAGAGTGCTCTTCTTCTCTACTTTCCTATACTATTGTTTACCTCTTTCTTGTTTGAGCTCTTGTGTGCTTGCTTGCATGTGTGTGTGAGAGTGAGTGTGTGTGATTGAGTGAGAGAGGAGGGTCGAGCTTCCATTAGAGTTTGACAACAACGTTGGAGTAGAGCTTGGAGTGTGGCTACACGGAACATCGTCTTCTACAAGAATTCAAGCCAAATAATCAACGAGGTGAGTGACATATCTTGTTTATGCAATGGTAGGCTAGGTTATGGTAGATTAACTTCTTAGTTTGAGCTGTTTTATGCTCTTGAGTGTGGTGAGGCAAAGACCCACGACATTGGCTAGTTCCTGCACTCTTTCTATGGTGCATGGGCTTCCCCCATAAATGGCACTGCTGCCAAGGATTAGGCCTACAACATAGTCACAAATGCATTTTGAATGTGTGTGTGTGTGTGTGTGTGTGTATGAAAAAATTTTGTTTTAATTATCTTTTCTGTTTCTGCAAGAAGGGTAGAAATTAATAGATGAAAATATGTCCATTTTGTGGCATTGTTTGCATTCTTGTTGATTTCTATAATTTCTACATTTTCTGTAATTTCTTGCATATTATTTAATTTCTTGTTGTTTTTCATTTCCTGTGTGTTGACATTATTGCATTTTGATTAATTCTTCTCCCACATTTCATTTCCAAGTCCAATTTAGGATTTTTGCATTTTTTGGTTTTGGTTTTTTTTCAATTTTGAAATAAAAATAGTCAAATTGAGCACCAAATTGATAGAATTGGGTAAAACAGACCATAGAATTGGTTTCCTAGCATAGGGTTTATCCCAATTTTAACTTTTGTGTGAATAGATTGGGATAATAACATAAATTAGGGGAGGATTTGGCAAACATAAATTTTTGCATTTTTACATGTGTAATTAACGTAAGTTAATTACACTTAATCCTCTTCCTAATTCGGGGCATCTTGATTGGCTGGCCGCATTTAATGCGTGTAGGCTTTTAGGCCACTAGCCCTCCACTAGCCAAAAATTTCCAAAAGTCTATTTTATGTGGGTGGACACATTTAATGCGTGCAGGCCCCAAGTCAAAGATTCTAGGAAAACCCCTTTTTGGTGAATCAGAGAAATTTTCAAAAGTCTATTTTGTGTGAGTGGACACACTTAATGCATGCAGGCCCCAAGTCAAAGATTCTAGGAAAACCCCTTTTCAGTGAATTGATGAAACTGAAACTGTAAATAGAAAAAGTGAAACGTAAAAAGCAAAAAGCAAAAAGTTAAAAAAAAGTGAAAAATAAAAAAGTGAATGCAAAAGGTAAGGGGGAAAAAAATCAAGAAGTGCTCGCACAAACTTGCCTAATATATGTTTTAGGCTGTTGTAATCACATTGACGCAACTTGTGTGACACTTGAAAAATTTACAATTTTACATAAGAAGCTTTCTTAACTATGGGAGTGAGCACCTACAGTGCTTGACTAACTCGAAAAAAATACATAATTTCTAGTGCTAGACGGGTTAAGAAACACAAAAGATGTGTTTCGAAAAAACTTTTGCCAATCCAAAACATTTTCGAAAAATATTATTTTAAAAAATAAAATTTAAAAATTTCCAAACTTGTCCGAGACATCTGTAGGACCTTCCTGCACCCTATAATCACTGATGCACCTACAATTTGGGCATGTATTAGAGGCCGAAATAGATGATAGTGCATCTATCAAACTAGGTACATGTACTAACATTATACACTGGGCTCAAGACCTTCGATCAGAACCCAATTTAGCATTGTACAAGGACTTGTAATAGGGACTAGTGATACATCTTCAGATTTCAACTCAATGGGGAAGGATCCCCAGTCCCAAGAAGTGAGAACCCTAACTAGGTCTCACTAGCCAAGCTAGGATACTAATCTTTTTGGCCGCGTAGCTAGCTGCTTTAGAGGTCTGGCCTCATCCGCTACCTCTTAACCAAACCTTACAATCTATAGGTCATACGATGAAGGAGTTGAGATTAACTCCAGAGAGACACCTGGTGTACTCTCATCGTTGCAAGCAGGGAGTGTTCGTGTTGATATTCATGTCCATACAGCTTCTATTGCACTTGCTGCAAATGTGACCCTTGCATTGATCTAAGGTAATAGAGAAAAGGAAGAAGAGACCTTGCAATTGGCACAATAACAATTAGCAACCCAAACAACACAATACACTTAAAAACCAGTCCTATGCTAGGACTGCTCGATAGTCTCGATAATACAAGCAATAACATTGCATCTACCCTCTAGAAAAGATCTAGTCTTGCAAATCTTGGATCAAAGTCTTCTCGCAAATGATTGGGATTATGACGCATCCATAGACACTCTTGTGACATATAGCATTATAATTTTTCCAACCTGCAAAACATCAAACATTACTAAACACAACAAAGTATCTCAAATAGCCACATTACATCACTAGTGCATAGCCAAAGTATCATATCCACATCACACCATAACCACAAATTCTATGATAAATTTCTCATCACAACATAGCCACATCGTAACCAAGCATAGCAAATATTATTAGAAACAATCGTGTCACATACACTATCATAAAATCTTGGCAGAAGAGTGACATCATCAATTCAAAACATGTCTATGAGATCATGAGACTAAAAGGTCTACGAGATCAACATAGCCAAGCATAGCAAATACTGTCAGCAGATAAAATTCTACATATCTCCACAAAATGACAACATAAAATCCTATCACAAACAAGTACTATCATGAATCTCGACAAAATGACATCATCAACACAAAACATAACTGTTAGATCATGGGGAAAAAAGTCTATGAGATCATGGGTCATAAAAGCTATCGCTATCCTTCGCCATTGGGGCATTGTAATGTGAAGAAGACTTCCTTCCTCTATGTTAGCACCTCTAGATGCTCAGACCACTCTCACCACACAAGGATCCAACCTTATATGCACTCAACTACTGCTGCTGATGGACAACAACTGGCTCATGGCTACCACAGAAACACCATCAGAACGACCCTTTTGACTCTAGACTGTTGAAAGCCCCCAGAGTGTCTGTAAGATTCCTCCCTCTGGCTTTTGAGGTGTGCAGGTGTAAAAACCTCCCCTTCTGATCTTATAATTATTCCCCTCTCTGAAATAAAAGAGAAAGATTCTATTTTACCTTGTTTTGGCCTAGAGAGAGAAAATGTCTAGAGAGAGGTAATTCAAAATTGAGATATTTTTAGATATAAAAATCCTCCTAGTGTCTAAAATGGTTTTTCCTAAAATAGATATTCAAAAAGAGATTTCCAATGTGCAATTGGAATAAATTGAAATCAGGTAAAAAGGACCTTAGCCTAAGGGTCCAGATTTTCTAAATTTTTTAAATTAAGGTTCCTATGGACCAATTAGATTAATACAAATGTAGGGAGGAGATAAATTGAAGAATAAAAATAAATCCTCCAAAAATGAGTAAATACTCACATAAGATGAAGAGTTGACTAAGGACAAGGTTATTAGTTAAAAAAGAAGAGATATTTAGAAGAAATGATGCATTTTTGACACCTCAGTGTGGGGGAATTCCCCTCATGAAGGAGGCGACTATTTCACATGTGTGGTTGAGTTTTAAACTCACAAATAATGAGATATTTTCATCTCTCCTCTCTCCTGCTTCAACTAGATCCAAAAATTAAGCTAAACTGACCTAAATCCTATAAATGAAGCCTCTCCCTTTGTAAATGGTTAATAGTGTTTTATGCACTGTTACTCTACTCCTCCCTAGAGCCAATAAGAGGTGAATTTATTGATAATTCATTAGTTTTTGACCATTTCCTCTTCAAAAGAATTGGTGGCCACTCTTGTTGCAAACAAGAGTAGATCCCTTAAACCATCAAGCCAAAGGAAAGCTCATAAAAATTCATGCATGCTAGAAATCCTACTTTTTCTTTATTCCATTTGATGGTTTTCTATTTTTGTTTTCTTTAAAATGAAAAATGGTACTATGCCTTGTTGGAAAGGCTTTCCCCCTCTCTTCATTGTTGAATTCAGCCTTTCTTTATCCTAGATATGTAATCAAATTGTTAGAATTAAACTTTTCATATTGTTTCTCTTTAAAAAGTAGAATTTGATTAGTTTAGAATGCTTTAAACCATTTGGGATAATTTCTAAGTAACTTGAGAATGAAAAAATTAGAAAATGGTCAGTCATACTACAAAGGAGGTTATGGCAAAATTTTCTTAAATTTTGTGAAATAAGTTTTATCTTTTATTATTCAAAAAGAGTAATCCCCATCGCTTGTGTATTCTAAAAGTGTTATTTTTATTCTATGCATAGAAAAATACATATTAAAAATATTTTTATAATAAAAGCGTTATTTTCATTAGAATTAATTTTTGTGCATAAAAATATGCATAAAGAAATTTATTTTTTATTTCAAAAGAGTTATTCTCATTAATTTTGATTTTATGCATAGAAAGATGCATAAAGAAGTTTATTTTTATTTCAAAAGAGTTATTCTCATTAATTTTGATTTTATGCATAGAAAGATGCATAAAGAAATTTATTTTTATTTCAAAAGAGTTATTCTCATTAATTTTGATTTTATGTAATAGAAAGATGCATAAAGAAATTTATTTTTATTTCAAAAGAGTTATTCTCATTAATTTTGATTTTATGCATATAGAAAGATGCATAAAGAAATTTATTTTTATTTCAAAAGAGTTATTCTCATTAATTTTGATTTTATGCATATAAGAAGATGCATAAAGAAATTTATTTTTATTTCAAAAGAGTTATTCTCATTAATATTGAATTTATGCATAGAAAGATGCGTAAAAGATTTATTTTTATTTTGAAAGTGTTATTCTCTTTAAAATTAAATTTATGCATAAATAGATGCATAAAAGAATTTTTTTATACTATAAAAGCGTTACTTTCATCAAATTTTGATTTTATGCATAGAAAGATGCATAAAGAAATTTATTTTGATTTCAAAAGAGTTATTCTCATTAATTTTGATTTTATGCATAGAAACATGCATAAAGAAATTTATTTTTATTTCAAAAGAGTTATTCTCATTAATTTTGATTTTATGCATAAAAAGATGCAGAAAGAAATTTATTTTTATTTCAAAAGAGTTATTCTCATTAAAATTGAGTTTATGCATAGAAAGATGCATAAAAGATTTATTTTTATTTTGAAAGTGTTATTCTCCTTAAAATTGAATTTATGCATAAATAAATGCATAAACGAATTTTTATAAAAGTGGTGTTTCCCACTAAAGTTGTTCTTATGCATAAATAGATGTGTAAAGAATCTTTATATAAAAAATAAGAATTCTCTTACATTCTCTATGTGATAGGATGTGATATGAATCAGATAGAAGAGAATGAATAGAGGATGGATATGATGAGAATAGAAGTGATGAGAATGAGAATAGAGGATGGATATGATGAGAATAGAAGTGATGAGAATGTGAATAGAGGATGGATATGATGAGAATAGAAGTGATGAGAATGAGAGGTAAATAGATGTGATGATATGTGATGCGAATCAGATAGATGGGAATGAATGGATGGATGGATGTGATGAGAATAGAAGTGATGAGAATGAGAGGTAAATGGATGTGATGAGAATAGAAGTGATGAGATGGGATGCGAATCAGATAGATGGGAATGAATGGATGGATGGATGTGATGAGAATAGAAGTGATGAGAATGAGAGGTAAATAGATGTGATGAGATGGGATGCAAATCAGATAGATGGGAATGAATGGATGGATGGTGTGATGAGAATAGAAGTGATGAGAATGAGAGGTAAATAGATATGATGAGATCGGATGCGAATCAGATAGATGGGAAAGAATGGATGGATGGATGTGATGAGAATAGAAGTGATGAGATGTGATGATATGTGATGCGAATCAGATAGATGGGAAAGAATGGATGGATGGATGTGATGAGAATAGAAGTGATGAGAATGAAAGGTAAATAGATGTGATGATATGTGATGCGAATCAGATAGATGGGAAAGAATGGATGGATGGATGTGATGAGAATAGAAGTGATGAGAATGAAAGGTAAATCAGATAGATGGGAATGGATGGATGGATGTGATGAGAATGAAAGGTAAATAGATGTGATGATATGTGATGTGAATCACATAAATGTGAATGAATAGATGAGATGCCAGATGTCATGTGAATCAGGATGTAAATGAATGATATAGGATGTGAATGAATGTGATAACATGTGAATCGGGATGTGAATGAACAGTAAGGGACGTGAATGAATGTGTTAGCATGTGAATCGGGATGTGAATGAATGAGATGTGATGTGAAATGGATGTGATAAGATGCGATGTAAACTGGATAAATGTTAATGTATGTGAAGTGATGAGATGTATGGGTAGATGCAAGTTTATGTGATCTGATGATGATAAATGAGGAAATAAGTGATGAGATAAAAAAAGATGTGATTAGATGAGAATGGGAATACTTATGAAATGAATGTGGATTGATGTGTGGGTAATGTGGATTGATGTGGATGGATAAGTGGACAATGTGGATTGATGTGGATGATGTGGATGGATGTATGGATGATGTGGATTGATGTGTGGGTAATGTGGATTGACGTGAATGGATGTATGGATGATGTGGATTGATGTGTGGATAATTTGGATTGATGTGGATTTATGTGGGGGTAATGTGGATTGATGTGAATGGATGCATAAATGATGTGGATTGATGTGAATGGATGTATAAATGATGTGGATTGATGTGTGGATAATGTGGATTGATGTGGATGGATGCGTGGATAATGTGGATGGATGATGTGGATTGATGTGTGGATAATGTGGATTGACGTGAGTGGATGTATGGATGATGTGGATTGATGTGTGGATAATGTGGATTGATGTGGATGGATGTATGGATGATGTGGATTGATGTGTGGGTAATGTGGATTGACGTGAATGGATGTATGGATGATGTGGATTGATGTGTGGATAATGTGGATTGATGTGGATGGATGTATGGATGATGTGGATTGATGTGTGGATTGATGTGGATGGATGTATGGAAGATGTGGATGGATGTGTGGATAATGTGGATGGATGTATGGATGATGTGGATTGGTGTGGATGATGTGGATGGATGTATGGATGATGTGGATTGATGTGTGGATGATGCGATTGGATGTGATTTTGATGTGGGAGTGATGTGATGTGATAGGGATCGATGAAGGAAAAAAAAATTGTGGCCCAAGATGAGAAAAGATGGGGACTAATGTGAAAGGATGTGGAGTGATGAGAAAAGATGGAAATATTGTTGGAAATATATTTATATGTGAAATTTATTTTTAAATGACTGTTTTATGTCAAGAATGCCGGGGAAGCATTTTGACCGTCTTGTGAATGAGGTCATGGTTGGAGACCTATCTATTAAAGTTGCAACTGCTGGGACGGAGAGTCAACGGAGGACGTCTCGCGTAGCAAGGTCGGCCGAGGTCTTGACCAGTCTCGGTTGATTTAAATGGTGAACTTCCGGTACAGTGGATGAGGGACCAAGGAAGCGGCCTATGAGTGAAGCGCCTAGAGAGTGGTGACCATACGGTGCTCGGGCTCTGGGTCACCGAAGATACCCACATGTACGTCGGGAGAAAGATATTGGAACAAGGAGTAAGAGTTGTTTTCTGAATTCGGGCATGGATCTAGTTGGTTGACCTTGCTGGTCCTCAATAGATGAGTCCATGGCTCTTTTATATGGATCCATTTTGGTTGATCTTGCTGATCTTCAACGGAGATTCCATTTTGATATGTGAATATATTGCCGGTTACTATGAGAGCTAGGAACTATCGAAAAGGTTTCTGAGTAAACAGGTGGTGAGCGTTTTGGTTGCCAATGATGTCATAGGTACACTGATGAAGGAATGATTGGAAATAAGGATTCAACCAGAGATTTTGAGGATTGTGATCAGTGACACAATGGTTTCATTAAATGATTGTTTTAAAGATAGCTGATGCTGAGAAAAAGGCAATTTCATATTGGGTGTGTAAGTGGTGTGACTAGTTTTAAGTTTGCATGAATATCCGGCTAGGGGGCCTGGGAACTCTTTTCTCTGGTACCCGGGACAAAACTTAACCAAATTCTTAATTGGATCCCATCACTACAGTGGTTGGGCGGTTGGCTAACCCACGGGACTATAGGCTGGACTGATGGATCCTTAAATTGAGACTCAATTCTATTATGGTACGATAGATGAAGTAAATCCCAGACAAAAATTGTTCTATGGAAAAGAATCAATGGTTGTGCCTCTCAATGAGGAAAAAAGCGTTGGTCTCTATGATCCAAGTGTAATCTTTTCTGTGATCTGACTTGGGACTTACGGGTTCGGTCAAATCAGTTCAGTTAGTTAAGGCTTGTGACTACGTTAGAGAAAAGTTATGCTGGAAGAATCGCCTGTGCTTTCCGAGCAAGGGAAGTTTAACCGGGATCAGTTTTGGAAGAACCGATGGATTAGTCTCTTGTCCGGATATCCGTGGGGGCGAGGCCCCAAGTGTGAGACCCTGCCTCGTGCAAGAAGTGCTACTTCCACTGCTAGAACCCCTGAATTCATTGCGCGGTGGGGATAGGGACCTCACACAGCTGGTATCAGAGCGAATTGGCTAATGAGGATCAACCGAGAAGCCAAAAATGTCAAAAATTTATGAAAAAGGTTGTAATTGTGAAAAAATTCATACGAATTGATATTCAAACTGAAATTTATAAATTGGTAATTGGGTCTTCAGATGGAAGTACCGCAATTGTATGGAATCCCTGACTTGCTTGAGGCCTAGACATGATGGTATTTACCTTATAGTTCCAAGGACTGTGACTACTCGTATATACGGAGGGTATTACTACAGCTCTTTACTGGCAGTATATACAAGTAAATCTAAGACTTGAAATTATAAGCATTAATACTATCCAGATGATGAATTCGAATGTGGTTGATATGATTTTGAATTCTGGTTGAGAACTGATGAGTTGAATTGGATTCTGATGATTGAAAAATGAAGATTCCTGAATTTTGGTTGAAATGTAATAAACTAAGAAAAACTACAATGAGGATGAATGGGATGAGCCTTGTGTGATGATGTAGCTGGAATGATGTTAATGACTTTAGTAAATCACTATGAGATTAGTGGATTGTGCTTGCAGATTGCTGTTGTTAACACTTGACCGAGTGGATCAAATTCCATTTAATGGTTTTCTATTTTTTGTTTTCTTTAAAATGAAAAATGGTGCTATGCCTTGTTGGAAAGGCTTTCCCCCTCTCTTCATTCTTGAATTTAGCCTTTCTTTATCCTAGATGTGTAATCAAATTGTTAGAATTAAACTTTTCATATTGTTTCTCTTTAAAAAGTGGAATTTGATTAGTTTAGAATTCTTTAAACCATTTGGGATAATTTCTAAGTAACTTGAGAATGAAAAAAATTGGAAAATGGTCAGCCATACAAAGGAGGTCATGGCAAAATTTTCTTAAATTTTGTGAAATAAGTTTTATCTTTTATTATTCCAAAAGAGTAATCCCCATCGCTTGTGTATTCTAAAAGTGTTATTTTTATTCTATGCATAGAAAAATGCATATTAGAAATATTTTTATAATAAAAGTGTTATTTTCATTAGAATTAATTTCTGTGCATAGAAAGATGCATAAAGAAATTTATTTTTTTTTTCAAAAGAGTTATTCTCATTAATTTTGATTTTATGCATAGATAGATGCATGAAGAAATTTATTTTTATTTCAAAAGAGTTATTCTCATAAATTTTCATTTTATGCATAGAAAGATGCATAAAAAAATCTATTTTTATTTCAAAAGAGTTATTCTCATAAATTTTGATTTTATGCATAGAAAGATGCATAAAGAAATCTATTTTTATTTCAAAAGAGTTTTTCTCATTAATTTTGATTTTATGCATAGAAAGATGCATAAAGAAATCTATTTTTATTTCAAAAGAGTTATTCTCATTAATTTTGATTTTATGCATAGAAAGATGCATAAAGAAATTTATTTTTATTTTAAAAGAGTTATTCTCATTAAAATTGATTTTATGCATAAAAGATTTATTTTTATTTCGAAAGTGTTATTCTCCTTAAAATTGAATTTATGCATATTATTTCAAAAGAGTTATTCTCATTATTTTTAATTTTATGCATAGAAAGATGCATAAAGAAATTTATTTTTATTTCAAAAGAGTTATTCTCATTAATTTTGATTTTATGCATATAAAGATGCATAAAGAAATTTATTTTTATTTCAAAAGAGTTATTCTCATTAAAATTGAATTTATGCATAGAAAGATGCATCAAAGATTTATTTTTATTTCGAAAGTGTTATTCTCCTTAAAATTGAATTTATGCATAAATAGATACATAAACGGATTTTTATAAAAGTGTTATTTCCTACTAAAGTTGTTCTTATGCATAAATAGATGCGTAAAGAATCTTTATATAAAAAATAAGAATTCTCTTACATTCTATAAATAGATGTGATAAGATGTAATATGAATCAGATAGATGAGAATGAATAGAGGATGGATGTGATGAGAATAGAAGTGATGAGAATGAAAGGTAAATAGATGTGGTGATATGTGATGCGAATCAGATAGATGAGAATGAATAGAGGATGGATGTGATGAGAATGAAAGGTAAATAGATGTGTGATATGTGATGCGAATCAGATAGATGGGAATGAATGGATGGATGGATGGATGTGATGAGAATAGAAGTGATGAGAATGAGAGGTAAATGGATGGATGATGTGGATTGGTGTCGATGATGTGGATGGATGCATGGATGATGTGGATTGATGTGTGGATGATACAATTGGATGATGCAATTGATGTGTGGATGATGCAATTGGATGTGATTTGATGTGGGAATGATGTGATGTGATAGGGATCGATGAAGAAAAAAAAATTATGGGAAGATGAGAAAAGATGGGACTAATGTGAAAGGATGTGGAGTGATGAGAAAAGATGGAAATATTGTTGGAACTATATTTGTATGTGAAATCTGTTTTTAAATGACTGTTTTATGTCAAGAATGCTGGGGAAGCATTTTGACCGTCTTGTGGATGAGGTCATGGAGACCTATCTGTTAAAGTTACAACTGCTGACGGATAGTCAACGGAGGACGTCTCGCGTAGCAAGGTCGGTCGAGGTCATCGACCTCGGTTTGATTTAAATGGTGATCTTTTGGTACAGTGGTGGATGAGGGACCAAGGAAGCGGCCTACGAGTGAAGCGCTAGGTGACCTGCGAAGGATCCTAGAGGGTGCTGACCATACGGTGCTCGGGCTCTGGGGGTCGCCGAAGATACCCACATGTACGTCGGGGAAGATATTGGAACAAGGAGTAAGAGTTGTTTTCTGAATTCGGGCATGGATCTAGTTGGTTGACCTTGCTTGTCCTCAACGAATGAGTCCACAGCTCTTTTATATGGATCCGTTGGTTTATCTTGTGCTGATCTTCAACGGAGATTCCATTTTGATATGTGAATATATTGCCGGTTACTATGAGCTAGGAACTATTGAATAGGCCTTTGAGTGAACAGGTGGTGAGCGTTCTGGTTTTGCCAATGATGCCATAGGTACACCGATGAAGGAATGATTGAAAATAAGGATTCAACCGGAGATTTTGAGGATTATGATCAGTGACACAATGGTTTCATTAAATGATTATTTTAAAGATAGTTGATGTTGAGAAAAAGGCAATTTCATATTGGGTGTGTAAGTGGTATGACTAGTTTTAAGTTTGCATGAATATCCTGCTAGGGGGCCTGGGAACTCTTTTCCCTGGTACCCGGTGATGACACGGAAGCGGTATAGCTGTATATGCCATAGGTACATCGATGAAGGAATGATTGGAAATAAGGATTCAACCGGAGATTTTGAGGATTGTGATCAGTGACACAATGGTTTCATTAAATGATTGTTTTAAAGATAGTTGATGCTGAGAAAAAGGCAATTTCATATTGGGATATTGGGTGTGTAAGTGGTGTGACTAGTTTTAAGTTTGCATGAATATCTGGCTAGGGGACCTGGGAACTCTTTTCCCTGGTACTCGGTGATGACACGGAAGCGGTATAGCTATATATGCCTTTATAGAGTGTCACACTTCTACACACTGATACAAACACACCCAGAACACCAGACCCAAGAACATAAACAAACTTTATTTCAGCCCAAGTCTTCGTCTTTACAAAGTTGAACATCCATTACATCCTCAGAACCATCTTCATCTAGCACCCATTCACAATCAGCCCACTCCGGCTCTTGGTCGCTCCCAATCTCTCTCCTTAAGCCCACGACAGTCCTTCCCCGAGCTCCTATGAGGACATCATCACCTCGGCCCTCGAGCTGCCCTTAGACACCAGCAGCAGCAAACCAACAAGTCACACACATGCTGTGCTGCAAGCTTCACCAAACACGACAGACTCTGGCTTCGGACACAATACACTCTCTCTCTGTGCTACCAGCCACCAGCCGACAAAGCAAACAAAGCAAGACCTAAAAACTCCCCGCTACCCAAGGCGGCAAGCCCAATGAAAGACTCCCCTTGTTGCCAAACTACAGTTGACCTTCTCTCTGTCTCCACAGCTTCGCAGCCTACGTCACCTTCTTCTCCTCTACATCTCTGCAGTGGATGCCACCTGTCTTCTTTTTACCTTTGCTGCAATCAACACCACCACCTTCTTCTTTCTGCTGTCGACGTGCTCTCTCTCCTTCACTGCTTCGCTGCAATTGGCGTCTTACTCTCTCTTGGCTTCGCTGCAGTCAACACCAGCCTCTCCTCTACTTCTTTTTGCAGTGAACGCCTTCTCTCTCTGCTTCCCTGGCTTCGCTGTTGCAGTCGACGTTCTCTCCCCTCCTCTACTGTCGACGCCTTCTCTCTCCTTCACTCTGCTTACAATCGACGTCTTCCTCTCTCTACTTCGCTGCACTCTGCAGTCCCCCCACCTTCTCTCTCCCTTTTTTGCTTACAGTTGACGTCCTTTTTCTTTGGCGACTCTTTTCGTTTTTCTCACAGATTCCCTCCTCCTCCATACAGTAAGCTCCTCTGTTGTTGCCATGTGGCTTCTTCCATCGTTTGGTGCATGCAGTGAGGGGCAACCTGCCACAAGGGACGCCACCTGGGAGAAAGAAGCTGAACTAATACGGGATTACCCCCAGTTTGCGAGATGAGGATATCTCGCATTTTTCAAGTGGGAGAGGATGTAAGATTCCTCCCCAGCCCTCAAGACGGTACGATGGGCGAGGGCCGACGAAGCGATCCCTGAGTGAAGTGCTAGGACACCTAAGGAGGATCCTGGAGGGTTCTGACGAGGTGATGCACGGGCTCGCGATGCCTAGGACACCTATGCATATGTCATGGAAGATATGTATGATGGACGAAATGATTATTGTAATTTGTTACTACTGGATCTCGTTTGCTGACCAGTGGGTCTCAACGGAGAGTCTAGAGTGATACTGTTTTTTGAGAAACAAGGGACTGGATGGAAATTTTGAGTTATGATATCTGTAACCATGTCAATGGATTATTTTATATCTTAAAGTTTTAAAGAGGAGTGTGTGCGTATTTGTATTCAAAATCAAAAGTTAAGAAAGGCATTCAATTATGGGTGGGTGAGTAATTGTCTGGTTCTATCGAGTCCAGTGGTTGGGTGGTGGCTAACCTATGGGCCGGATGGGGTTAGGCTGGAATCAGTGGAGTTTTAATAATTAAATTGAAATAATAGGAATACGCTTAGAATTCGAGTAGTTAAATAAAACCCTGAAGAATTTCTCAAATGAGTAGATCAACGGTTGTGCCTGATTTTGGTTAGGAAAAAAACGTTGATTTCCTCAGATGATTAGATTAATGGTTGTGCCTGATTTTGGTTAGAAAAAAGCATTGATTTCGGTTAGGAAAAAGCGATTTCTTCAAATTAAGTCAATGATAGTTTTCCTTCTATCTGGTTTAATCAAGTGAAGGATAGTTTAATCTCTTGAGCCTGTTAGAAAATTCGTTAAGAAAATAAAAAAGGTGGAATCGTCCCCATTTTTCGGGCAAGGGAAATTTTCTCGGTTTCAGTTTTCGGAATGACCACCAGATTAGTCTCATGTCCGGACATTCGAGGGCGAGGCCCTGAGTGGGAAACCCTACCCGACGCAAGAGGAAGCTACTTTCGCTACTCTAGCAATCGGGAATCCAGTGCGCTAAGGGGGTAGAGGGGTCTCACAAGTTGGGCTTCCTTCCAACTCATTGGGAAACAAGCACATCAAAGGAATCAATGAATTTTGAACTAGGCTACCGATGGAACCACGATTAACTGGCGCCATTTTTTGAAAGGGAAATCTAGATCTACAAGCAACCAGTGCAAATCTCTCTAGTTCCTCTCGGCCCTAGGGTTTTTTGGGGTGCTCTACAAGCTGCTAACTTCAATATTTTCATTTGATGCCTCCAACATAGAGATCTCAGCTTGTGTGCTTCACAGAAAGGTAATAAATAGTGAAAGTGCTATTAATCCATGATTATCTCATCAAATCTCATGCTTCTTGGCTTGAGTCATAACTAAACATACTGCTATATTGCATCCCACACAATGATTAATTTTCACTAATTAGGGATTAATCAACCCTAATCCCAACCATTGGGCACAATTGATGGTTGAATCTTGGCATTAGAGGGACTTGCCACATAACTCCCTATCACTTCATACTGTAAAAACCCCTTGTTTATTTATCATTATGCTTAATCCACCATGTTAATCCTCTTCTGGGGTCCACTTTAAATTGTTCAATCACACACACACGTCTCTCTCTCTCTCACACACACACACATCCCTCTCTCACTCTCTCTCTCTCTCTCACACACACATATCACAAACACGCACCTCACACATATACCTCTCTCTCTCTCTCTCTCTCTCTCTCTCTCTCTCTGTGACTTGGCATGCAGGAAGGTGGCATGGACAAGTTGGGAAAAGGGAGTGGACTGGCAAGGACAGGTTGGGAAGAGGTATCGATGGGCATGGACAAGCATGGCTATGATCGATGACTCCTATGATTTCATGGGAGCCATCTATTTTTTTAAAATACCACAGTGTGTCACTTAGCGACGCTTTGTAGTTTGCAAGCCTTGCTAATTGCATCATTTAAGTGATGACAGAAAATATGTCGCATATGTGGCTGGTCATACGACAGTTCTTACGACGTAGTATTTTTAGCTCAAAAAGTGTCGTTTATACGACATTTGTTATATTGCATAAACGACGCTTTTGTAGAAACCAGTCATTTAGTGATACCTGAGCTACAACTGGTCAATTAATAAAAGGAGCCCTAAAAATAGAGCCTTAAGGACCCCACTATGTATATGAAATTTATAAAATTAGTCGTTCTTCATATCGCAACTTGGGTTGGGATCTAGCACACATTTTTTTTGTATTGTAAACAAACAATTGTAGATATACCTTTATATGATACAAGCATAAGTGATCATATGAGCATGTCTCTCCCTCTTTCATCAATACTCTCATAGCATTGGCCGACTTACATTGATGCTTTTTATTTTGATTGAAATGTCAGTAATAACTTCAATGCTCTGTGTATACAAATTTCATTTCGTATTATTGTATTAAAAAAAACAAGTTTTTCATTTTACGATTGGATGCTTTACGATTGCATGTTTTATACATACAAATTTCATTGAGTATTATATATATAATTTTAACTAGCCTTACAAAATAATTAGGGTAGAGCAATCAATTAGTAGTACAAAGCAATCAATTTCTCAAGGCATGTCCTAAAAATGTATGATAGCCTTACATATTATAATTAAATATATTATCTTTTGCTTGCTACCTTTAATAGCACATAATTTATTTATCATAAAATTACTCCTTTTTTTGGTGAAACTATAAATATATTAAATTAAGAAGGCTATATAGATGACAGTCTAAAAACAAAATCAGGCCCTAGGGTCTATAGCCAAATTTAAGCTAGCACATTTCTCATGTTAGTGTGAGGAATGTGGAGCTCGACTTCTTCATCATCCACCAAGCCGTTGTGAAATTTTCTTTCATATTGAATCTCTCTTATTTTCTCTTGGAAATCGTCTTTAGCCTTGATCATCTACAGGGTCTCTTCTATTGCATTTTTCATGCACTATGCTTCACATGCCTTCAAGCTCACTTTATGCAGCGTCTTCATTTACAAATGCAGTTCAGAACTCAGTCCATGCATGATATTGCTCTGTACATTCTTAAACAAATACTTATTTCTATGAATCTAGATAGCCCAAAGATATTCAACATGAATGATATTCTAAAGACCAGCAGAACATTTGATCGGTTGTCCCAAGAGGATTTCTTGCCATGATGGTTGCCAGTTCTGCACAGGGCTTATGCATTGGTTTAGAAATTTAATAGCTTCTATGTTGTGAGCACACCCAAGAAACAAGTGTTCTATTGTTTCCAATGTAGTATGACATCTTGAGAATTCTCCATTACCATATCCAAAGCATTGAGCTCTTGAGTTTGTCCAAAGAGCTTTATGGGCAATTAGCCAAAGCAGGCATGATTTTTTTGGCAGGATGAAAGGGGACCACATATTCTGAAATTTGAGGCCCCATTGTTTCTTGTCCTCCCAGAGGATGTTCCATCTATTATTCAGTTTGCAGTGTAGAGGAGGTCCTCAGGGGGTAAGAGGTGGAATTGGCATGAGTTTCACCTTTGTTTTCCACACAAAGGCTTTGTGGGTGAAGGGCCCCCTGAGTTGGAGTTGGGTTATTCTATCATGAGGCCACAACTACAATATGCTTTGAATCAAGAGGATGTCTTCCCATGATGCTCTAAATATGTGTTTGAGCTCTTGTTCTGTAAACCATCTACATTCAGAGTCATTCCATATATCTTCCCAAATTCGTATGCCTTTTTTTTGGAGCTTGAATGCATGCTTATATTGATCTACTTGGATGTTATCAGATAGCGCTAAAGAGAACTAGATGGAGTCCAAGTGTAAAATGTGGGCATGTTTTTGAGTATTTCTGTGAGTATAATTTCTGATTTACATCTATTCCATGACTTCCATATTGATTTTACCAGCGTGTTTTCCTATGGTCTAATGGTGATTGGATTACCAAATCATCATCAGAGGTGACTTTTTCCATTTGGGGAATTCTATTAGACTGAATTGCTCCATGTTGTGGCGTAGCAAAATTGCCCAGCCACAGCATCTCGCATCTAGTAACTTCTGACAATCCACTTCGCTGCCATGTGGTCCGCTTTGTCTATGATATTTAGCAGACCCAAGCCCCCCTGGCTCTCGGGTTGAGTACATATGTTCCAAGCCACTTTTGGGAATTTTCCTTCTTCTACATTTCTTGACCATAGAAAGTTTTTGCATAGTTTTTCCAGTTGTTTCAGTCTTGAGTTAGAAGGATGCCAACATGACAGGAAGTACGGAGCAGAGGGAAATAATAAGTATTTTAAGACAACCATTCTTCCAGCCAAGTTATGTTGCAAGCTTGTCCATTTACTGAATTTTCCCAGGATTTTGTCAAGAACCCGACTATCTTTGATACATTAGGAATTTTTTGGACCCAAAGAGGGCCTCTTGGATTAACTTTTGATTAGGAATGGACCAATAGGAAGAGGTCTGGGTGCACATTTTTGACTTCTTTGACCCTAGGGGGCCTAGGCTTTGGTTTGCTAATGGGGCCTAATTACTACTCTTGTGCCCCTACCTCCTGGGCCCAAACTTAGAGGTCCCCCCACCTAGAATCGCACATATTAAACACCCTAAAAATTTAAAATTTTTTAATTTTTTCCCAAAAGTGTGTTTTCCCTCTCAAACTTCCCCCCAACATACTCTAGGTTTGGAATGCTCATTTTGAACCTCTTTCTTCCTCTTCTAAGCTCTCCATCACTGCAAAAACTCCATACCTTTCAAGCTCTCCCTCTTTCTTCCTTTTCAAGCTCTCCCTCCTTGTCAAGCTCCCTCAGTCTCAAGCTACCTCTCCCTCTTTCTTCCTCTTCTAAGCTCTCCATTGCTGCAGAAACTCCATACCTCTCAAGCTCTCCCTCCTTGTCAAGCTCCCTCAGTCTCAAGCTACCTCTCCCTCTTTCTTCCTCTTCTAAGCTCTCCATTGCTGCAGAAACTCCATACCTCTCAAGCTCTCCCTCCTTGTCAAGCTCCCTCAGTCTCAAGCTACCTCTCCCTCTTTCTTCCTTTTCTAAGCTCTCCATTGCTGCAGAAACTCCATCCCTCTCAAGCTCTCCCTCCTTCTCAAGCTCCCTCCCTCTCAATCTCCCTCTCTCTCTCTCTCAAGCTTCCTCCCTCTCCATTGCTGCAGAAACTCTATCCCTCTTTAGTTTACTCTAGGTTCAGGAAGCCTATTCTCAAACTCTTACCCTCTTTTGAGCTGTCCAATTCTGCACTAAAAACCCTATACTTCCTCTCCTCTCCACTCCTCTGTTGTAAAACAAGCTTTTCTTTTCCCTTCTTATCTTTTCTTACCACCATGGCCTTTTCCAGTAATGTGAGAAGACCTAGGGAGAGAAGGTGAAAGAGCTTGTGCTGCATAACACAAGAGACGAGAATGGAGTTTGGGCTCCAACAAGATTCAGGGTTGGGGCTTGGGTCTACATGCAGCCAACAAGTCCTAAGGGACCACATCCAGTGCGTCAATTGGGGAATATGCTACATCATTGGAAGGGGCGGCTACAAGGTTTCAAGCATACTAAGAAGGAAGGACTAGTTGCCATAGTGCAACATGTGTATACCCGTGAAGACCTGTACATTCAAGGCCAACGACCAAGGTTTCCTTCAAATTGTCAGTGTAACATAAACACAGCTTTAACAACATGCTAATATTGGATTTTTTGTTTCAAATTTTCTTATGATCCTCCATTTTCTTATGTTCTCTACAGATACTTTCCCCTCTAATTATGTTGAGGAACAACCACTCCAAAGAATCACTAGAGTTTTCTATGCTATGCATGCATCCATTGGAGAGGCAATGTTTGTATCTCAAAGCCCAAGTGATCTTGTACAGAACAATATCTTTTTCTTTTCTCACTCATATTTTGTAGATAAAAAACTAGATTTATTTGGCAAGCTAGAAGAGATCCCCAACCCCCCTCTTAACAATCTCGAATGGCCCAAACCAGATGCTTGGACCATCTTATGCTTAAAGTTTAAGATGGTAAGTGATATCAAGACATCACTCAAGTTTTCAAAGGCATCTAGGACAGTAGGGCTAAATTGGTTTTTTCCTTTACATGTTTTTGTGCACATGTTCAATTCCATGCCAATGCACCGATGTGTACAAGCACAATGTAGTAGATTCTACAGTGTCTTTCAAGTTCTTGAAGGCCCCCTCTATTTAGTACATGCGTCTACACTACCAAAGATGGATGCAAAAGCACGGGACATGGATCCCACTTCAAGCCTCAGAAGAAGAAATTATGCCTATTGAGGTAGCTGTGATGATGCAAAATGGATGGATTGAGCGAGTGGTAGAGCAAGCAAGCATTGGATCCTAGCAGACCTGCATCAACACTGCATCATGGGCTTTGACAATGTGGAAGAGTCAAGTTTCAAGTTGATGAGAAGAAAGGTATATCTGATTCCACTACATGTCTAGAATGGGAAGCATAAGGAGGGGACAACCATGGGAATTATGTATAGGAAAATATTTTGATTTTTCCTTTGACTGCAGAGGGTGGTTGAAATTGACGCGTTTGCAGGGAGAGGCAGCGGCAGCAGAGACCAGGCCAAAGTCCATGGACATGATGCTGCATTAGCTCATTATCTTGGTCGGCTTCTTGTGGATTGCATCGCCATTATCCACAGTGACTACACCCCTCAATCTACCTTCACTCTCTTCTTTTTGAAAACCCTCTCTAAGGTGCTCTGTGTAGCCTCTATGGCACAAAGCACCAAATGTATAGTTCTGATTAAAAAATCCCTTACCTTCGATGTTTTTGGTTCTAGATTTAGGGGTAAGCTTCTTGCTCGTATAGGTAGCCCAATCACTCCCTGAGCACACTGTACCCAATAACAAGAGAAGAAAGCTCAATATTGTAAGAAAACTTTTGTAAAGATGATGTATCACTTCTTATTATGAATACAATACAGTTTTTGCGCAAACTTATTTTCATCAAGTATATCATTGTTTTTTCTAGTTTGTACCATCAATGTTTTTGTGAATGCATCAGAAATGACCCTGGGAGCCTAGGGGAGAGTGCGAGGAACAGTGCGAATTTTGAGTCTGCATCGCTGCTGTAGAGCCCAAATTCGCATTGTTTTG
Organism: Cibotium barometz; assembly: GCF_041138505.1. Lineage (NCBI taxonomy): Eukaryota > Viridiplantae > Streptophyta > Polypodiopsida > Cyatheales > Cibotiaceae > Cibotium > Cibotium barometz. The sequence goes on from NC_141053.1 coordinate 19,537,301, forward strand.
GCACAGCTTCCTCAGCCCTTCAGGAGCAATTCCGATGGATTGGATGACAAATAATGTATTTTTACATATGATTAAAGGTATTTTTATCTTGTAAATTACTGTTTTTCATAATTAATGTACTCAACTTCATCAATAAATGCATTTCTGATGCAATGATTCTGAGTGGCTAGAGGAGCAGTGCCAGAACAATGCGAATTTTGAGCCTGCACCGCTGCTGTAGAGCCCAAATTCGCACTATTCTGGCATAGCTTCCCCAGCCATCCAGGAGCAATTTTGATGCATTGGATGATAAATAATGTATTTTACACATGATTAAAGGTATTTTTATCTTGTAAATTATTATTTTTTATAATTAATATACTCAACTTCATTATAAATGCATCAGAAATGATCCTGAGTGGCTGGGAGAGCAGTGCCAGAACAGTGCGAATTTTGAGCCCGTAGCACCACTACAGAGCCTAAATTCGCACTGTTCTGGCATAACTTCCTCAGTCCTCCAGGAGCAATTCTGATGCATTGGATGACAAATAATGTAATTTTACACATGATTAAAGCTATTTTTATCTTATAAACTATTGTTTCTCACAATTAGTGTACTCAACTTCATTATAAATGCATCAGAAATGATCCTGAGTGGCTAGGGGAGCAGTGCCAGAACAGTGCAAATTTTGAGCCTGCATCGCCGCTGTGCAGAGCCTAAATTTGCATTGTTTTGGCATAGCTTCCCCAATCCTCCAGGAGCAATTTTGATGCATTGGATGATAAACACTATATTTTCACACATGATTAAAGGTGTTTTTATCTTGTAAACTACTGTTTCTCACAATTAGTGTGCTCAACTTCATTATAAATGCATTAGAAATGATCCTAGGAGAGAAGTGCTAGAACAGTGCAAATTTTGAGCCTACATTGCCGTTTGCAGAGGTCGAATTTGCAGTGTTCTGGCACAGCTTCCTCAGTCCTCCAGGAGCATTTCTGATGCCTTGGGTGACAAACTGGCATTTCTGATGCCTTGGGTGACAAACTGGCACATGATAGACACTCCATGTTAAACAAACATGATGACACTGAGACATTGTAAGAGAAACTTAAAATTTTAATTATCAGAAGGTTACAAATGAAAGCCAGATAGGCTTGTTACAAAGGAGGGTTTGAAACAAAACAGTTGCTTCAAAAAGAAGGTTAACATCTAGGATCTCTAGATCGTGTCTCGCTCTCTCGAATGCGCCGAGCTAGTTGCATGTCCTTGGCAGATATGGTAATCCTCTTTGCATGTATTGCAAGGAGGTTGGTGTCTTCAAAAAGCCCAACAAGGTAAGCCTCAGAGGCTTCTTGCAATGCTTCAAGGGTAATCTCCTGCACACATAACTCTGTTCTATATTGTTGGAGAATCTCCTTCACTATGCGAGCGAAAGGGGCTCTTCTTATCAGCAACTCAGTGTTCCTCTGATAAAACTTGATTTCTTGATTTATTGTGATGCTTGCAATTGAGATTGGAGAATATGGGTTTGCCAAGCTCCACTTGCAGTCAATCTTTTGCAGTATCCTAACAAGCCAAGCTCTCCTTCACCAACAAATTGCATAAAAGATGATAAATTGCGGAAAGAAGGGTTTGTGCTTAATGGAGGGTCAATTGGATAGAGATGCCCATCAACCCAAAGATCTATATTTTTCTCCTTAGCTATCCTACGAGCTTGGACAGATTGTGCATCAGTAGGATGGGTTTTTTTAGAGCTACCATACTCTTCAGGAATACGAATGTGTAAATCAACCTTCCGTTTTCTAGCTTCAGGGGCTACACACACAGCTTGCAAAGACTCCATAGCTAAGCAAAGAAAGAAGCTAAAGCAGAGAGATCCTTAGAGAGAGAGAGAGAGAGGAGAGAGAGAGAGAGAGAGAGAGAGAGAGAGAGAGAGAGAGAGAGAGAGAGAGAGAGAGAGAGAGAGAGAGAGAGAGAGAGAGAGAGAGAGTGAGTGAGACTTATTAAAACTTTGCTGTTGTTGGAAGTTTAACACAAATCCGTTTTTCTAAGTAGAAAATGATATTTTTGATATACAAATATACTAACATGGAAAAATAATAATTTTTGGGGTCCCCACAATTTCAAGATCTCATGGATGTAGTGGTTTCTAACAGTTAGTTATGTTTATGGGGTTGTGAGGACTTGATAGTTAGTTATGTTTATGGGGTTGTGAGGACTTGATAGTTAGTTATGGATGTACTGGCTCCTGACAGGCTTCTGACGTGACCCTTGAATTACAAGCTTTTTGGAGGGAAAAAATTATTTTCATCATACATATTGGTTGGGTGGTGTTTTTTCCACCTCAAAATGTTAAAAAAATAAAAAATTAAAAAATTTTTACTTTTTGGGACCCACCTAAATACAAGAATGTTTTGCTGATGTGGAAGGCAGATATGGTGGGAGTTGATGAGAAAGGTGATTTCCAACTAACAAGAAAGATTCAATTTGTAGAGAGTGAAGATAAAAAAATTCATACACATTGGTTGGGTGGTGTTTTTTCCACCTCAAAATGTAAAAAAATTTAAAAAAAATAAAATTTTTACTTTTTGGGACCCACCTAAATACGAGAATGTTTTGCTGATGTGGAAGGGAGATATGGTGGGAGTTAATGAGAAAGAAGATTTCAAACTGACAAGAAAGATTCAATTTGTAGAGAGTGAAGATAAAAAATTCAAAAAGTAAGAGAGAAAGTATGAGAAACAACAAGAGCACAAGAATTCTACACGTAGGCCATCAAGTCTAGGACTTTTTTCGTTCTTCATATTCATGATGGCTTCTTCAGTCTCCCCTAATGAGAGGTCACACTCCGTGGATCTTGCCACACTCTTAGGGATCGTTTTCCTCCTACATTTAGAGATAGTTTGCATAGCCTTATATCGGTCTTTTGAGGGGGCTATTTTGATAGTAAAGATCTCTGAAAAGTGTTCTTTGACTATTCCTAGGTTTTTATCAACCGATTTAGCACAATTGCCATTATGTTTCTGAAGCATTGGTATGCGGTCAGATAACTTCCTTTTTAGGATATTGAACATCTCTTTAGAGGGTCTATCCAATTTCCCTGCCCACCATTCCCTAAAAAACATTTTTAGGTGCTGACATTGGATCTCATCCTCTTTTTTTAGCTAATCTCTAACTGAGATTAGATGATCTTGGAGACAGATCTATCCTTGATTTATTCTATGTTCCAAAGATTGAAGTTCCTCGAGCTTTTGATGCCTCTTTTTTGCCCTTATTTGGTGAACCTCCCTTTTTATATTAGTGAGAATATTCTGAGTTTCTTTTACCGCGTGGCCCCATGCTTGAGAGGGAGAGACTTTGGTGCTGAAATGTTTTGTCCAGATTAACTCTAGATTGTTCCTAATAGTTGGGAGTTGGAACAACTTAGGATTTGTGTGAAACCATCCAGACCGAACCTTTTGAGATCCTTGGGAGAAAGAACAAAGGATCAGATAATGGTCAGAGAGTGCTATACTCACTGGGATTAGATGCTTGGCATCTTGTGGATGTAAAACCTATAAATTGAGGCATTGGCTTAATGAGAAATTGCTAGTTTTTTATTATCCATGCCTACATTAAGCCATTAGATTAATTATGCATTAATCTCATATTAATCATCTTCTAATCACCTTCTAATCATTATGATCTTTGCATTTGATCCACCATATCCCACTCTTTCTTGCATTTCAACTTGGTATCAAAGCCATAGCCTAGGAATCCATCCAAAATTTTAAGCATAACTATCCTACTAATCATGATTAGGAGTTAATCCATTTTTAAAGCTCTTTTCAACTATACTCTGCACCCCCAACTGGTGGAGGGGCTTGATCTCCCTCTCAACATTAGGCAAAGAAGTCTTAGGCACACATAGCCATCTTGCCCATGCTTCAGCCCATCGCATTAGTACATCAAATCGCCGTCTGTTGCTCCCGATTTTCAACGATTTGCAGGCACCAGAATTCTGAAGTAATTTGCAGATCTACTCCCTTGTAAATGGAATTGGTCTAATTCCTCTTAGTCAGCTCTGCATCAAATCTGCAAGTGACTTTGGTAAAACAGAGATTAAGCATTCAATGTTTATCAAATATTTTGCTTCTTGGCTTGATCCTCTACTAGACTAACTTCTATTGATTCCCTTGAAAGGATCTGAGCTCATTTGAACTCTAAGGCACCAGATCTAGCCTCCCCGTACACTCTGTTTTTTGCACACAAAACAAGGGATTATTTCACTAATCAGTGGATTAATTAGCACTAATCACTGTATTTCAATGATGGTTCAAATTTACCATTGGGTATCTGATACAGATCTCTATCACTTTAGATTACAATTTGGAGATGGTTTGATATCCCAACCAATCAGTACCAAATCAGTTACCCTTGGCTTTATGCAATTTTTTGGTATATTCATGCTTGTAAATCATTTGTAATCATCATTTAACACCAGATTTGAGTTGTAAAAGGGTAGACACTGCCCTTCAATCTTGAATTGGATCAAGAGGTAAGACCCCCTTCACATCATCATGAGCAGTGCACAAGAAATAGCTAAATTGAACGGAGAGTAGTTCCATACATGTGGCAAACAAAGTATTTGCTCATGAGGAAAAATCTATGGGGGCTAGTTGAGGGAAGAGATGAATGTCCAGAGGAGAATTGGGAGAATGAGTAGAAGAGCAAGAATGATAATGCATTAGGGCTCATTGCACTTAGCTTAAATGATGAAATCATTCACACCACATTATAGGGATACAACAAGCTAAAGATGCATGGGATGAACTTAACAAATTATTTGGCACTCAAGCAAAGAATTCAAAGATAAATCTACCAATGCAATTCTACGAACTTGACATCATCAAAGAAAGTGAACCTCTAACCACACACTTGAACAAATGCAAAAGCATCAAGCAACAACTGGCAGCCATTGGGAAGAAGGTAGAAGATGATGAGGCACTAGCAGTGCTTCTAAAGCATGGACAAGGGAGAGTATGAGAACATTGTGGGAAATCTTAAAGAATGTACCAGATTTGAAGGTGCATGAGATAGAAGGAGCTCTACTAGAGAGAAGAAAAGGATTGGACCCAACAACTAGAGAGGAGAAAGCATTCTACACCCGAGGAGGCCTTGCATGAGGACGAGGACAAGGAAAAGGCAGGAGAGGAGGAAGGACCTTCACTTGCCACAACTGTGGGAAGCTAGGACACATGGCTAGAGACTGCTACTAAAGCAAACCAAATGAAGAAGGATTGACATCGACAAACTTCATGGAGACTCCTAAGGTAGAGGAGACAAAACATCTTTTCTGAGAGAGAAAGAGAGAGAAACCCCACAACCCAATGTAACCTACCCCAATAGAGTAAAACCACCTCTGAGCCATCGATGATATAGGCCATGTGGTAGATGTATGTGTGAGCACTTTAGTCAAGATCACGAGCACTTGTAGTAGCCTTGGACACATAGAGAGAGAGAGTGTCAAGGACTATGAGTTAGGGACTTGAGGAACTCGTCGCGGGCTACCAAGTAAGAGGGAAGTTGGTATAGGGTCCAGGTGTGCTAGAATTATTCACTTGAGGGGAGGTGCTGAAATATGCAAGTGAATGGGTGTGTGCGGGAACAAGCCCTTAGCAAGAGACTGTAAAAGGGGGTCTGTAATTAAGTGGGTAGTAATGAAAAGGTGAGAAGAATCTACTGATGAGAGAATCAAGGGTAGCATGAGTGAATATAGGGGTGTAGAAAGATTCTAGGAAAAGGTGCCCCCAGCAGATGTAGGGGAGGTGGCACAAATCAAGGAGAAATCAGTGGGATTAGATGCTTGGCATCTTGTGGATGTAAAACCTATAAATTGAGTCATTGGCCTAATGAGAAATTGCTGGTCTTTGAGTATTCATGCCTACATTAAGCCATTAGATTAATTATACACTAATCATGTAGTATTAATCATGTATTAATCATCTTTTATCATGTATTAATCATCTTCTAATCACCTTCTAATCATGTTGATCTTTGCATTTGATTAATTATGTACTAATCATGTATTAATCATCTTCTAATCACCTTCTAATCATGTTGATCTTTGCATTTGATCCACCATAGCCCACTCTTGCTTGCATTTTAACTCGAGGTTTCTCAGTCGGTTTGTAGACCCTGGTTGTTGGTTGGATGATTGAAGAAAGCTCCTTCTTGTTGGGAAAAGGTGCCGGAAGGTGGCACAAATCAAGGAGAAATCAGTGGGATTAGATGCTTGGCATCTTGTGGATGTAAAACCTATAAATTGAGTCATTGGCCTAATGAGAAATTGCTGGTTTTTGAGTATTCATGCCTACATTAAGCCATTAGATTAATTATGCACTAATCATATATTAATCATCTTATCATATATTAATCATCTTCTAATCACCTTCTAATCATGTTGATCTTTGCATTTGATCCACCATAGCCCACTCTTGCTTGCATTTCAACTCGAGGTTTCTCACTCGGTTTGTAGACCCTGGTTGTTGGTTGGATGATTGAAGCAAGCTCCTTCTTGTTGGTTTTGTTTGTCGACGAACAGATTAGAGCCATCGTTCCACCTAGCGAGAGTTTGGTTCATCTCAGGTCCCTCCGGCCTAGCGGCCATCGAGATTGGGGTGTGACCTCCTGTAGTTCGATTTAGTAAGGAGCACAGCGGGCAATTTGAAGAGTTGGGGGAAGGAACGGAACATCTAGTGCAAGGCTATTGTACATACATAGTCCGATTATCCGTTCGTACTACATACCCTCCTCCAATCCTCCTCTCTCTTCTCCAATGCTTTTCCAATAGAGGAGATACTGCTATTGTCATGCTCATGCTATGTTGCTTTTTCCAATAGCTTTAATAGCACAAAAAGAAAGCTTTTTATTAATAAGTCTATTTTTTGGGATCAATAATAATTATTTATATTAACTCAAGCTGATTCAAAAGCTGCAATACAACCAAGTCAGGGTTATAATTCCCATATTTACTACTCGTTCTCAACCTCATTCAAGATTTTACACAAAAATTCCCATCTCTCATCTTCTATCAAAAAGCAGGACTGTTCCCAAGATATCTGATACCAACACCATATTAGTGAATTTGGGAATTTCCCAATTCCCATTTTTGAATACTTAAAAAAGGGGACATGGATAACATGTTTGTAAGTTTCTCAAAACCCTATCATATGACCTATCGTTGAAAAGCGCTTGAAAAATGGAATCTAAAGAGCTATAAAGCGCTCATTTTGGATTAGTGGTATTTAAGTTATGGTTAATCCAAACTTTTGACCACGTGTCCCAAACTTGTGAGAAATTCCCATATTCCCCAATATGGTGTTTACCCCAAAAGTATGCAAGCCTCCATCATAGCTTCTGTAGTGCAACCACGAGGGGTCTGTTTTTCTAGCATTCACCCTGTCTTGGACCAGACTTTAATAGTAGGTTTGGTTCCAACCAGGTTTTCTATGAAAGCAACAAATGTATGATCAACTTGTTTTTCTTTACGGTACCACCTCACAGTCTTTGTACCAAACTTGGGAGGCCTTTTCTTCCCTTCCCAACATCTCACTTGCACCATACAAACCAGAGTTAGGGGATTATCCCTAGTATGTTTGAAGCTCACCAAGCACTGGGGAAGAATTCAGATAATATTCCTTTGCACACTCTGAATCAACAAATCAATCTTAGAGCATCTTATTTTATTCACATTACACATAGACCAGCACATGTAAACACATTTATGCATCAAATCTGAGTCTTGCAAGCCTATACATATTGCCCTCATAAATATAGTTGCATTCTTGGTAGACCATATTTCCAACAAGATGCAAGCTCTCTGATGATATGAAAAACCAAACCAATATGTTCATTACTAACTAACCATTTACCCAAGATCCAATCCTCCCAATATGTTTGCATACCCAAGCTCTTCTCTATCCATTTAGACATTTTGGACTAGGTACCCCTGATTGCTGGGAATTCCCAAAACACATGTTTACCATCTTCAAGTGATGACCTACACCTGGGACATATGCCACTAGAAATATTTCTCCGTTGGAGTTTAGAGCCAATAGGTAATGCCCACATGAAAACCTTCCACAAAAAGACTTGAAACTTCTTAGGGATCTGGCAATCCTAGAGCAGATTCCATCTCTTTTTCTAGCTGGAGGGGCTCCAATTTATATTCCAAATTATATTGCAATACAACACATTGGCATCCCCATTTCTCATTAATGAATATATATCTCTACTTTTTCCATCCTTAAGTTTGAGACCATTGAGCCAAGTCCAATCTTTAATCCAAACTGAGGTATCAGTAGTAGCTATAGAGCATAGCTCCCTTTAAAGCAACTATAAAACCTGAGCCATCAGGTCTCTTTCACTCCTAACTAGTTGATATTCCAAGGATAACTGATCCACATCTTTCCACCCTACCAAAGCCCTATCCCAGCAATCAACCAGATGCCTAACATCTTTATTGTTGAGACTCTTTGCAAAACAGGTATATCAAGTAGGGCTAATAGGGGATTAAATTTATGAGTCCACCATATACCCAAACTGAGCATAGAATTGTCTGTTACTCTGCCTCCTCCATCCCTGCCTATGATACCCAAATTGTCCTTCCAACATTTTCGTAGCATTTTGCAAAGAGTTGAGCTAGTGATCTTCAGAGGAGGATATGAAAAGAGTTTATCCTTCCACTTTAGATTCCCCCATTTACCTTTAGCCATAATATTAATGAGCTCCACCAGTTCCCTCATCATTAGTGCCCAAGTGATGTTCTGAGATAAACATCTAGGGAGCAGTGAGTGGGCATATGAATGATACAAATGCCCCCTTCCTTTTTAGGAATTGAAAGTTTGTCCCATGCAAGCCAAGCAGAGACTTTTTTTTTCCCATTACCATTTCTCCAAAGAAAATCTCTAATAGGGCCTATAGGCTATGATTTTCTTCTAGTGTAACTTCCCAATATTCAACACAGGGCACAAAAAAAAACATAACATAGGCATTTAGTACTGTGTTGCAAATATCAACCCTGCTATGAAAGGGGACTCTGATGCCCTCCCACCTTTTCAATTTGTCCAAAAAACTATTTATAGCCCACATTACCAGTTGTTTATTAGTAACCCCAACACCAAAAGGTATACCAAGCAGTCTCACAATTTGGCCCTTCTGCACCACCTCACGTCCCCACCTTTGCATGTCAAAATCATTATCCTCCTCAGTGAGGCTTATAATTTTGGATTTCAGAATGTTGCATTTAGAACCAGAGGCATTGGCAAACTCCTGCACTATCTCTAAGGCCAATCTCACATTATTGTTCTCAGCCCTTAGAAACAATAAAGAATCATAAAAAAACATTGTATAACTAATTGTTCACTATACTTAAGCTTTAACCCAGTAATATTCCCTTCAATGCATGCCGATTCTAAAGAAATTATTAAAGGGTGGGAGGCAATAGCAAACAGCAAGGGTGCTAATGTACAGCCTTGTCTGACTGATCTGTTAACCTCAAACCCCCCTACCACCCTTTCATGAGCAACACTTTAGAGTATCTTCCCCAAGATAAAGTGTAAATGCATGTTGCCATTTTGGTCCCAAAACCTAGTTTTTCCATCACTCTAGCTACAAATGACCAATGAATCCTATCGTAAGCTTTCTCTAAGACCAATGAATCCTATCGTAAGCTTTCTCTAAATCCAATTGCAACATGATGCATTTCTGCTGAGTTTTAATAGCCACATCCCTTTCCAACAGGGTTGCAAAAATGTTATCATAAATTAAACTTCCTTTAATGAAACCATGTTGTTTTCTAGAAACAACATCTTGCAGCACCACAGGGGTGATTCTAAGAGCAATCACTTTAGTCAAAATTTTGTACATCACTGTTAGCAAGGTAATAGGCCTCCAATGACCAAACGTGTTGCAAGCAATTTGTTTTGGGATGAGCTTTACAAGCCCTTCTTTAAAAACCTTATCCCAAAGCCTTGAATTGAAGGCTTTCTTACAAATATCACCCACCACCTCTTTCAAGGAAGGCCAAAAGGCTATAAAGAACTCTATAGATAGGCCATCCCAACCCGGGGCTTTCTCCCTCCCCAGCTTAAGCAAGGCACACCAGCATTCATTCACCTCAATGTCTCTTTCTAACCATCTAGCTTTATCTAAGTCCACCATTTGTTTCGGTAGACCCAACAACCTATCTTCAGCTTGAAACCTCCTCAAAGGACAATCCTCCTTCGGACTAAGGGTAGATCACATAAATTTCACTCATTTCAAAGCCAGTGTGTTCATATCATTCAAAGGGGTACCATCTTCATCCACAATGCTTCCCATAATATGAATATCACTCCTTCTTTGGAAGTTTAAATAGCCTATTGTCTGGTTTTCTTTTGCTATTAAATTGATTCCATTTGGCCCAATTCTCATGTTCCCTATAACATCTATTCTTTTGTTCCTTAATACAAGCGTGGCACTTAAAATACAAAGCTGTATTAGTAGCATCCTACCCTATGGTTTGTCTCTTCACTAGAAGCTCCTCTAACAATGTAGCCCACTTCCTTCTCTCTCCTCTCCTTTCCTCAGCCCTCAATTTACCCACACCTCTAATAATCCCTTGCATTTCATTAACAAACTCCCTCCAAGAACCATCAACCCCCTTTCTCCTTTTAATTTTTCTAATTGCTTCTTCTGTATATTCCACAAAGAGTGGGTTCTTCAAGAGCAAATTATTCACTCCCTCAATTTCCTTGTTGGGAAATGTGAGAGATCTATGTCAGCCCACCATTAATGGTCTAGCTCCACTTCAAAGGAAGGTGATCAGAGAGTGTGGAGCAACAATCAACTAAAACTCTCAGGGTGTGGGGCTCCCACGAGGCCTGCTGTGGCTAAAGAAGATTCTATCATTTCTCGAAGAAGAAGAAAGATATTGAAGGTTGAAATAAGTATGCCCCGACTTGTCTCTCCAGTCACCCAAATACCAACTATCCTTGAAGCCCAACCCCCTTCTAAGCTCTTCCCATTTCCCTTTTTACTTCCCTATAAGAAAAGAGCTACCACCACATCTATCAACCACTTTTTCCACCATGTTGAAATCCCCAAGAACAATACAAGGAACTTGTGCATTTAAACTGGCAATCCAATTCCACATATTGCTCCTAACTTTATGATTGTGTACCCCATATACAATAATAACCCATATTCTCTCCCCATCTACTAAGATCTCAACCACTAAGATTCTTCCCTTAGGGTGATTAGCTATAACACTGAGATTAAGGTCTCTCTTAATTAGAGTCATAACTCCACTATACCCAAAGTTGACTGTGCCATAAAATATTTCCCAATCGCTGAATGTATTTAATCTAGAAATTTTCCCAAAAAGGTTGTGTTCTGTATAACAAAAATCGACAAGCCCCAGGATTTAACTAATCCCCAAAACAGAGCATTTTTCTTTTTGTCCTTAACGTTCCACGTGCACCCCATAAACTCTAAAGGATTCTTCATGATAAAGCAGTTTTCGGAACCATCTTAACTTCCTTCTCATTCCTCGGGCTACTCTGATCAATTCGAGATCCTTTCCTAGTGTCACCCGCTAATAGATCAAAATTTTTCTTTGACGAAGGACGGATATCTCTATCATTCATCAGTGGGCTTAATGGATTGGAATAAAAAATAGAACTTAGATTCTCACTATTCCCAAGCCTTCTACTCTCAGTTCCACGATTAAGTTGAGCCTTCTTGGCCTCAGCCTTAGCCTGCCTAACACTAGGTTTTCCTTTTACTTTAACCCATCCCCCTTCCACCAAATTTTTCCTTGCTTCCATCACTACTTCCTTTCCTTTTTCCTCTTTCTTCTGGTTTTCTCGGGGAGTTTTCTCTTTGTCACTTCCTCCCAAATTATCCTCTACCACTTTCCTACTAGCGACCAATTCAGGACAGTCTTTGGCAATATGACCAAATGCACCACACCTGAAGCATGCACTAGGGAAAGCTCCAAATTTTAGGCCTAATTCCAGAGTGCCCAATTGACCTAGGTCCACGTCTATTGATTTTGGGGTTTCAATGGATGAATTCCAAGTAGTACACACACTATTACCCTGCCTCCCTGTGACCTCATGATCACTAGGGACATAAAACACGGAACCTAGGGTTTGACCTATATCATGTAGCGCCGGCCTAAGCCAAGGTGGGAGACCAACTACTTATACCCATATAGGACAAGAATTCTGCAAGCTTTTATTAAGATCGAATAACAGATCAAAGGGAAAGACATGCACCAGACGTTGCCCAAAGAATAGAGGCCCTTTAGCAAATAATTCAGAGACTGATTGGCCCTTAATAAACAGAACATTGAAGAAGCCTTTCCCCAAGTAAAAGAACAGCACAGTCATGCATAATACTTTCGTGGAGCCATCTTGCTAATTCACCCTTCGAAGGAGGCTTACCCAGGCAAAAGATGAATACACTGCACATCGAAAACAGACCTATTTGGCTTCTGATGATGACGAATCCTGGTTAAGCTTCAAACATACCTTTATTTTCCCTTGTTCACAGAGTCTCTCATTCAACTAGTCTGGCACGCACTTCCTCTTGGAACACTCTGCCTCAAAGTCATCCCCTCGATGCTTCATCTCCTCCTTAGCCTCCGGATCCTAGTCCCCCCATCCATTCGCTCCCTCTTCCTCACCTTGATGCCATCCACTACATGGCTTCGCCATGCAAGGCTCGAGTAGTCGACCACCCGTCAACGTACAAGGGACATGCACTCGCTCATTTGAATTAAGACTGTCACTAACCCCCTAAACTCTTACATGCGCCACAGGTGACACGTCACACTCATGCCTCTCTCTTTCTCTTCACATTTATTTCTATAATATATTCTTCGATTTATAGATAAGAACAAAAACATTAGTTTCATCCTAGCACACATAATGCATGCATTGTCTAGTAAATCAAAGTCTTTTATGGCAAGGATACACACTACACTCAACAAAGTAAGGAGGGCATCTCTGAGAGGCAGTAGCGGCTCCCACAAGGGGACAAAACAGCTGGATAAATGATGATGACAATGACGTGTAGAGTTTTCATTGGCAGAAAATCAATTCTCGTCTTCTGGCTCAGTGGCTCCCAAGATTGCTACCCCTGGCGGCTGGCCCTAAGCTATAAAAGAAGACTTACTTTAAGAGCTTAGATGCGTACTCGCGGAAGGCTACTTTTATGACGAGGTGGATTATTTCCCACGCTTATTAAGGTTCCTTAACATTCTCTCATTAAATAATTAGTGACTTTCCATTTTTCGCAAGCATTCAACATTGCATGCTTTCTCTAGGTATTTTAGCTGAAGAAAAACTTATCCGTTATGGAGCCAAAAAAAGAAAACGAACCTAATTCGTAATGAAGGACGTGCTGGGTTTATTTGAGGCATATATTCTTTCGTAAAGCAGTCCATGTTTTCTTTCAGATTAAAGCGCACGGCCGTGTTCAATTGATCTGACTGGTAGGCAGTACCTCTCTAACCTGTAAACGTAAGTTGAAGGCTGCGTAACTACTCACTTCGAGCTCTTGGATAAGCTAGCGCAGTGCCTGCTAATTAATCTCAACCTGGGAAAGAAGTGCATAATATTATGGATGTAGCTGATTACGTGTGCGTGCAATATATATGCACCATAATTTCTCTATCGATTCGTGTTTATTTTTGTTTTCAATTTGGTGAGTGCACTAGGTATTAGAGCAATCACTCCATCCGTAGTTGATTAGCGTAATATTTATAATTTGGCAAAACGCATGATCTTTACTTATTCCATACAAATCCCATTGTCTTAGTTGCGTCTCTCGCACTTGAAGAAGGACAATCCCCTCCCGCTATATAGGGGAGAATGTTTATGACATTTATAAAATTAGTAGTTTATATAGTAAACTTGGGTTGGGATCTAGTTTTTTCAGCAAAGAATTGTAGATACACCTATATATAATACAACCATAAGCAATCTCATGAGCATGTTCTGGGGTTAACTTAAAAATATGCAAGTATAGTAAGTGAGTTTAAATGAAGAGATTTTTTAATTCAAAATTTTAAGATAAATTTATAAAAATACATTTACAAAAGGGGTTTTTTAAATCATTTTTCGAAAAAAAATCCATAAGTCCATAAATTAATGAAAAATTTACAAGTAAGAAATTTTTTAAATACCTCTTGAATGCAGGGTTTCTTAGCAGTGCACTCTAAAGAGCATGTCTCTCCCTCTTTCATCAATACTCTTGAGCTCATAGAACTCACCAACTTACATTGATGCTTTTCATTTTGATTGAAAGATTAGTAGTAACTTGGATGCTTTGTGTATACAAATTTCATTCCGTATTATTGTATTAAAAAAAACAAGCTTTTCATTTTATGATTGGATGCTTTATGAGTGCATGTTTTATACATACAAATTTCATTGAGTATTATATATAATTTTATACTTTAAAAAAAAGAAGATTTTCATGTTATGATTGGATGTTTTATGTATATATATATTATTGGTGTTATATATAATTTTGTACTTAAATAAAGAAGCTTTTCAATTTCAATATATTACATGCTAGTTGAATGGCATGAATTTGGATTTCATGTCATATAAAAAGTTGCTTGAAAAATTGCTTGTCACTTGAAATTTTAAGGAACTCGTTTAATTTTAGCCTTGATCATAGTATGGAAGGGCAATAGAAGTGGTAGAACTCAAGTGATGTAAATAAGAGGTCGAGGTCAAGGATTCAACTGCGAACACCTCTTTTTATTCTACCAAGTAGGACAAAGCAAGTAGGACAAAGCAATCAATTTCTCAAGGCATGTCCTTACAATGTTTACAATGTCTTTATTCTACCAAGTAGGACAAAGCATGTCCTTACAATGTTTGTAAGCCTTACATATTACAATCAAATCAATTATCTTATGCATGCTACCTTTAATAACACATAATTTATTTGTTTCTTTTAGTTGGGTGATTTTATTACATGAGGGTCCCGCATACCCTTTTACAAATACACACACACCTACAGGGTGAGGAGTTACAAGGTAGCACCATGCAATGTAGGCAGCCATGGATAGAACTCATTACCTCAGGTTACAAGTCATTCACTTTAACCAACTGACCTACCAATTTGCTGGCACATAATTTATTTGTTGTTAGATTATTTTTTTCATTTGTGTTGCTATTGTTATGCTCATGTTGTGTTGCTTTTTGAATAGCTTTAATAGTACAAAAAGAAAGCGTTGTATTAATAAGTCTATTTTTATCATTTACTCCTCTTGATCTTTAAATAGAACAAAACATTAGTTTCATCCTAGTAGTGAGCGCCAATGTTTATTTTTGCAAGTAGGGTGTGCTTTTTCTTAAGAAGGCCTCTTTCAAATTTGTCTTTCAATGTGAAAGGCATATTTTTTTCTTTGCCCTTCAAAAGACGGCCAACATAAAGGTTATCTTTCAAGTTCCTTCGTAAAACATTTACAAATGAAATGAAATTGTTATGTCATTGACCTATTGTGGTAACAATATATCCATTGACCCACTGTATTACAATCTCTTTGCTTATGAAGTTTGTTTTTCTTGATCACCATGGTTTTGCTATAAAGCTTCATCAGTTTTCTCAATAAGCTATCAACAAATGTCTTCAAAAAAAGAACTAATTAATGTGTAATGTGTATCTAAGAAGCAACAAACTAATACCTACATGCCCTTCATGTGCTCCATGTGAAGGGCAAATTTTTTTTATAGCACTTCAATAGCAATACTCGATTTTTTTTCATACTTCTTTAGCTGGTCAAATTGCTCTTAGAAGGGCTCTACAATCTTCAAAAATAAACACTGGTGAGGGCACATACTGCATGGCATTTTTTAGTAAACTAAAGGTTTTTAAATTTTATGGCAAGAATAACACTAAATTAAGTAAGGAGGGCATCTACAGCAGTAGCATTCAGTCTGGCGCCTGGTCCCCCACCCAAAGAAAAAAGAAGGGACCAAAATGATGGTGACAATGACGTGTCGGCAGAAAAAACTATTCTCTTCTGGCTAGCTTAGATGAGCCGTTCGAGTACTCGCGGAAGGCTACTTTTATTACGAGGTGGATTATTTCTCATGCTTATTAAGGTTCCTTAAGTCTAATATATTCTCTCTCTTTAAATAACTAGTGACTTTCCATGCTATCTCTCATAAGACAAAGGTATTTTAGCGAGAAGAAGCTGAAGAAAAAACTTATCCGTTATTGAAGGAAAAAAAAGTAAACGAACCTAATTCGTAATTAAGGACGTGCTGGGTTTATGTGAGGGATATCTTGCGTAAAGCAGTCCATGCTTTCTTTCAGATTAATTAAGGACGTGCAGGGTTTATGTGAGGCATATCTTGCGTAAAGCAGTCCATGCTTTCTTTCAGATTAAAGCTCACGGCAGTGCTCAATTGATGTGACGGGTCACTGACTTGCAGGGAGTACCCTCTCTCACCTGTAAGCGTAACTACTCATTTCGAGCGAGCTCTTCGTTAAGCTAGCGCAGTGCGCCCTGCTAATTAATCAAAGAAGGGCATGATATTACGGATGTAGCTAATTACGACAATCCCCTTCTAGCTATATAATGGAGAATGTCCGTCTGTGGCGGGCGTGATCATGAGATATTGCAAGTGATAAGTAATTAAGCCCCTTCTCTGATCTCTTTCTCGAATTAGCCCTTACTTTCTTTTCCACACCTGTAGTCCATGGCGGCCACTGGCAGTGCCATGATGTTGTGCAGCAGGTCCTTGGTCTCCACTCTCTGGGGCGCCGTGGTCACCATCTTTGCTTTCACTCTAGACACGTGGGGGGTGTACTCGGCTATGCCTAAGACTCTTCGCACATTTGCCACAGTTCTCATGCCTGCAGCTGCAGTCTCCTCTGAGTTTTTAGTTTTAAATGATATAGTCGCTGTGAAAGCTCTGGGGCAGTTGTCACGGCGGCTGAAAACGTCTAGTATACATCATGATCGACGCACTCTCCGGATCATAGCGAGCTGCGATATCTATATCCGGGTGCCCGAAGCCATGAGTCATCACGCGGAAGTAGTGAGTATCTTAGAGCCACCTAGTGCACATAAGGTCTGGCCAAGTGATACTACTTCACCAATCATTGAAAATGCCATGCTCATAGCCGGCTGTCCTGATCTCAGCAACAATGGGGTACTGTACTCGACTTTTCAGCTGGATCCCAATGGTGGCGTGAAGGAAGCTCTGGTGGAGTCGGGGCTTCTTCCGCCTCGGGAGCACCTCGAGTATTCGCTGGCACGGAGTACACTCGGCAGCTTCCTAGCTGCGATTCAGGCCGCCGGATTCCTCCTCGGCATCCTTTTCCGCTGGATCCAAAAGCTGCCTGTGAGCCCACTGGAGGCTATTGCCTCTTACTACGCCGTACTCATCCTCCGGCGTTCGGCCACGCATGTTCTGGGCCTTACTTGCAGTCCCCAAAGGCAACTCCTCATCCATCTCGATCACTCAGAAACCTGGGACCGACTACGCCCCTCCATGCCTCCTCGTCCTCGTGAAGGACCCCAGTCAGTTGTACAAATGTTGGCCGACCCTTGGCTTTTAGCTCTAGTCATTCTGGACGTGTCTCTCAGGGCCGCGATGCTCTCCATCATCGCTGCATACTCTATCCACTACCTCAGAACCTCTCCGCGATGTTTCCTGTGCGGTTTGGCGGGACTTCTCTTCGTTATTATGGTTACAGTTACTATCACCATGCGCCTTTCGAAAATCTTGTTTAATTTTGGTCTGTCAGACATCTGGCTTAGTTATGGTGCGTCAGACAAGTTGCAGAGGATCGTATACGTTGTCCATGTCCTCGTGATTGTGTCTGCTTTCACAGTTGCTATGATTGCCACCGCCAAGGAGTGGCACAGATTTAGAAAAGCCGGATCCCTCTTACCTCACTGGATAATACCCCATGTAGGATAGACTCTAGCGCTCTCCTTTCACCAAGAGGCTACCCACTGATATGCTCTTGTAATGATTTTCTCTTCTTCTTCTTCTTCTTCTTCTTCTTTTTTTGGGGTAAAAGAGCAGAGTCATATTATAAAAGGAGCGCTCGGTGGTCGTCCTTGGCTATGTAATGATTGTTTTCTAAACCACGAGGTGTTTTTTTAAAAACAATAGTTATATATACTAGTAATCAGCCTGCGCATTGTTGTAGTATATAAAAGACATTAAGAAGTGAAAAGCACGAATGGAAGTTAAAGTACAAAGAGTCAATCAAATACAAAGGGTCAATCGGAATATAAAAGGTCAAGCGAAATACAAAGAGTCAATTGAAGGGTTTTTTTTCTCTTATTTTTTAAAAATCCAAGATTTCTTTTTTCTCTCCTCTCCTTGTGCCTTGGTTGTTCATGGTTAATATGTAACAAATATATATAATTCCAAAAACAGCTTTACATCCAGTTACAAGTTCAGCCACAAACTCTACATATTTTTGACTATAAATTAAACTCCACCTATCATCTTCCAATACAAAACATGATTGCCCCCATGAGATCTGATAACCAACCTTTAGGGGATTGTTGCTCCAATACATCCCCTTTTTTGGTCCATACTTTTACTACTGGTCTGGTTCCTATAGGGTTCTCAATAAAAACCACATAGGAGTATACAATCTGCTTCTCTTTAAGATACCACCTCTTTGTTTTAGTCCCAAACTTCAAAGGTTTTGACTTCAAATCTAGCCCAATGTAGCCCTGAAACATAATAAGAACCTGCTAGGCTAATTACCTAGTATGCATGAGAGTACCCAAGAAGATCAAGAGGTCAAACTATGCCAATTTGTAGAGCCTGAATTAGCTGTGGCATCTCATCCTTATTCAGTTTGTTCACATAATATATAGACCAACACATGTATATACATTTGTGCATCAACTCTGTCACATCCAGCCCTAGAGTGGTTTCTTTCTTAAAGATTATACACTGAGGCACTCGGGATCGTCGATATGACAAGGTCACAGGAGAGAATCATTGATGACGATGCTTATCGATCACTGGCTACCCATCTCCTTCTAGGATCCAGTCCCCCCACTGAGCTTAAATTTTATACTGTAACCTACCTATTTCCCAATTCTTTCCCATGCCCCTCTAATGGATGGGAAGTCCCAGAAAGCATGTTTCCCATTCTCCAGAGTAGTCTTGCATCTAGGACAGCATCCACTAGTGAAGTTTCTCTGAAGAAGTTTGATCCCAATGGGTAAGGCCCACATGCATATCCTCCATAGAAAAACCTAAGATTTTACACAAATACTTGCCTCCCATATTGCTTTCCATCCCTGGTTGCCCCTCTAATGGATGGGAAATCCTAGAAAGCATGTTTCCCATTCTCCAGAGTAGTCTTGCATCTAGGACAGGATCCACTAGTGAAGTTTCTCTGAAGAAGTTTGATCCCAATGGGTAAGGCCCACATGCATATCCTCCATAGGAAAACATGAGATTTTACACAAATACTTGCCTCCCATATTGCTTTCCATCTCCTCCTCTAGCTATTAGGACTCCAGTTTACCCTCCAAATTTTATTACAATAGTCTACATTCACCTCACTTTTCCTTAGCTCCTTGTACAAGTCCCTGGTTGCCCCTTTACTCAGTTTTACACCATTATGTTGCCATATATATATAGGCAGTGATGTGTGTGAACACACTTAGGACCGTCGGGGCACTTTTTCCCTCTTTAGGAGGTTTTTTTCCCCGGCTTGTATATACGCCCATCCTTCTAGGGCTAACTAATCTTTTGTACATTGACACAATCTAATACACTTTGTGTTGTGTGCATTCTTGCTTCTAATTCTCCAAGCTTTGTGTGCTTTCCTGCAACCCTAATTCCAACAATTGGTATCAGAGCAGGCATCAGCTCCCAGGGCTACGCCGCCAGCACCCTCCGACTCACGTTCTCCGATTGAGGTGAGCTTTCACGAGTGCTTCCAGGTCCCTATACTCTGCAAATCAGCCCGTAGGGCTGGGCATTCTCAGAAATCGCATCTGAGGTCGTTTCGGGCTCCGTTTTTGCATTTCAAGTTCTGCACAGGTGTTTTCGTCATTTTCTGCAGAAATTTCGACAGTGCAGTTTTCTGCAAAACAGGCATACATACTCTATTATGGACCGTGCTACATAGCACGAGTTGTTTTCTGTTCAGTCTTTGCTTCATTACAGGTAGCTTTTGCATCAGTTTCAGTCAGTGGCCATGGCTAATAACAGCAATGATGTATTTCACATGTTATCTGCTGATGACAAATTGGATGGAGACAGCAACTACCCACTTTGGGCATACATGATGCAGCATGTTTTGGTTGCAAAAGGAGTGTGGAACATTGTGCAGGGTATGGATGTACGTCCAGGTTCTGTGGATGTAGGATCTGCTGAGGATGTTGCAGGTTCTAGCAGCTCTACTATTGCTGCTGTTTTATCCACTGCTGAACAAGCTCGTTGGGATGGTAAAGATACGCAGGCTCATGCCTTGATTGCACTTTCTGTCAAACGTAACATCACCCCATATATTCGTTCAGCTAAAACAGCAAAACAGGCTTGGGATATTCTAGCTAGTTTGTATGCAGGTCGTAACGAGGCAAAAATCGCTTACCTGCGTAAAGAGCTAGAATTGAAGATTATGCAAGAAGATGATGACATGAATGTTTTTCTTGCTGAGATTAAAGATCTCAAAGAACAGTTGATATCTGCAGGTGAGATTATTCCTGATCATTCTCTTGTGCAGACTGTTCTTGATGCTTTACCTGAGACATATCAGACTTTTGCTTCCACATGGAGACTTCTTAATGAGGACAGACTTGATGCTGTCAAGTATGATACTTTAGTCAACATGCTCTTGCAAGAAGCACAGTCCAGGCAAAACAGGGCTAGGCAGCGTGCAGTTGATCAAGCATTTATTGCTGCCCAGCAGCAGAGAAGAAGTGGTAAGGCAGCCCCTTCCACTGTTTCTTCTCCTATTAGTAGGTCTGCAACTTCTTCTCCTTCCACAGGTAGCAACAATAAGTTTGAGAAGGCTCTTGATAAAGGCAAGAAAAAGACCAGGTGCAACTATTGTAAGGAAAATGATCATGTCATTAAGAATTGCCCTAAGCTAAAGGCTAAAGAGGCAAAGAAGAAAGAGTCAAATGCAGCCACAATAGCGGATGCTTCTACAAATGCAGATTTTGCAAATGTTGTGCAGGATACAGAATGGGCGTTTAGCGTGTATTGCCAGTATGACCCATCTATACATGATGCATGTTTGGCAGTTTCTGTTGACTCTAATGTATGGTATTTTGACAGTGGTGCTACAAAGCACATTACCTCACATCGTGATATGTTCACTTGTCTTGAGGCTGTCTCTAATGGGAATACCGTCACATGTGCTAATAATGCTTCTTACCCAGTGAAGGGCGTTGGTAAAATTATGCTTACTGCTACAAATGGCAATGCTTTCACACCTTCAGATGCTTTGTATGTGCCAGGCATAAAGAAGAATCTATTGTCTGTCTCTGCGCTTGCTAAACTTGGATTTGTAGTCAAATTTGTGGATGACAGATGTACTGTTCATGATTTGACTTCTGGTGATACGATTATTGCATCTGGCACCTTGTTTCGTGGGCTGTATAGGCTCAATTCTTATGACAAGTGTGTGGAAGATTCAGCAAATGCAGTTTCTGATAAAAAGGCAGTTTCAGATGCAAAACTATGGCATGCTCGTTTTGGTCATCTGAACTTTGCTAGTTTGCTGCGTTTGCAGAAATTTGATATGGTTGCTTCATTGCCCCCTCTTGAGGCACCATTGAAACATGTTTGTGAAGGCTGTATTTTGGGCAAAATGCAGCGTTCTGCGTTTCCAAAGGATGGTTCTGTGCGGGCCACTCGCAAATTGCAACTTGTACATAGTGATGTATGTGGGCCTATGCAAACTCCGTCATTTGGTAAACACTTGTACTTCGTGACTTTCATTGATGATTACTCAAGGCATGCATGGGTATATCACTGAAGGCAAAGTCCGAAGTGTTTTTGTGCTTCAAACAGTTTTTTCTTATGGTTGAAAATGTATCCAATTGTACTGTGGGCACCCTCCGTTCTGATCGAGGGGGGGAGTACTTGTCTAAAGAGTTTGATGCATTTCTGGCTAGTCGTGGGATAAAACACCAATGTACAGTGTCGTATACCCCTCAGCAAAATGGTGTTGTTGAGAGGAAAAATAGGTCACTTATGGAGATGGCACGATGTATGGTCAAGAGCCAAGCTTTGCCACATGCGTTTTGGCTTGAGGCTGTCATGTGTGCTGCATATGTACTCTCAATAGGTGTCCCACTAAGGCCTTGCAGTCTATTACTCCATACGAAGCTTGGCATGGCAGGAAGCCTTCTATTGGTCACTTACGTGTCTTTGGTTGCTTGGCCTATGCTTTAGTGCCTGTGCAACAACGCAAAAATTTGGATGATAAGGCTGTCAAATGCATTTTTGTTGGTTACAGTGCTGAGAGCAAGGGTTACAGATTGTATCATCCACAGTCAAAGCGTATCTTGATTAGTCGAGATGTTGTTTTTGTGGAAGATGCTGTGCAGCCTTTGTTATCATGTACCAAAGAGACAGGTGTGAGCTCACGGGATGTATTTGATACATTGCTGCCTCTATTTACAATGGGAATTCAAATGTAAGTCCTAATGAGGTAAATATTCAGCCTATGCAGATTTCAAACGACATCATAGATCAGCCTATTTCTGATACAGATTTACAGGATGTAATTTCTGAGGATAGGGCTGAAAATGAGCAGGCTAGAGGTATGCCTAAATGGCTGGTGCAAACCTTGCGTGATAGTAAAATTGATGCACCTATATCTAGTCGTACTCGTTCAGGTTTTCAGCATGCCTCTTATGCATCAGATTGTTATGCTTTGGCTATGTCTAGTATGTGTGAAGAGGAAGAACCTCTCTCATTTGATGAGGCGCAAAATTCAAAAAATTGGTTGGGTGCAATGCAAAGTGAATATGATGCTATAATGAAGAATGGTACATGGTCTTTGTGTGATTTGCCTATTAGTGAAAAGGCCATTGGATGTAAGTGGGTTTTTAAATTGAAACGAAAGCCAGATGGCAGTGTTGATCGCTATAAGGCTAGACTTGTTACAAAGGGTTATGCTCAAGAAAAGGGCATTGATTTTGATGAGACCTTTGCTCCCACTTGTCGTATGACTACCATTCATAGCATTTGTGCATTGGCAGCTCATAATGGTTGGAATGTACATCAGTTGGACATAAACACTGCGTTCTTGAATGGAGATTTGCATGAGGAGGTATATGTATCGCAGCCTCGTGGTTTTGTTCAAAAGGGCAAGAAAACAAAGTGTGCAGGTTGAAAAAGGCTTTATATGGTTTAAAGCAAGCTCCACGAGCTTGGTATGAAAAGATACATGCATATTTGACTGCACATGGTTTTCAGAATAGTCCAACAGAAAGCACTTTATATGTTAAATGTGTGGATGATGTACATCTAATCATTGCTCTCTATATCGATGACATGCTGCTCATCACAGGACCAAATGAAAGTCAAATTGCTGATTTTAAGGCTGATTTGAATGCCTCTTTTGAGATGTCAGATTTGGGGCACTTACATCATTATTTGGGGATACAATTTAAGCAGTGTGATGGAGGTATTGCTTTATGTCAGACAAAGTATATTGAGACATTGTTGCGGAGATTTGGCCTTGAAGACTGCAAGCCTATTGCTACTCCAATGGAGACAGGTTTGAAGTTGAGTCTTCATAATGCTGGAGATCACTTTGATGTCACACTCTATCAGACAGCTGTTGGTTGCCTCATTTATGTATGCATTACGAGGCCGGACATTCAGTTTGCAGTCTCACAGGTGAGCAGGTTTATGCATAGCCCGGGGTCTCAGCATTGGAAGGCAGTTAAACGCATCTTTCGCTACTTGAGTGACACCATACATCTTGGGTTGTTTTATCCCAAGGGGGGATCATTGCCGCCAGATTTACATGCTTTTTCGGACTCAGATTGGGCTGGTTGCTATGACATAAGAGTGTCCACAAGTGGTTTTTGTTTCATGCTCGGTAGCTCATGCATATCTTGGTTGAGCAAGAAGCAACCTACTGTGGCCACTTCTAGTTGTGAAGCTGAGTACAGGGCAGCTTTCACAGCTACGGTTGAGTGTGTGTGGCTCAAACGGCTTATGGCTGACTTGGGTGTTGGACAGGAGTCTGCCACCTCTATCTTCACTGACAGTTAGAGCGCATTGGCAGTTGCGAGAAACCCAGTTTTTCATGCTCGCACAAAGCACATTGAGGTGCATTATCACTATGTTAGGGAGAGACTCTCAGCAGGAGAGATCAGCTTGGCCTATGTGCCAACACAGGACAACCTCGCCGATCTTTTCACAAAGGCGCTTCCTCATGAGAAGTTCGAAGCTTTCTGCAAAGCTTTGGGCTTGCTCCCCTTTGTGGACTGATCTACTTCGGGCATGGCACTCCCCTATACATGAGTGCCAGCTCTCGTTCACACCATCACTCCCAGGGGGGATTTGTTGCCATATATATATAGGCAGTGATGTGTGTGAACACACTTAGGACCGTCGGGGCACTTTTTCCCTCTTTAGGAGGTTTTTTCCCCCAGCTTGTATATACGCCCATCCTTCTAGGGCTAACTAATCTTTTGTAAATTGACACAATCTAATACACTTTGTGTTGTGTGCATTCTTGGAGGGAAAGATTCTCACACACGCTCACTCTCACACAAGCACTACCAAGGGGGCAAGAGGATATGGTAGAGAGCTAGATCACAAGGAGCAAGAGCACACTCTGAATCAACACTGAAGGGAATGTCCCTTTCTCATTAGTTAAAGTCTATGTTTATCGCACAGTATGAATTGTTAAATCTTGTGATGCATATAAGTAGGCAAGTTCTTGCACTTTTCAAGCACATGCATTACACATGCTTTTTGCTTTTTATCCCAACCACTTGCATTTGCATAATGATTGCATCCTCATTAACAACAAGAAATTTGACACTAGTCTGATAGACCACTCAAAAATCTTTACTAGTAGCCTTCTGCAACAACAACCAATCTTGCATTTGATAAATTTTTTTCCCTACTGCTATTTATAAATTAGTGCGCTCACCATAATATCCTCAAGACCACCAACCATTGCTAGGGCCGAGGATGGACCTAGAACCGAGAGAATGGAATGTTAACCCAAGGTTAACGGGCACCACCACCTTGTCACAAGACCTTGTACACAATGGATAATGAAGAAGTCATCATCAACAACTAACTAAGAAGACACATCCAACTTATGGAAGAGCTAAGAGAAAGGCGTGGACGTTTGCAGTCAAGAAGGGGTGGCCACACGGACATTAAGAACTATTACTTGATCGCCCAAACCATGCAATGTCTGTTACACGACCATGGTACATGGAGATTAGATTATTCCACAATTTAAATAATAAAAAAAATGAACCATAACATCATAGCATAAATCAAGAACATGAAAGATCCAAGAACACAAAAATCAAAGGACACAAGATTGGGTCATTAGGGAAAAAGGGAGCTCATTTTGGGGTCTTTTACGGTTTGGAAAAATAAGCTCTCAACCAATGAACAGAGGGCCAACGTAACGTTGGAAATTCACAAAAATAAGAGAAAATAGATAAAAGAAACAATATTTTATGTAGGTACAAGCGTGCTACATTAATGTGGAGATTGGTTTTTTATTCTCACAAGATCTTTGGACATGAAGATAGAATCTAGTCTGACATTTTCTCTAACAAGGGCCTTCCCGCTTCCACCTTCCTTTGAACTTTGAAATGTTGTGCTGCCTTTCCTTCAAAAGGCCTACCATTCTACACCACTGCCTCATTGTGCAGCAGCCTCTTCTTTTCCAAAACTGCTTCCTTGATCCTGTTTGGCTAAGAGTAAGATGTTTCTTGTCAACTATCTGTCTGCCCACTTTCTCTTTCTTGAAACTTCACTTTGTTGTTATCTTGTTTACATTACTTTGCTGTGGTTACAGATTCACAAGGTCTCCATGGTGAATAAAAACTATGGCCGTTCTTGTGGAAGGCGCTCTATGGATGATAATGCTATGAAGGCAGAATTATACCACACATCCTTACCCCGTCGACCTGCTTCTTCTATTTCTTCGGTAGAGAATTCAAGTACAGTCAAAACGGAAGGATTTTGGGAAAGGTTTACTGTTTCGAAAGGAGCATGGGTGCTCATGCAACCTAGCAAAAGAAAGAGACCCCAGACAAAAAACATTTTCCTGGCATCATGGAAGGGAAGAGTACGAGATTTTAAAATCACCAGAGGGAAGATATCGGTGAAAGAAGTTTTGATTCAGCATGTGTACATGCATAAAGAACTTGTCTTGCGAGACTATCCAAATGATCTTTCGCAACATAGGCCTAATTGTATATTTTTCTATTGTGGTTTTGTTCTTTATGAGGTGTATGGATTTTTAAGACAAAGCTTTCTTTCTTTGCTTATTGACATTCTTGTGTTATTTTATTTCAGATTTATACCCTTCATCGTATGAGACATGGCAAAACATTGATTGTATTCTGGGATTTATAGATGTTTTGCATGGATCGATAGGAGAACAACAATACCAAGGTCGATGTGCAACAGAGCTAGCTCAATCCGGTATATTTTTTACTGATCATTTTTATCAGTTGCTGGACAATGCAAACACACATGGTGTGTTAAGAAAACAAGACCTTCCGGCATGGAATTCAGTGGATTGGCCTCTCCCACATTTTAGTGTTACAGAGGCATATAGGGCCAAGCTTTTCAAAGAAGTACAGAAAGCTCTGAGGCCCAATATTGCCACAAGGATAATAAAAATTTCTTTATGCATGCCTCTCACAGTTTTTGTAGACTTGTTTAATACCTTTCCAGTGAAGGTTTCAAAAACAATGTTCACAGTTAAAGCAACAAGTCTGGCATGCATGCCACAATTTTTGGATAAAGGTTGGGATAAGAAGACATGTAGTTCAGTGTTTTGTGAGGTTGTCCAACCTTCTATGCAACTGAAGTACATGGTAGCATCACAAAATTTCATTTTTTCTTTTTATTATAAGCGCAGTCGAATGCTAGGTACAAAACTAGTCCCAATGGATCAAGATGAAGATTCTTTTGGTGCAGAAAATAAACTTCTTGATATTGATGTTGTTGAGAATGGTGATGTGCTAGTCAATATCTCATTAAGACAATGTTGCTCCCTAGCTCAATTGCGCAATGACATTCTATTTGAGATAGAAGGTTCTATTTCAAAGGACTTTTTATTTAAGAACGTATACCATGTGACTTATCCTAGTCTCATTAAGCGTTGCTATTAGTTTACTTTACCCTATTGTTTCATATTGCTTTTTTGCAGGTGCTCAAAAGAAGAGAGAGTTCAATAAAATGCAAAGACATTGAAAATTTGAAAATTGAGATAACACAGACTCCATAAACAAAGGTATTATATTCAATAAAGTAAAATTCTGTACAGAAGTGTTTAATTATATATGTAGAACATATTCTTGACAACAATTTTCTATTTATCTAGAGGCTGCTCTACATGGTCCAAGCTCACCGTATCATCTTTATTTGGAGAATCTATTTTCTGCTGCTCCATCCTATTGTGTACATTCTCTTGGTGCTGCTCCATTGTCTCCTCTACTACCCCTGGAGCATCTGTTTGCTGCTGCTCCATCATCTCCTCAATAACATCAGCAGAGCAGCAGGTCCTTGTTCTTGTGGCTTCTCCTCATCAGCACTAGGTCCTTGTTCCTGTGGCACCACATCTGCATCATCTGTGTCATCAAGGTATATGACACCTTCTCGGACTTTAGAGCTCTCACCCAACTCGACAGTAGTAGCTGGTACAATAGGTTTGGGGGAGGCATACTTCAAAAACTTCCAAATTATATCAGCTCTGAAACTATATACATAGTTCGAGCTGAAGCTATCTTCTCTCATCTGCAATGAGATATGATGATTTAGAACACTTTGTACCAATATCAAATTTTTTGAAGCTAAATGAAAATTATTTTTTCTTACAAGCTCTGGCTGTCCTATCTCGAAATAGTTGAAAGTATATATTTGGCACTAATCAGCACTCTCCAGCCGCAGCTACTTGAATCATCTTGTTGTGGTGTCTGGATAGTTGGAAAGATATGTTAGAAACTATTAATATGTGAACAAAATAAAATTATTCAATAAGTTCAAAGGCATAGCATGAAATAGACATCAGTAGAGGGAACAACTTTCTACCTCTAAATCTATTGGCTCTATTGAATCCAAAAGATTGACATTAGGAGGACAGTGATCCAATGCATCTAGAAGTCTTCTAATACAACTGCAATACATATAATTTAGTTAGTGTGCATTAAATCCAAATAATGAAGTTTAAAGTTAAAAATAGCACACAAACCACTTACAATTTCACCTCTCTGTGTGTGTTTCTAAGAGAGTTGAATAAAAAGCATTGCTTCTGCTGGATGTCAATAGAAGCAAAGCTCCAGTGGTCACTGCATAAGGAAAAAAGCATTAAGAAATCAAAGGCTACAAGAGTACTCAATCTTAAAGAAAAATCCCAAAAGAAGTAGCCACCCACATACTTGTTATGGTATGGAAGTAGCAAAATATCAACATGATCAAAATCACAGTGTCTGAACCAATTGGAAATATCCATGGGAGTTTCCTTTGGATCTCTTAACTTGAAGGAAATTGCAGGATCAATAATATGAACTGTATGCTGTATAGCATGGTTCAGCCAGCTTCTCATCATGCTACATTGGACAAAACAATAATTAGGGTAAGGTGTAAGGGAGGAGGTACAATAAGGATTGTTTTGCAAACAAATGTAAAATAAAAGACACTTACTAGAGCATTGCAAGAATGATAGTATCTGAGCAATACTCATTCT
Organism: Cibotium barometz; assembly: GCF_041138505.1. Classification (NCBI taxonomy): domain Eukaryota; kingdom Viridiplantae; phylum Streptophyta; class Polypodiopsida; order Cyatheales; family Cibotiaceae; genus Cibotium; species Cibotium barometz. The sequence goes on from NC_141053.1 coordinate 19,566,246, forward strand.
TATGAGCCAATGCTGCTAAGCATGCTTTTGTCAAGTCAAAATTATTCTCTAAAAAATCATCTTCAATATGGACAACTATGTTAGGGCCCAGCTCCTGCAACCTTCTCTGTATCTGTAGCTCCATCTGTACAGTCTCCACATCTAAAGCAGATTTGGATTCTTCTATTTGCTACTTCAGTGACTCCTCATAAGCAGCTTTCCCTCTGGTGCTCTTTGAGTGGGTCACTTCAACAACCTTCACCTTATCTGCCTTCAATTTCCTTGTAGGTGGAATTAATAATATGTCTCTCATTTTTATGTCCTGCCATTGCATAGGATGGACCAGCTTGTCATACCTCCATCTCACTCTGGACAAAGTGTTGAAGTCCTTGGCCATCAGAGTTACCCTGTGAGCATGGGCTGCTACAAGCATTGCATCTTCAAAGTACTTCTCCAAGTAATCCTCTGCCATTTCCTGTAAGGAAAGAATGGCAGTCCTATTCCACCTGAAACCAAGTTGCCATCTATCACAAATTTCTCTCACTAGCCTCTGAAAAGGTGCCTTGGGGATTGCAAAGCCTATAGCTTTTTGTTGTTTCCTGATCTCCTTTAGCACACTTGCAGAATGTTTTAATCTCTTGGACTTTTGCTGCAACATGCTCATTGGCTTCCCCTTCTTGCCATGTGTAACTCTTCCCTTTGGAGGTACACTAGATTCCTTGATATCAGCCCCAGCTGCTGCTGCTGCAAGCCCTGGCCCCTTGCCAGACCTCCTTGCAGTTGCCTTGGTTCTTGCCATCACCCTGAAAAGCTGCATACAAAGCAATGGAAGAAGATTACAACCATGGAGAACATGGAATGATAAAAGAAGGTAATGACAAATTGGATAAAGCAAAATTGAACAATTTGTAACAAAACACGATTATGATAATTTGAAATTTCTAACAGCTCATCATCGCGTTTTTCTACAAATACTTGAAATAACATGCTATTGCATTCCTACAGTGAATTCTCTATCTTTACAACTATAAACAATATGGATTGAGTTTATGCAAGGAGTATACACCCTTGAATAGCCTAGAAAGATACAAAATCACAATGAAAGGGGTGGATGAAGCAGCAGTTTCAAATTTGCAACAAAATGCGATTTGGGCTGTTTGAGATTTCTAAAGCCCTCTCCTCGCGTTTTACTGCAAATTCTTGAGGCAGCATACTGGAGCATGCCTTTAGTCATTTCAGTGTGTATACAGCTTGGTGCAACATGGACTGAGTTTATAGAATGCAAGAAGTGATCAAGCTCTCACTCAACAAGCCCAAATAAGAAGTCTTCCTGCTTCTACTTGCAGTGGAAAAAATCTAAGAAATGCATATAGTATTTATCATAATATCTAACCTACATCACATCAATCAGTACCTTAAACTAATATACTATTAAACAAGAAGAGAAGGAAATAGAGTGTCTTACTGACCTGGAAGCTATCTGTAGGTGTGCTGTGCTGATGATGAGTATCCTGTGCTGGGGATGAACCTGTGTTGCTGGTCTGGATGCTGATGGTGTAGAGTAGGGAGGTAGAGATGCAAGAGCTCTGAGTTAGGAGAATAGATTATTGCAAAATACAAATAGAGGTATTAAATACCACACGTGTGAAATATAATCGTTTTTTAACACGTGTGGGTCCCACCCAGATCTTTTGGAATTTGAAATTTGACACGTGTGAAAGTCACTTTTTGCCTTGGAAATTGTGCCAATCATGATTTCATAATCAGATCCATTAACACTCTTCCCTCCCCGTCTTCCATCCCTGCCAGCACCCTCCCATCATCCTTTTCCTTCCCCCTCTGATCACTTCCTACCCAACACACTCCATCCACTCTGCAACCTGTCTGAAGACTACTACCACTGCCAGATCTCCAGGTTACGTGTGCTCCAGCTCAAGTTTGGAAGAGAGCAAGAGAATCACCAGGGCATCTCCAACAGTATGGAAGAGGAAAAGAAAGGTCAGAGATCTATACTCTTTTCAATGTTTTCTGATATATATTTCTTCCATCTATAGAATTCTTGAATCTCACTGCCTAGGAATTTGGTACATCACCCTAGGATTTGATTCGAGATGGATATGAATAAGACTTAGAATTTTGCAACAAAATGCGAGGAGAGTGCTTTACATTTTCCAAATGGTCCAAATCGCGTTTTCCTACAAATTCTGATATTAGTTTCAGTTTTTATTTCTTCCTCTTTGTTTTGCTCTCTTTTGCCCTGGGGAATTCCTCCTAGTGTCATTTACTGTCCAGAACATTGTGAGATGTCCCTAGCATTTGATTGGAGATGGATGTCAATAGAAATGGAGAATTTGCAACAAAATGCGAGGAGAGTACTTGACATTTTTCAAATGGTTCTGCATCGCGTGTTCTTGCAAATACTTGTGTCCCTTTTGGTTTTCACTTTTTCCTCATTGTTTTGCTTTCTATGTCCCTGGGGATTTCTTTCTTGATGATGAGAAGTTTTGGAACAGTTGATTCTCAGGCCCCTCCTTTCAAGAGGAAGCTGGACTTTTCTGCTGCTATACTCAGACCACAGCAATCACCAGGTGATTCATGTGTGCTCATGAAGAGAGTTGTTTGGTGATATCCTATACTTTACCTGATTGCATATGTCAGCATATAGAATTCATGGTATATAAATTTTTGTTCAGGCAAAAGCAAGAGACTAGAGCAGAAAGGTGAGTCTTCCCTTTCAAAACAAAGGGAACCAGAAGAGGACAAATCTCCAGATTTGCTCCTATTTGACTTTCTTCACAAGTGCAAGGCTCAGAGGAACTTCCACATATACCACAGTATTTTCAACAGGGAGTTCACTATGAGCTCTGTTTTGGAGCATCACAGAGATTTTCTTTCAGACCATTGGGATACCTTCAAACAACTGACAGATCCAGGAAGGATTGTGGAAGGTGAAAAGGTTTTTGTGCATATAAATCATATTGTCTCCATTGACAGGCTGAGGTACCATGTGAATAGAAGGTTTGACAGCCTGCCTGAGGAATATAAATTCAGCTGTAACTTGCACACCAGAAAGTGTAGAGTGCTTGAGGAAAACATGGCATTCCTTATGTACATTGTCTTCCATCAACAATCTCTAGAAGAGCAAGGGCAGGAGGCTGAAGAAGAAGATATATCTGTAGCGGAGGTAAAAGAGGATATTCTTGTGGCAACAGATATGGCAGAGCAGGAAGAAGATATCAACCTCGAGGATGAGAGGCTGCAAGTGGCTGCTCTTGACCTTGTTCAATTGAGGACTGAAACTCTTAGGGCAGCACAGCCAGTTGAAGATTTTGATGTTCAGAGCAGCAACTATGCAGTGCCCATGCTTCCAGGTGTCTTGATTGGTGGTAAAGATTATGTTTTCCTCCATGATATAGAGTGTATGTTCAATTTGAGGGAGGACTATGCCATTTCCCTTATTGCCCAGGCTTCAAGGCTTGACAAGGAGGTTGGCATAGAGGATGACCATTCACTCTACTGGCTTTGGAAATAACTTTTGATCCTACAGAGGCCCTTACTATTTGTTTCAAAGAGGCTGAAAATTTCCAAGAGCCAGATGAAGCTACCTTCCAGCTCACCCAGGAAGCTATGAATCTCTCAGCACTTCATAAGGAAAAGCTTAAAGAAGAGGCTGGACTGGAGGGGAGATGAATAAATCTTTGGAAAGATGAACTTCTTGTTGCTGATGAAAATGAGAAGGTATGATATTATTACTTCAAATCAAATACTTTATCTTGTGTTTAAATGTTTTGTAGTTATGTATTATTGTCTCACTCCAATCTTTTGATACATGGCAGTTACAAATTGAGGATGACACATTCCTCCAGAGAACAAGTGGAAGCAGGCCGGCTGGGTTTAGCAAAATGTCAAGCCTAGCTCATTATATTCATGATCTAGGCAGTGCTAAGATCTTGATTTACCATAGGCAGTTGAGCAACAATGGAGAAGCCATTGTTTACTTCTTTAAATGTTTGTCTAGGGTTTTAGGTGAACATGATCTTCCATGGCAAAAGGAAAAGATCATTTTAATAGAGAGGTTGTCCGCCATAGATATATTTGGGGATTATGTGAATATTAAGCAGGCCTCTAGGGCCTCTTACTTTTTGTCTTACACTTCTTATGCATTAGCATGTGGTGTTAAGGAGCCCAAATGTCTAGAGGGCTATGGAAAACACAAGCTCATAAGGTTTCGAGAGCCACCCATGATTGCATCAGGCCACACAATCCAAGAAGAAGAACACGTGGAGATATCTGAAGACAAGGATACCCCTCTCAAACAAGCAACAGAGGCAAGCATTGATAAACAGAAAGTCGACATCAAGCCAACAAGGAAGAAAAAGAGTCCAATCAAGTTCAAAAAGAGAGTTCCGACTGGCAGGCCTTGGGAGTAATAGGATTTAGTCATCAAATATAGCACAAACATTATGTTGAAGTTGAACTGATTTGTACAAAGTCTTTGATCCTCATCAGTTCGTTGTCCGTACGGACGATCAGTACCCTTTTGCATTTGTCCCATCACCGTACGACACATTAGGACCTCAATGGAAGGCTTCTTGGGCCCTTTTATTTGGCAGTTTAAGGGAGTCAAATCTTTTCTCTTAAGAAGAAACATTTTCTAATTAGAAGCTTCAAAACGGCTACTTTATTCGAATTTGAATTTTGGAAAGAAAATAGAATTTAAAATCTAGCGGATAAAACCATATCATGTAACATATCTATGGAAAGCTCTTGATGCGTAGATCATGGATCTGTAATCTCTGCTCAAATCGGAGCTTGTATGTAGAAGTTATGGAGGTCCAAAAATTGTAAAATTGCCCCCCTCCCCTTTTTGGGGAAAAAAGTGCACCCTTTGACCACTCTTACACCTCTCTTAAAAACCCAACATTTCAGTCCACATGGCAACCCCCCATTTGGCTATTCCTTAATCACCTTGATTAGGCTTGGGCAAATTAAAGGGCCCAAGAAGACCCCATTCACTTCCTAATGCTTCAGTACTCTTCCCACACTCAGTAGCTTCTAAAAGCGTTTGACACTCAGTACCTTATTGGTAAGGATCAAAGGTGTGTCTAGCATAATTAAGTAGTATTGATTGAATTATTTGTGTGTAGCTCATGGATGTATTGATGCTTGTTAATATAGATCACATGTTTCACAAAAGAAATACTTTTGATGGAGTCTCAAAACATATAGGCATAACACCAAGAGTCACTTGTTCCACAGAATAAAAATCTATTGATTGAGTTTGAAAACATGTGGACATAACACCAATAAGTTATAAACTGCTATTCATGTTTACTTGTCCATTTATGGTTTCTAAATATCTTCGAATCCCTCCATTGTCTATGTCTCTCTGGTGCCATTGAATTGTCCAAAGTTTGTCTTTGTCTTTGCTTTTGGGCTAGAATAAAAGCAAGCTTGACTTTGGAACTAGCAACTTTTCTTTTAGCATGCAGCCTTTGTAGAATGCCTCGGTAAAACCATTGGAAGACTTCCTTCAGACTATTTGCCTTTTGACTCCCTCCATAGTGTTGTGTGTGTCTGAAAAATGCATTACGTGCCATGTAGTGAGACTTCTCCATGCCTTGGGTAGACCAAATTGCTGGGCATCCATACTTTTTGACAAAATAGGGAAGGTGGTTGTAGATGATATGCTGTTTTCACATAGACATAAGAATGCATAGTAAGTTATAAAAGAAAAGAGGATCACACTTAAGTAAAAGAAGAAGACATCACTTTACCATGTAGTGAGTTATATTGCAGGCTGTCCACGCGTCTTTCATTGACTTCCCAAAATGTTTAATTGCCTCTTCAAAGTTCTTGTAATCACTCTTTGTCCATGTTACATTGTCACAGAATATGAAGAGTTGATCAAGAGACCTCCACACCTCTGCCTTCACATTTCGTGCTTCCCCATCTGCCTCATGATCTTTCACGGCATTATGGACTTGCTTCCACAATCCATAACTAATCCTTGAAACTATTCTACCTTGCCTTACTTGCTTACTACTGTGTTTGGGTCGAGACAAGAATCTTCTTGCCTTAACACCACCAATAGAGGGCTTGATTGGTACCTCCTTGCCATTGGTAGACTTTTTAAAATCCTTTGTGATATGAACATCACCTCCATGCACACCTATATCGGATAACACTTTTTCCAATGCATGAAGAGCATCCTTTCTATTTCTTTCGGGATGGAGTTTCCAAGCAAATCCAATATACAAAAATACCAATTTCTCAATAATTCGACATAGAGCGTGCAATGTGCATATGTGAACATTACATAGTGGAATGTCAAGAATGGCCTTGAAGTCAGGGTCAACTTTATCTCTATTAGGTGCTCTCTTCCACCATTTGGAATCCATTACTTGAGCTGCTTCTTTGCAGTAAAGACAAGGAGACTTTGCATTACCTCCTTTACTAACGTTATACATGCACTTAAGTGTTTTAAGATCCCCCGCCATGTGCCACTCTACTTGAAAATCACCTTTTCCTGCAACATGGAGATTCTCTCCTTGCACTTGTCTTTTAATTATTCTTGGTATTTTCGTGTGGTGAAACACCCAATCTAGTGTTTCATGGTCTTCTGTCTTTACCTGTGATTATACAAAACAAAAGTCTTACTATAAAAGATTTGAAAACATTGACTAAAATCAAGTACGAAATAAAAAATGATCATACCTGGAACGAGCCCAACCACCATATGTGTTTCTCTGACTGCACACCAAAATACTTCGAACTCGCTTCAGTCAATGATGTATCAAGTGCTCCATTCATCAATGTGATAGTAATCCTTTCCATTTTCTTTTCCTTTACAACCTCACACTCATCCAGTTTGATAACAAATTTCAAAATGCCTTTGCACTCTTCAAATGTTATTCCATAAAACTCGACCATTCTTCTTTGAAGTTGTTGTAGATCTACAAATATATTGTTCCAAGGGTCATACACAGTGGTTCCTTTACCACCATGAAATATTTCTTCAATATGGATATATTGTCCAATAAACTCATCTATACTTTCATTCAAATGACCTCTTATCTTCCACACTGTTTTGCTGGATTTGGCAGTAAAACTCGTTTAATCCTTTGATCTCTCAAAGTTGAGGATATCGCATGGAAAATCGAACTATATCCCTTCTTGCTAACTCCACTAACATCAAGAGCCTCTTGGATTATAGTACCATCAACTTGATTATTGGATATAAAGTCCTCTACAACATTGCGTTTGATTGTTTTGTATTTTTTTTCTTCAATCAAACCTTTTGCTACAACACAAGAAAGCAATCCTTTCATTTGTTTAACTGGAAGAAGGTTGGGATCCATATTTTCTTTTGCAGGCTCCAATAGTTTCCTATAGTAACAACACAATATGCCTATATTATTCAACACTTCCAATCCTGTTTTGCGTTAATGGACAAAATAGATATAGTCATTTGAGAGCATTTTTTAGTATAAAAAATAAAAAATTACAAACTAACCTTGCTTCCTGAATTCTTCGCTTGCATCCACCAGTCCCAGCCTTCAAATTTGCAATGTTTTTGATCTTCCTGCTTCGTTGTCTGTCTCCAAGCACGGTTCTCTTCCTTCTTGATCTTGTCAACTCTTTTTTACTCTTTGAATGCTCCTCAATTTCATTCTCAACTGCTGCTCCAATTTTGCACGAATAGCTATCTCTTGAATCCTGGCCCCCTTTTCTTGTAGGTACATTGTTTTATATGTTTTTGCAAATGCAGACTGTGCTGAAATATAACCAAGAAGTCCATTTTGTCCATCGCCCGCAAACCTCAGTAGTGTGGTTGGATTGACAAATGGAGGTGTAGAGTTTTTTACTAGACATTTTGGATATATACTTCCATCACACCATAAGTCAATATGTTGGAGCCCTTCTCTTCTCATATTTTCTCGTTGTTGAGCATTCAGCACCGTATCCTTTCATCTTTTTTGTGCTGGAGCATATTGTTCTTCTAAGTTGATGTGAAGATGGTGTAATCGCTTCTTCTGAGATTGTAACTCACTAGTATCGGCCATTTTTTGTGCTTCTGAGGTTGCAAAGTTTGCTTGTCAATCTCATAGTCTTTTTGTAATATGAATTGTGGAAGTGTGGCGGTATCCATACAATCATTAAGTTCAGTGATGGATTCTTTATGAGAGACCTGCACACGTCGTCAAAAGAGATGCGGAATCTTCGAGAAACAAAAAAAAAATTAAGGAGATATTTAATGCAAAATCGTGTTAGTTAGACAAAAGATTATCTTATTCTTTTCTGAACTGACAGTTCAGTAGTCCTTACTGACAGTTCTGAGCCACGTTTCTATATTTTATTATTTTTGAGATCTTTTAGGAGAGAAATAAATCGAAAAATAGTGAATTTCTTACAGGGCCCCAAAATGAGCTCCCTTTTTCCCTAATGGCAATCTCCCCCCACCCCCCCTGACATGTGTGGCTCCACTCACACGCGGTAATTAAATCATATTAATAAATTTAGCCCTTGGAGCCATTAATAGCATAGCTTTTCCAAAATTAGGCTTTTTACAAAATTGAACCTTAGTCCAATGCTTTTTAAAGCATCTCATAAAAAATAAACCTTGCCCAATATATGTATAATGGGCCAAACCATACAAAATTAAAAGTTTAGCACACATATGCTTAGCTAGATAATCTCATCCAATGTCCACCTTGGTTGTCTCGAACTCATGATCTATAGTCAACATAGCCCACAATGTTAGATCACAATTACTTTGGAATCACTCACAAAAATAGTTATAACAAATGGAAATCATTCATTACCATGCTTCACACATGAACCATGCATCACACATAATCATTTGGATCCCATGATAAAATATTCTGAAAAATCTCACTCCCATGATAGTCCTCCCAGTTGAGAAGAACAACCGTCCTCGGTTGTAACTATCAGCACACGCGAGTGATCAAACATATTAATTGTTCCCACATTGGATTCATGGCATAATGTCATTATCTATTTAAGTGGATTCACTTTCACATATCCTCACACACATCACACGTGTCTTAGAGTTGATCGGACTCACTCAAAATCAAACTCACACATTGGATTCACTCACCATATTTTCATACGCGTCACATGTATTCAGAAAGTATACCACATGTCTCACACATGTCACAGTTGGTTGGACTCACTCACAACCAACTAGGGTCACCCTCATTAATTCAAAAGAGTTGATTGGATTCACTTACAATCAAACTCGTACATTCGATTCACTCACAATGTTTTCATACGCATCACACGTATTCCAAAAAGTATACCACATGTCTCACAGCTGGTTGGACTCACTCACAACCAACTAGGGTCGCCCTCATCAAGAATTAATTCAAAAGAGTTGATCGGACTCAGTCACGATCAAATTCATAGAACCTTTACATGCGTCACATGTGTCTTAGAGTTGATCGGACTCACTCACAATCAAACTCACACACATTGGATTCACTCACAATGTTTTCATATGCATTACACGTATTCAAAAAGTATACCACACGTATCACAGCTAGTTGGACTCACTCACAACCAACTAGGGTCACCCTTATTAAGAATTATTTCAAAAGAGTTGATCGAACTCACTCACGATCAAATTCACAGAACCTTTACACGTGTCACACGTGTCTTAGAGTTGATCGGACACACTCACAATCAAACTCACACATTTCTTACATATGTCACATATGTCACACATGTCACATTTGGTTGGATTCACTCACAACCAAATTAATCACACTTGGGTCACCCAATATATTCTTTTTACTTATTGGATCACCCAATAAATTAATTACCGTAACATTCCCTCTTGTTCGGGTTGCAACTGACCTCAGTTACACATTTATTCATAAACACCAACACAAGTATCTCTCATAGATACCAACACAAGTATCTTTCATAGAAACCAACACAAGTATCTCTCATAGACACCTGGTTAATCTTGTTTGACAATAGAAAGAGAATAATTTAAATAAAGTGTTTTAAATGAGGTGTCAGAGTTTAAAGGATGAATGTGAAATAACAATTTACATACATTCTTTGTGATCAATCGAAAAACATATGTGCATCATTGTTAGTTCACTCAAGTGTTGACAGTGAATGATCTAATATGTATTTTCTTCCACGTATAGAAAGTACATATCAATCATTGAACTATCTTGAACAATATATTAGAATTTAACTATAAAATTAAACAATACATAAGTATGAGTTTTAGGCTTACCTCTCTAGTGGTAGAAATCATGGTTGGGAGTACCCTCTTGTTTAGGTTGGTCTCCTTTGTCTTCGTCTTGAACCACGTCATGACCATAACTTGATTCTTTTTCTTTTCAGGACACTCATATGCATAATGTCCTTCTTTGTGGCATCTGTAGCATGTAATCACATGTGATTTTTGATCTCCATCATTGGTCTTCTTTACAACTTCAGTACTCTTTCCATTCACTAGTGGACCATCGTGCTTCTCTATTTTATCTTTGTGCTGAAGCTTCTTGAAAATCCATTTTTCTTCTCGCAGTATGCTGCTAGACAAATGGCATTGCTAAGAGAATGAGGATCAAACATGTTCACTTTTGCTCTATGACCGGCTTGAGACCTGCTATGAACTTTCTCCTTTGCTCTTTGTCATGCACTTTCTCTATAGCTTGAAGTTGCAGTGAAGTTTGCCAAAATCTGTCAATGTAGGCTGATATGTTCTCCTTTTTGAGCTGTCTAAAAATATCCCATCGATGTCTGGCTTTACTCTTATATGATGGAGGTAAGAATTCCTTGATTAGCTTTTGGAAGTCTTTTCACCCTGTCTAATAACATTCCACCAAAAAGAGCTGCACTATCTACCAAATGATTAGTAGCACATTTAACCTTATCTTTCTCAGAAAATTTTTCTCCAAAAAAATAATCATCAAGTTGGCTCAACCATGCGAGTATGATATGTGCATCCTTTTTTCCATCATAATCCTGAAAAGTAAAAGCTTTTCTGTTGATCTTGTGTCCCTTTCGATACTCTTGAGCTTTGAGAGTAACTCGCACAGTCCTTTGGATAGGGTCATCCTTAGAATCCAAAGAATCAGATTCAGAATACGCAACCTCATCATAAGGGGTAAGGTTTCTTTTTGGGAGCTTGTTTTTGGCCATTTTGTGGTCCTTGGCACTTTCTTGAAGAGTATGGTTCATATTTAGAGGTGTCTTGAAGGGTATGGTTCATATTTAGAGGTGTCTTGAATGATGGGACTTCCAGGTGTATGTGTAAGCACTAACGATGCATACGATGCATTTAAGCACTGAGGTCGAAGGCCATACTCAGCATTTTCATCTTCTAAGATAAGTTTTAAGGTTGAGCATAGCATTTCTAAGTGCTCTACCTTGTTGATTGTCATGTTTTTGATAAACATTTCTTGGCATTGTCTTTGTAAGAGGCATAGGCAACATTATGAGCCATGCCCTCACCTTCTTGAGCCAAGAATGATGTACCTTATTGGTTTGAGCATTTACCTCAGCCAATTACTCACTTTCATTAAGCTTGTACTTTCAAACCCTAATGGGTATCATGTAACCAATATGCACAAAAGCTCTTGTTGTAATTATGGAGTAGACACTGCCTTGACCAATCTATAAGGCAAGTGGTAAGACCCTCCCTTTCCCTTTCCCATATAAATCTACCTCATAACCATTACTCTAAGGAATTCCCTCATTGCCCATGGAGGAGGTATGGTATGCAGAGAAGCATCAAGCATGTTGAAGGAACATCTATGTGCAAACCACTTAAGCAAGAGTGGCAACCTTGTGTTGAATATTGTGTGAGAATGGTCATGGAAAGCATGTGGAAGCAATGGCATGTATGTCCAAAGCATGTCAACTACAAGAGGTCAAGCAAGCACAAAGAGTGGGGTGCACCATCATTAAGGTGTACATCTTCATCGACATCAAATAAAGACTTAGATGGCATCATTTTATTAGCCTCTAAGGCTCTAGGAACATAGTTGTAAGTCCTAGATAACCCCACCACCATGAACATTCTTGTAAGCCTAATGTTATAAAAGCATATTTTTTTTCATATGTCCAATACCACCCATTCCAAGCATAATTTTTCATGGCTGGTATTGAGGAGGGGTATTAAGATATAGGCCTTGGAGCCTTAGTGAACAAGGGTGTAGAAGGTGTGGGTGTGAATGGTCCTAAGGGAGCCACCTAATCCTGCACACTAGCAAGCCTATTTAAAGTCACATGCCAAATGCATTTGTAGGGAAGCACGAAGCTTAGTTGTATTGTAAGCAACTTAATAAACAAGAATTTTTCTTGTATACGTGTGAGCTTCTCTCCTTGTGTTTTTTGTGTGGTTGTGAGCTTTCATCTCCTTATCTCCTTCTCCTCGACCTTGTGCAAGATCTAAATCTTCTAGCAAGACATATGGAAAGGAAGAGCTACTTCCAACACCTACAAAAGCTTGGAGACATAGGGAGGAATTAAACACAGAACAGCTTCACTACCCTGGTCACTCATACCACATTGTAGGAGAGTTTAAGGGAGAAGGTGGCAGCATATTCTACAATGAACACAACAATATATTCATGGACTTGGAGCTCTTGCAAAAGAGAATGGTGGAGTTCTATGATATTACATTTGAGGAGATAGGAGGTGTACTTCAGTTTGTCATCAAGCTTGATGAGTGCAAGATTATCAAGGAGAAAAAGATGGAAAGGGTCACAATAACACTTATGAATAGGGCTCTTGAAATTGGAGTAGGGATGATCCAAAGTATTGTGACGTGAAAAATTGATATCTTTCATTGTCAATTTTGTGCATATTTTGATGGTTTCTCAATGGTAATAAGGTGGAAGCTTGTCCAAGAAGATTCCGGCGCCCACAATGGAATAACGGCATGGTGATGTGGCAGCTACCGGCGGCTACCCCGATAATAGCATTCTATCTTCAAATATAATGGTTTTACTTGATTTAGGATGCACACATTGTAAATGCCACAAGTATGCTTGATAAATACTTTGGTATGGTAGATAGGCTAGTGATGTGGAAAATAAAAGTGGGCCTTCATGCTCACATGGATTTTTATTGTATTATTAATATGGTATTCACCATAAGGCTACAAGTTGGGAAGTATGGAAGGCATGTGGAGGAGTGTGTGTAGGTGCATAATTGGGAAAGATTCTTCTAGAATGCCTACATGGAAGAGGAGAATTCCGCCATGTGTAAGTGGGATCTCCACCTACATGCCACTTAGACTTGGCTATTATCTCATCACACTCTCAAAGTCAAAAAGTCTTCAATTTAATAATCAATAGAAGACTTAGCCTAAGAGGACAATTGATGGTGACATCTACCCTTATGTCACTGAAGGGTTGAAGATTTTTATGTTGTAATTTGTAACAATGGAAGAGAGGGTGATTCTCCACCTATAAAAGGAGCCCTCCTCTCCCTTTCAAAAAAAGGAATGAGCCTCCTCAATTGAGCATTTGGTGTCATTGCCATTCTCTTATCTTTCAAACCCTTATTCAAACACTCTCTTTACATGTGAATGTCTCATTTAGCATTAGCTCCTCATGCTTAACCCAATTTTGGACCTCTTTGATGATAAGTGGGATAAGGAGTTATTATCTTGACGGGCGTGTGACTTCTCAAGGTAGCCCTTGCCTTATTGCCGCCCTCCTTTGGAGGTACCAATGGTTTTAGCGGTAATGAGCATGTGGAAAGACTTTGGGGACCATAGGTAAATCTTTACGATTGTCCGCTGAGCAATGTTAACCCTTACCCTCTAGCTTGAATCATGAAGGAGATGAAAAGCAAGAGGCTATGTGAAAATTGAGGTTTCATGCAAAGAGAGAGAAGTGCAGTTTTTGTGGTCCAATACCCAAATTTCAACCCCGGTAATTACTCATCACTCGGGTATTGGTTTCTAAAATTGATCATATGGCTAGGAAGCTCTTTCTATGCTCTTTCCATTCATGTAACTAATTTCTTAATCCCTTACTTCATTGATGATCAGAATTTCTCCCAAAGTTGCTAATTTTAGGCGAATTTTGGCAGTTTTATAGTCTTGTAGTAAAATACTCATAACTTTTCGCTCGGTTGTTCGTTTTTAAAAGTTTTTATACGGGTGCGAAGCTCTCTTCAAGATCTACGTATCTATCTAATCCTCTCTCACACAGCCTATATGGATTTAAAACTGAAATTCTCTGTGTATCTCTGTTTTTATAGAATTTTGGTAGTTTTATAGTCTTGTAGTAAAATGCTCATAACTTTTCGCTCAGTTGCCCGTTTTTGAAAGTTTGTATATAGACGCGAAGCTCTCTTCAAGCTCTACGCATCTATATAATCCTCTCTTGCACAGCCTATATGGATTTAAAACTGTAATTCTCTGTGCATCTCTATCTTTTATAGATTTTGGCCATTCTTTCTTCTTAATCATGATTAATTCCTCCTAATCTCTTATCAAAAGGAAAACCCCATGGGTCTTATCCTCTTGTAAGTGATTGCTATATTTATTTTCTTTAATATGTTCCGTCCAAATCGCCCAATTCGAACGGATGAACCTTACCAATATTCCCCGTATGTTTCCGTTCACATAATCCTGAGTCGCAAGATTTTCTTCCAACAAAGAATCGCCCTCTTGTTTGGAGCTGCAAGACTGGCAGAAATTCTTGCTTCTCCGGAGCCTTTCATCTTCCCTTCCATGAATTATGATCTCACCTTTGATGTATATATCTTTATCTTAACCTAGGGAGAGAAAGGGAGGTGAGGAGGCTGTGAGGTTTCATACAAGTGTGTTTTGATTCTAAGAAGTGACCGAAGTCCAAACCCCAACTTCGTGTCACATCTTTTGGTGGAGACGGCGGGCAGGTTTTACTTAGAATTATTCTATTTTAACCTCAAGGTCCCACATGATTAAAGGAAAGTTTTTTTGAAACAAGTAAATTTTTCTTGTTGCTACAACATTCCGGTGTTCCAAGGATCGGAAGGAGAAGACCCGGGGAGTTATCTCCGAGAGTTTAACCGAGCATGCCGCTTGACGGGTTGGTCTATGAAGGAGAGGGCAGAAATACTTCCAGATTTCTTGGAGGGTGTGGCCTTAACTTGGCATGAGGCTTTGCCAGAGGAGTCCAAGAATGATTGGGAAAGGTTGACCAAAGCAATGAAGGAGAGATTTGGGACAGTGGAGTCGCCAAATGCTTTACTATTGCAATTGGATCAAATTTTCCAAAAGGAAGGAGAGTCAGTTTCTACCTTTTCAGTGAGGTATGAAGCCTTATTCATCAAATATCAACAAGCTGCTTTACATGTTGTTGCTTCTTCTTCTTCACCTTTTATGGAAGATTCAAAGAGTTCTTTAGCAATGGAGCACCTTAAGATGAGCAAGTTTATCAAGGCTTTGGATCCCCGCTTGCATGGAAAAGTTCTTAGCAAAGATCCCACTAATTTTAAAGAGGCTCTTCGTATTGCTTTGAAGAAGGAGGCCACTCTTTATATTGAGTCCACATTCCAATCTTCTCCAAGTGTGCCAACCCCACCACGAGTAGAGATAGCCTCAACATCTCAGGTACAAGCTCCATCCTTGGATCATAACATTGCATAACTTATGGCAGAATTTGATGATTTGAAGTTACACTTAGTTAATGCAAGGCCACATAGGGTTCCACGAGTTGAGGATAAACCTAGGGATAGAAGTAGTGTCACATGCTATGAGTGTCAAGAGAAGGGGCACTATCGCACTGAGTGTCCAAAGTTGAGGAAAAGTGAGGATAAAAGTTTAGCACTTTTAGAGGAAATATGCTCAGAAGAAGAGAAAACATTGATGCCATTAATGGCAAAAAGGGGTCGTAAAACTAGAAGCCAAGAAGAAGAAGAACAAGAAGATAAATCTGAAGAAGAGGAGAAAAATAAGAAGAAGAAGAAGTCGTCTAGGAGAAAAATTGGACAATCTGACTTTCCTCTTGGACAAGGATCTCTTAGTTATGACCTCTTAACAGATCTTAGGGAGAAAACAGCACAAATCACATTTGGGCAGCTTTTGGCACTCTCTCCAAAGCTTAGAAAGAAATGGGGTAAGCTGGCTAGCACAAGGGAATCTAAGAAAAAGAAGAAGAGGGATAATGGGACTCCTATGGTTCAGAAGGTGGATATTGATGTAGGAGATGATGTGCCTGTGATTGATGTCATCATTGAGGGGCAAACAATTTCTAATGCATACATTGATGGAGGTGCGTCAATCAATGTCATAAGTGAAAAAACAATGAAAGATGATGATTTAAAGTTGTCTTCCACTAACTCTCCCTATGCATCAAACTTGCTGATAATACTAGGGTGAAAACCTTAGGAATTGTCAAGAATTTGGGAGTGGATGTATGTGGTATTTCTGTGTCTACAACTTTCCAGGTCATTCCTACAAAGCCTGATGCTAGGGCTTACCCATTGATATTGGGTAGGCCATGGCTTCGCCAAGTGAAGGCAATTCAAAAGTGGGAGACAGGTGATCTTATTCTACAAGGTGAGAATAAGAAGGTCCACTACAACATCAAGAGTAGTCGCAAGAAAGTGGTAAGAGGTGAACCTTCAACTTCCGAAAGTTCAGAGTCAGAGTCATCCGATGAAAAAGAGACAAGTGGTAGCTCCGAGGATTCCATCTCAGAAGGGGAGGTGGAGGGAGTTGCATTTGGTCTTTCCCTGGGAAGGGATAGGGGATGCTGAAGACAATGGAGCCTTGAAGGGGAAGCTTCTTCAACCATGTGCAAGAAAGGAGATGTGGACCTCACTAGTCTTCACCAATAGAATGAACTTCTTCTTGATGAGTCCATAGCAGGTACTGAAAGGGAGGATTACTTAAAAATGTTTGATGGATTTCCTAACCTTTTTGCAAACAGCTACTCACAAGTATGCCAAGTTACCCTAGTAGAGCACAAGATTGATCTCAAGTCCCAAAGTAAGCCAGTGGTACAGCGGCTAAGGCGTTTGGGAGTAGTGCAAGCAGAGGTGCTTAAGAAGAAGGTAACTAATTTGCTTGAAGCTGGATTTATTTTTCCAGTAGAGAATTCAGAGTGGATTTTCCCAGTTGTAGTCACTCCCAAAAAGGGTGGAAAATGGCGCGTGTGTGTAGACTTTCGCCCTCTCAATGCATGCACAAAGAGGGATTATTATCCTCTACCCTTTCAGGATGAGATTTTGGATCAAGTTGCAAGGGTCATGAATTGTATTCAGTGTGTGATGGATACTCTGGATACTTTCAAATCCGGATTTGTGAAGAAGATCAAAGAAAAACCTCATTTAGGGGAGTATATGCCTATAGGGTGATGCCATTTGGCTTGACCAATGCACCAGCAACTTTTCAACGCTTCATGAGTCAGGTATTTGCACCTTACTTGGGAAAGTTTATAAGGGTCTTTCTGGATGATTTTTGCATTTATTCAAGCCGCATAGATCACTTGGAAAAGTTGAGGTTGGCCTTGCAAAGTATTGATGATGCAAAAGGGTGTCTTAATCCTGGAAAATGCCGCTTGGCATGAAGGAAGGTGGTTCTCTTGGGACATATTATCTCAGAAGAAGGCATAGAGATGGATCCTGAGAAGGTGCAGGCAATTGTGGCCCTCCCACCACCTACCAATGTACGAGAGGTAAGGAGGATTTTGGGTAAAACAAAGTACTACCAACGCTTTGTTGACATGTTTTCTGAGAAGATGTATCCTATAAATCTGTTGACAAAGAAGAATGTTTCTTTCCAATGGGGGCCCGATCAAATTCAATCTTTTTGTTTGTTCAATTGTGCAGCCTCCTAGGTGGGGGGAGGACTTTTATGTGAACCCAAGTGTCTCATCACATTCAGTGGGTGCTATACTCTTGCAAAAGGGAGAGCAAGGGCATATGCAACCAGTGTATTATGCAAGCCGACAACTCACTGATGCCGAGGAGAGGTATGGTGAAATGGAGAAAGGTGGTTTGTCTCTTGTTTTTGCAGTAAAGAAGTTCAGGTCATACTTGTTACCTCGCCCTTTTTTCTTCCTCACATCTCAACCTTATTTGCAATTCTTGGTCCGCAAGCCCAATCCTGCAGGAGGGAAGTTTGCAAAGTGGATTTGTGAGCTTCAAGAATTCTCTTTCACTTTTATTACAGAAAACACCACTAGGGCCTCTCTTACAGATTTGCTTACCAGGAAGGAAGAGGAAGAAGGAACAAGAGCAAAGGAAGAAGTATATGAAGATTTGGAGACACCACCAACTGCTTTCACTATGCATTTTGATGGAGCCTTTAGCCCTTCCAAGCAATGTGGGACTGGGGGGATAGTTTTATTTGATCCAGAAGGAAAAGAGGTATGGGCCAAGGATAGGGAATTTCCAAAGGCTATATCAAATAATGTGGCTGAGTACAATGCATTAATTTGGGGATTAGAAGATTGCATAAAAGATGAAATCAAAGAGGTAGAGGTTAAAGGGGATTCGCAATTGGTCATCCGACAAATGAAAGGAGAATATAAGGCAAGGAGTACTAATCTCCAAGAATTGTATAAAAGGGCAATGGAGTTGAAAGAAGCTTTTGAGTTTTGTAAATTTGTGCATGTTAACAGGAAGGATAATCAAAAGGCTGATGAATTGGCTACTAAAACCTTGGCTTTTCAAAGTAGCTACTCTTGCATTAATGGATACAGGTTGGCCTGAGCTCCAAGATGTTCAACACTATTTAGATACATGATACTTCCCTCCTGGATTGAATCCTCAACAGAAGCAAAGGCTTACCAGGAAAGCTCATCCTTACACAATTCTAGGGGATGTTCTTTACAAGCAAGGTAAGGATAAGATTCTTAGGAGGGTAGTGAGCCTGGAAGAATCTAAAAGGATTATGGAATTATGTCATGAATGTTCAGGTCACTTTGCCTCAGCCAGCACAACTTGGAGGATCCTTAACACAGGGTATTATTGGCCTCGACTCAGCAAAGATATCTATGAGTGGCGCAGAAGCTGTGAAGTATGCCAGGCATATGGGCATAAGCAATTGGTTCTCGGACCCTTAAACCCTATCCCAGCATATGGTCCATTTGAAAGGTGGGGATTAGATTTTGTGGGTCCACTTCCTCGTTCCTCACATGGGAAGTATTACATATTGGTGGCCACAGATTATGCAACAAGGTGGGCAGAAGCAAAGGCAATGGTCAATAATAAAGCAGTGGCTGTGGCATCCTTTCTCAGGGAATACATATGTGCCCGATTTGGGTGTCCATTGGAAATCCTTACAGATGGGGGGAGGTCTTTCAGGAATGACTTGATTGAAGCTTTGGTGCAGAAATTAAAAATAAAGCATGCGATGTCAACTCCCTATTATCCCCAATGTAATGGTTTAGTAGAAAAAACTAATGGACTGCTTTGTGGATCTTTGTCTAAGCTAGTGGATACTATGAAGAGAAAGTGGGATGTGCATTTGCCAGAGGTCCTATGGGCCTATAGGACAACTCATAAACTCTCTCTTGGTTTCACACCTTTTCAGTTAGTTTATGGAATGGAGGCTATTTTGCCAATAGAATTGGAAATCACAAGCCTTCGCACATCTTTTGCATACTTGAATAATGAAGAAGAAACACATGCCCAATGCCTAGCACAACTGGAGATCTTGGATGAGAGGCGACTTCCGGCACTTCAAAATTTGGAGGCTGCACAACAACGGCGCAAGGCAAGACATGACACTCTCACGAGGAAGAAGAAGAAGCCAGAACTCAAGCAAGGAAGCTTAGTCATGAGATATGATGGCCGTGTTGAGAAACAGCTAGACAAGAAGCTTCTTCGATGATGGGAAGGCCCCTTCAGGATAAAGCAAAAGTTCAAAAATAACACCTATCTTCTAGAGGATGCAAGTGGCCAAGAGGTTCCCGGACGTGCCAATGAGTACCGGCTAAAGATATTTTACCCTCGAGCACCATGGCCAGCAGATCCCCCAGACAAGCATGGAGGATCTGCTGGGGGGAAAGATGTGACGTGAAAAATTGATATCTTTCATTGTCAATTTTGTGCATATTTTGATGGTTTCTCAATGGTAATAAGGTGGAAGCTTGTCCAAGAAGATTGTGGCGCCCACAATGAAATAACGGCGTGGTGATGCGGCGGCTTGGCGGCTACCCCGATAACAGCATTCTATCTTCAAATGTAATGGTTTTACTTGATTTAGGATGCACACATTGTAAATGCCACAAGTATGCTTGATAAATACTTTGGTATGGTAGATAGGCTAGTGATGTGGAAAATAAAAGTGGGCCTTCATGCTCACATGGATTTTTATTGTATTATTAATATGGTATTCACCATAAGGCTACAAGTTGGGGAGTGTGGAAGGCATGTGGAGGAGTGTGTGTAGGTGCATAATTGGGAAAGACTCTTCTAGAATGCCTACATGGAAGAGGAGAATTCCGCTATGTGTAAGTGGGATCTCCACCTACATGCCACTTAGACTTGGCTATTATCTCATCACACTCTCAAAGTCAAAAAGTCTTCAATTTAATAATCAATAGAAGACTTAGCCTAAGAGGACAATTGATGGTGACATCTACCCTTATGTCACTGAAGGGTTGAAGATTTTTATGTTGTAATTTGTAACAATGGAAGAGAGGGTGATTCTCCACCTATAAAAGGAGCCCTCCTCTCCCTTTCAAAAAAAGGAATGAGCCTCCTCAATTGAGCATTTGGTGTCATTGCCATTCTCTTCTCTTTCAAACCCTTATTCAAACACTCTCTTTACATGTGAATGTCTCATTTAGCATTAGCTCCTCATGCTTAACCCAATTTTGGACCTCTTTGATGATGATAAGTGGGATAAGGAGTTATTATCTTGGTGGGCCTGTGACTTCTCAAGGTAGCCCTTGCCTTATTGCAGCCCTCCTTTGGAGGTACCAATGGTTTTAGCGGTAATGAGCATGTGGAAAGACTTTGGGGACCATAGGTAAATCTTTACGATTGTCCGCTGAGCAATGTTAACCCTTACCCTCTAGCTTGAATCATGAAGGAGATGAAAAGCAAGAGGCTATGTGAAAATTGAGGTTTCATGCAAAGAGAGAGAAGTGCAGTTTTTGTGGTCCAATACCCAAATTTCAACTGGTAATTACTCATCACTCGGGTATTGGTTTCTAAAATTGATCATATGGCTAGGAAGCTCTTTCTATGCTCTTTCCATTCATGTAACTAATTTCTTAATCCCTTACTTCATTGATGATAAGAATTTCTCCCAAAGTTGCTAATTTTAGGCGAATTTTGGCAGTTTTATAGTCTTGTAGTAAAATGCTCATAACTTTTCGCTCGGTTGTCCGTTTTTGAAAGTTTTTATATGGGCGCGAAGCTCTCTTCAAGCTCTATTCCTCTCTCACACAGCCTATATGAATTTAAAACTGCAATTCTCTGTGTATCTCTGTTTTTATAGAATTTTGGTTGTTTTATAGTCTTGTAGTAAAATGCTCATTACTTTTCGCTCGGTTTCCCATTTTTGAAAGTTTTTATATAGACGCGAAGCTCTCTTCAAGCTCTACGCATCTATATAATCCTCTCTTGCACAGCCTGTATGGATTTAAAACTGCAATTCTCTGTGCATCTCTGTTTTTTTATAGATTTTGGCCATTCTTTCTTCTTAATCATGATTAATTCCTCCTAATCTCTTATCAAAAGGAAAACCCCATGGGTCTTATCCTCTTGTAAGTGATTGCTATATTTATTTTCTTTAATATGTTCCGTCCAAATCGCCCAATTCGAACGGATGAACCTTACCAATATTCCCCGTATGTTTCCGTTCACATAATCCTGAGTCGCAAGATTTTCTTCCAACAAAGAATCGCCCTCTTGTTTGGAGCTGCAAGACTGGCAGAAATTCTTGCTTCTCCGGAGCCTTTCATCTTCCCTTCCATGAATTATGATCTCACCTTTGATGTGTATATCTTTATCTTAACCTAGGGAGAGAAAGGGAGGTGAGGAGGCTGTGAGGTTTCATACAAGTGTGTTTTGATTCTAAGAAGTGACCGAAGTCCAAACCTCAACTTCGTGTCACAGTATTTTAGTGTGCAGTCCGAGAGATGAACATCTAGTGGCTAGGTTCATTTGAGGTCAAGAAAGAGGACCATGAATCCTTGTTTTGGGTATTTCATTAGACACATATCCCTAATCTCATGAAAGAACAGATGAATGCAACCAGGATGCTCCATGTAGAGAAAAGGAAAAAATTTCAAGTCCAATGGTATCTTGTTGGGTGACTTGAAGACTCTCAAGTGCTTATTTAATTGCAGCAAAGGGGCCAATGCAAGTCTCCATGCCTTTACTGCATGGACTCCACAAGGGTGATGGACTCTAAGTGGAGGAGACAACCACCGAACAGATAAATTTTGGATGATAACTTTAAACTAGTGTTTGAGATTCCTCTTTTCAATGTGCATATATGCACGCTTCATGATTTGTGTCGTATCATAGAGAAACTGGTATATCTCCACATTGACTTTTCTTGGAAGATCAAGAATGTAGTAGAGAGGAAAGAAGCCATCCGTGCATTAGAGAAGGTGCTATTAGAAATTGGACTACATGGAGGTAATGTCCAGATTCTGAAGGACACTAAAAAGTCATCAAATGAAAAGAAAGTTAAGGCAAGAAGATTTCTTTTCAAGCCAATAAATAATCAGCAACACAAACCTACAAAGTTAGGAAAGCAATATACAACAACCTATACAAGTCGAATCGAATACCAACAGTGGAAAAAGTTTCATAATGCAGTGAAAGACCATGAAGGTGCTTCAAGGAATGTTAAAGCAGATGTTTGGCGTTCAATTGATACTTTGTTCCAATTGTGTGAGAAAGTCAACTACTCCTAGCAAGACAAAAACAGCTTTCAAGACAACTTACAAGCGTTCAAAAAAGCATTCAAAGCTACTTGGACTGACACCAACATTACACACTACATGGTATGTTTCTAGCTTACTGTTGTTTCCTAGCCCTTGATACTAACTTACATTGTATGTTTTCTTATGCAACATATTCTCTACAACCACATGCCTTACTTTATCAACAAGTACCGAGATCCTAGCATTTGGAACACACAAGGACTCAAGAAATCACACTATATGGCTCAAAATGCATATTTCAGGCACACACAACATGGTGGTGGAAAACAAAGAAGTGTTCTAATGGTTCTATAGAAGGATATTACAACAACTACCTAAAAAAGAAACCCTGAGGTCATCCAAACTGATGCAGACACTCAGACATATGGAAAGGAAGAGCTACTTCCAACACCCACAAAAGTTTCGAGGCATAGGGAGGAATTAAACAAAGAACAGTTTCACTACGTTGGTCACTCATACCACATTGTAGAAGAGTTTAAGGGAGAAGGTGGCAACATATTCTACAATGAACACAACAATATATTCATGGACTTGGAGCACTTGTAAATGAGAATGGTGGAGTTCTATGATATTACATTTGAGTAGATAGGAGGTGTACTTTAGTTTGTCATCAAGCTTGATGAGTGCAAAATTATCAAGGAGAAAAAGATGGAAAGGGTCACAATAACACTAATGAATAGGGCTCTTTGTAATTGGAGTAGGGATGATCCAAAGTATTTTAGTGTGATGTCCGAGAGATGAACATCTAGTGGCTAGGTTCATTTGAGGTCAAGAAAGAGGACCATGAATCCTTGTTTTGGGTATTTCATCAGACACATATTCCCAATCTCATCAAAGAACAGATGAATGCAACCAAGATGCTCCATGTAGAGAAAAGGGAGAAATTTCAAGTCCAATGGCATCTTGTTAGGTGACTTGAAGACTCTAAAGTGCTTATTTAATTGCAGGAAAGGGGCCAATGCAAAGTCTCCATGCCTTTACTACATGGATTCCGCAACAGTGATGGACTCTAAGTGGTGGAGACGACCACCAAATAGACAAATTTTGGATGAGAACTTTAAACCAGTGTCTGAGAATCCTTTTTCCAATGTGCATATATGCACGCTTCATGATTTGTGTCGTATCATAGAGAAACTGGTATATCTCCACATTGGCATTTCTTGGAAGATCAAGAATGTAGCAGAGAGGAAAGAAGCCATCCGTGCATTGGAGAAGGTGCCATAAGAAATTGGACTACATGGAGGTAAAGGACACTAAAAAGTCATCAAATTAAAAGGAAGCTCCAATGAAGCCCTCCATTGGAGGTGTTAAGGCAAGAAGATTTTTTTCCAAGACAATGAATAATCAGCAACACAAACCTACAAAGTTAGGAAAGCAATATACAACAACCTATACAAGTCGAATCGAATACCAACAGTGGAAAAAGCTTCATAATGCAGTGAAAGACCATGAAGGTGCTTCAAGGAATGTCAAAGAAAATGTTTGGTGTTCAATTGATACTCTGTTCCAAATGCGTGAAAAAGTCAACTACTCCCAACAACAAGACAAAAAGAGCTTTCAAGACAACTTACAAAGCGTTCAAAAAAGCATTCAAAGCTACTTGGACTGACCCCAATATTACACACTACATGGTATGTTTCTAGCTTACTGTTGTTTCCTAGCCCTCGATACTAACTTACATTGTATGTTTTCTTATACAGCATATTCTCTACAACCACATGCCTTACTTTATCAACAAGTACCGAGATCCTAGCATTTGGAACACACGGGGACTCAAGAAATCACACTGTATGGCTCTAAATGCATTTTAGGCACACACAACATGGTGGTGGAAAACGTAAGGCAAACAGCCTACAAGAAGTGTTCCAATGGTTCTATAGAAGGATACTACAACAACTACATAAAAAAGAAACCTTGAGGTCATCCAAATTGATGCAAACACTCAGGCATATGGAAAGGAGGAGCTACTTCCAACACCTACAAACGTTTGGAGACATAGAGGGGAATTAAACACAGAGAACAGCTTCACTACATTGGTCATTCATACCACATTGTAGGAGAGTTTAAGGGAGAAGGTGGCAGCATATTCTACAATGAACACAACAATATATTCATGGACTTGGAGCTCCTGCGAAGGAGAATGGTGGAGTTCTATGATATTACATTTGAGGAGATAGGAGGTATACTTCAGTTTGTCATCAAGCTTGATGAGTGTGAGATTATCAAGGAGAAAAATCTGGAAAAGGTCACAATAACACTTATGAATAGGGCTCTTTGTAATTGCAGTAGGGATGATTCAAAGTATTTTAGTGTGCGGTCCGAGAGACAAACATCTAGTGGCTAGGTTCATTTGAGGTCAAGAAAGAGGACCATGAATCCTTGTTTTGGGTATTTCATCAGACACATATCCCTAATCTCATGAAAGAACAGATGAATGCAACTAGGATTCTCCATGTAGAGAAAAGGGAGAAATTTCAAGTCCAATGGTATCTTGTTGGGTGACTTGAAGACTCTCAAGTGCTTATTTAACTGCTGCAGTAGCAAAGGGGCAAATGCAAGTCTCCATGCCTTTACTGCATGGACTCCACAAGGGTGATGGACTCTAAGTGGTGGAGACGACCACCGAATAGATAAATTTTGGGTGATAACTTTAAACTAGTGTTTGAGATTCCTCTTTCCAATGTGCATATATGCACGCTTCATGATTTGTGTCGTATCATAGAGAAACTGGTATATCTCCACATTGACTTTTCTTGGAAGATCAAGAATTTAGCAGAGAGGAAATGTAAGATTCCTCCCAAGCCTCTCAAGATGTCCAGCATCTTCCCCTATAATCAAATCCCTCTTCAGAAATATAAAAGATCTTGTTTCTATCAGTTTTGGCCTAGAGAGAGAAAATCTTCTAGAGAGTGGTAATTCAGTTTTTTAATATTTTTAGATAGAAAAATACCTCATCTTATTAAAATAAGTTCCCCTGAAACAGAAGTTCAAAAAGATTTTCAGAAGGTGCATTAGAAATTAAGTATAATCTGTTCGAGAGGCATTATCTTGGGGATAAGGCTTTTTTCGAAATTTTAAATTAAGGTTCCTATGGACCAATAAGATTCATCCAAATTTAGGGGGGAGATAAATAGAAGAATAAAAGGAATATCCCCCAAAAATGAGTAAATACTCACATAAGATGAAGAGTTGACTAAGGACAAGGTTAATAGTTAAAAAAGAGACATATTTAGGTGAAATGATGCATTTTTGACACCTCAGTATGGGAAAATTCCCCTCATGAAGGAGGTGCCTATTTCACATGCTTGAATGAGTTTTAAACTCCCAAATAATGAGATATTTTTATCTCTCCTCTCTCTTGTTTCAACTAGATCCAAAAAGTGGACTAAACTGATCCAAAAATGGTCAAAAATTGACCAAACTGATCTGGAAAATTCTAGAATCAGTTGGCTTGGTTAGAAGCTCACTTTTTCCTATAAATAGAATCCTTCCCCTTTGTTGAAACTCAATAGTGTTTTGCATTGCTACCCTGCCTCTCCCAAGTGCCAAAAACTGTGAATTTTACTCATAATTCATTAGTTTTTGACCTTCCCTCTTCTAAAAGATTGGTGGCCACTCTTGTTTCAAACAAGAGTAGAACCCTCAAACCATCAAGCCAAAGGAAAGCTCTCAAATTCCTTCGTAAGTTGGAGATTCTTCTCTTTTCTATTTCTTTTATGGTTTTTTATGATTTTTGTCTTCTCTAAATTGAATGGATGTTATGCCTCATTATAAAAAAAGGCATTCCCCTCTCTTCTTTAGTAAATCCAACCATTCTTTATCCTAGATGATTGATTATTGGATAAAATCAAGTTTTTCATAATGTTCTCTTAAATAAGTAGAAAATGTTTACACTAGAATGATTTAAATACTCTTAGTGAACTTCTAATTAATTTTAGTGAGTTAAAAATTAAAAAATGGTCAGCCATACAAAGGAGGTTATGGCAAAAATTTTTAAAATTTTGTGAAATAAATTTCATCTTTTATTAATCAAAAAGAGTAATCCCCATCGTTAGAGTATTCTAAAAGTATCATTTTCATTCATGCATAGAAAGATGCATATTGATTAATTTTTTAAATGAATGATTTTTAATAGAATTAACTTCTATATGAAAGATACTTATTGATAATTCTTTTATTATGAAAGTGTTACTTTCTTCATTATGGATTTTTATGCATAAAATAATGCATAAAAGTATATTTTTTTATTACAAAAGAGTTACTTTCATCATATTGATTTTTATGCATAAAAGAATATTTTTTTAAATATAAAAGTTTTACTTTTATATTAAAAAAGTGTTACTTTTATCATTATTGATTTCTATGCATAAAAGTATGCATAAAAGTATATATATATTTTTTATTACAAAAGAGTTACTTTCATCATATTGATTTTTATGCATAAAAGTATGCATAAAAGAATATTTTTTATTATAAAATTGTTACTTTTATCATTATTGATTTCTATGCATAAAAGTATATTTTTTTATTACAAAAGAGTTACTTTCATCACATTGATTTTTATGCATAAAAGTATGCATAAAAGAATATTTTTTTAATATAAAAGTATTACTTTTATCGTTATTGAATTCTATGCATAAAAGTATATTTTTTTAATTACAAAAGAGTCACTTTCATCATATTGATTTTTATGCATAAAAGAATATTTTTTTTATTATAAAAGTGTTACTTTTATCATTATTGATTTCTATGCATAAAAGTAGGCATAAAAGAATATTTTTATTATAAAAGTGTTACTTTTATCATAAATGATTTTTATGCATAAAAGATATATTTTTTTATATATATTAAAAAGTGTGATTTTTATCATAAATGATGAAAATCACTTAAATATTAAAAGTGTGATTTTCATCAAAAATGAATTTTTTATATATTAAAAAGTATGCATAAAAGATATATTAAAAGTGTGATTTTCATCATAAATGATTTTTATGCATAAATGGATGCATAAAAGAGATTCTCTTATATTAAAAGAGTGATTTTCATCATAAATGATTTGTATGCATAAACATATGCATAAAAGATATTTTTTTATATTAAAAGTGTGATTTTCATCATAAATAATTTTTATATATAAATGGATGCATAAAAGAGATTCTCTTATATTAAAAGAGTGATTTTCATCATAAATGATTTGTATGCATAAACATATGCATAAAAGATATTTTTTTATATTAAAAGTGTGATTTTCATCATAAATGATTTTTATGCATAAATGGATGCATAAAAGAAATTCTTTCATATTAAAAGAGTGATTTTCATCATAAATGATTTTTATGATGATAAAGTGTGACTTCCATCAGAATTAGATTTTATGCATAAAAAGATGCATATAGAATGATTATATTTAAATAAGGGTTCTCTTAATCCTCTATTTAATTTCTGCAAAAATTAGAAAAATGAATAAGTAGATAATCTGTGAGAAGAAATGCTACCGTTTCATATTTACTAAGATGGTAATAAGAAAATTCAATTAAACTATCAAAGTCGGAGATCGAGATAAATGATTATTTTATTCCTCATACGAAATTCATGTTTTAGAAATCTGTAAGCAAATATTCGTTGAACGAAATTTAGAAAAAGAGAAATTGAAATAGTACCTTTCGAGAAAGATAGTTTAGGAAGAGCCTTTCCAGACCCAGACTCTGATTCAGACTATTGACCAAGACCTAATTCCTTCATCAGTTTCAATCAATGACGATGTGCCCAGTTCAGGAAAAATGCACTCAAAACACCCACCGAATCCGAAACTAAGTTGACCTTTAAACTTGATCTGAGGATCAGGTTAACAGAATTTGAGGAATTCTGTCTGGAATTCAGACCTGGATCTAGAAGTATTGGGATACGGATTTAAGATTTATTCATGGTATTCAAACAAAATCAAAACTGAAAACTTGCATAGAAACCCTGTTTTCTTAAAGGACTGTCTTACGCCAGAATGCTGGAGGGAGCATTTGGCATATGTGTTTAACTAAGGGAAGTTCGGTTGCAACAGCTAGCGGGGAGTGTTCGAGGGGACAGCTCACACGGCAAAAACCTACCCAGGTCTTGACCAGCCTGGGTATGGTGAAAAATGGTGTGCGTCCGGTACGATGGGCGAGGGCCGATGAAGCGGTCCCTGAGTGAAGTGCCAGGATATCTAAGGAGGATCTTGGAGGGTTCTGACTAGGTGATGCACGGGCTCACGGTGCTTAGGACACCCATACGTATGTCGAGAAAGATATATATATGTATGTTGACGAAATGATTATTGTAATCTATTACTGGATCTCGTTGTTGACCAGCTGGTCCCAACGGAGAGTCCATAGTGGTATTGTTTTTGTGAAACAAGGGATTGAATGGAAATTTTGAGTTATGAAATCTGTGATCATATCTGTTTTGTCAATGGATTATTATTTTTTATATTAAAGTTTTAAAGAGGAGTGTGTGCGTATCTGTTTTCTAAAGCTAAAGTTAAGAAAGGCATTTCAATTATGGGTGGGTGAGTACTTGTTTGGTTCTACCAATTCCAGTGGTAGGGTGGTGGCTAACCCATGGGCCGGATGGGGTTAGGCTAGAATCAGTGGAGTTTCAATAATCAAACTGAAAAATCTTAGGATTATGCTAGGATTCGAGTAGCTAATTGATTCCCTGATAAACTTCTCAATTGAGTGGATCAAACGGTTGTGCCTGATCTTGATTTAGGAAAAAAGCATTGAAATTACTCAGATGATCAAATTATATCAGTGATAGTTTCCTTCTATCTGGTTTATTCAGCTGAAGGATAGTTTAGAATTGATCTCGTTAGAAAAATTTGTTAAGAAAATTCAAAAAGGTGGAATCGTCCCCGCTTTCCGGGCAAGGGAAATTTTCTCGGTTTCAGTTTTTGGAGTGACCACTAGCTTAGTTTCGTGCCGCCCAAACATTCGTGGGCGAGGCCTCGAGTGAGAAACCCTGCCCCGCGCATGAGGGGACTGCTTTCGCTGTCAGCTACCGGGAGTCCGGTGCACAGAGGGGGCAGAGGGATCTCACAGTTGGTATCAGAGCGAAGTTTAAAGCTAATAAGGATAAACAAATTCTTATCAGAAATTGATAATAAAAAGCTCAAAAAAAACATTTTTCATAATGTATTTTCATTCCAAAAACTTCTTTAATGAAGAATTTTTAATCAAAGAAATTGTTTTTATAGATGGAAGTTTCCTATTTATCTAGTATTCTCGACCTCACCCAGTCTCAAGATATGACTGCGTTCGCCTTCGAGCATCTCATTTCTTCTGCTTCAACTCGAACAAGCCAAGCTAGACTTGCACGCCATTTCAAGGATTTATATTTTCCTAACCCAGTGGAGAAACTACAGCATAAGTGGTTTGTAGGGCAGTATGTCCACGCCTCTTGCGATCGCCGTGCAATGCTATGGGTGGCAGAACCTCTCCTTGGCTATGATTCTGTTAAAACTAAAAATGGTGCGTGGTGTCATTATATCATTCGACACCTCGGAATTTCAGATTTTCATGCCAAGTCTATAGACTCCTTAGTTGTTTTATTCCTAAGGAGAAAATAATACCTCCCTTGTCAGTAAGTGAATGTTTGTATCAGGGCATGGCTATGGCCCAATACCGTCGTCTTATGCGACTCCTGAGGAGATTTTGAATTTTGGAGCCGAGCTGCTCTATGTTCATATTTGTAACTTTTATATAAATAAAGAAATGTTTTCCGGATAAAAATTCCCTGTTGTATAAGTGATTGTTTATGGACGATCTGATAAAGAAAAATCTGTTATCGGACATATGTGATAGATCTCTAATAAGATCATTGTCTTGTTTAAGAAATTGTTTTCCGAACTTCTTAAGTCTTAGGATCTTGTGGATGATATCAAAATAAAAATTTAATAATATATAAATTTTTGACAGAATCGTGAGACGAGAAAACCGTGGCTGTCAGCCAAACCCTCTCTCTGAAGATGACGAGCTTGACCCTGATGTTCACAAGGCTCTTCATAGGACTCAGCCAGGACCCTTCAAAGGAGAAGGGGAGAACCTAGGCGAGGCTGTGGAGAAATGGGTGGAAGCCATGGAAGAATATTTTGATGTCACAGGCTACAATGAGCGGAGCAAAATGGCTCTTGCTCGACTGAAAATAGTGGAAACAGCCAGGGTAGCATGAAGGAACCACTGTGACACCAACCGTCTGGATAAAAATACTCAGTCCTGGAATGACCTAAAAACCTATTTGAGAAAGAGATTTTGTCCCCCTGGATTTTTGGAAATCAAAATGAACGAATTCTTAGAGCTAAAGCAGGAGAGCTAAAGCAGGAGAGCAAAACCATCGAGGAATATCACCAAGCCTTTACTCTTCTACTCAAATATTCACCACCTCTAGATGAAGAACAACTCATAGCCAGGTTCATTCAGGGAATGAACAAACCCTTGGACACACTGGTCAAAAATGCCAAACCAGTGTCCATGGCTGAAGCAGTAAGAATGGCAAAGGATTTTGCCAAATCCTTTGTAGTAAAGGTCCTGCCAAAGCCCACACCCTCTAACTTTAAAAGATTCCAAGCCCAGGGAAGTACTTCAAACTTTCCACCCCTGAAGAGACAACAAGGCCCGAATCAGAATCAGGATGCAGGAAGATTCTGAAGTGAAGGAAGACCCTTCCCCCAGAATACTTTCTCAGGAGCCCCCCCTCTTTCAAGAAATCAAAAGGAAGAACTCAGAAGTGAAAACCGATGTTTTGGATGCCAAGGTTTTGGTCACCAACTGAAAGACTGCCCGACTCCTGCCATGTCTAGGGGACAAGAAAGTCAAGGACCCCGAATTCAGAGACCAACCCCTTCATACCAATCCAATCAAGGTCCGTCTCGCCCAAGCCAGGGTAACCCCAGAAGAACTCTAGCTCAGCCATCTGCCTCTGTCCAGAGTAACCTCAGAACTCCTTCCCAGAACTCGGGCAACCAAAGAGAAAGAGTTCCACCTCAAACTGCAGCAGCCAGAGCAGTCATAATTTCAGATGTAGTAGAAGAGGAAAGAGGGAAGATCTTTGCTGCAATTAAAAACCAAGGACCTAACTGTCAGTTCTCAGTCATTCATACTCCAGCAGAATATCAGGGTAAGCCTTTTAAGCTTTTGATCGATTCAGGCAGTTCTCATTCATTCATTTCCCCTGGATGCTTGCGTAAGCTAGTCTTAGAACAAAAATCAGGGAAACCTATACAAGCTGAATTGGCCAATGGAAAGACTCTTTTCACTCACCATGAGACAGATCTTATCCAGTTCAATCTAGATGGTAACGTAATCAACTGTCACTTCAAAGTCTTACCTATGGGAGTTTTTGACGGGATCCTTGGAATGGATTGGCTCCACAAAAATCAAGCTAACATACACTGTCACAATGGAACCATTTCCTTCCATGACCTTCACGGGAACAAATTTCAAAGAACTAGAGTTTTCGGATTCCCAGACCTTCAATTAGTAAAAGCTTCTAGGTTGCTGAAAGGACTTAGAAAGAAGCAACAAATTTATGTTGTCAAAATGAACCCAGTAGACTCAAAGCTTAAGGCTAAAGAACCAGAATGGTTAAATGAATTTGATGATCTATTCCCAGCAGAGCTAACTGAAATGCCTCCAATCCGGGAAGTAGAACATGTGATTGAATTAACCCCCTAAGCTCAGCCACCAGTAGCCCTACGCACGTACAAAATGCCAGTTCTTGAAGCCGTCAAACTCAAGGAACAGCTTAGACAACTATTAGAACAAGGGTTTGTAAGACCCAATGTTTCACCGTGGGGTGCACTAGTTCTCTTTCAGAAAAAGAAAGATGGAACGCTTAGACTCTGTGTGGACTACAGAGGTCTAAATCAGCTGACAGTCTAGAATAAGTATCCTATTCCAAGAATTGATGAGCTTCTGGATAGGCTAAATGGAGCCCAGATCTTCACAAAGATAGATCTCAAATCCGGGTATTACCAGATCAGGATCAATGATCAAGATATACCAAAAACAACCATAAATACTCGCTATGGGCATTATGAGTTTACTGTCATGTTGTTCGGATTAACTAATGCCCCAGCTACATTCAATCGCCTAATGCAAGACATCCTCAAAAAATACTTGGATGATTTTGTTCTAGTTTTCTTTGATGACATTTTGATTTACTCAAAGAATACAGCTGACCATGAGACTCATGTCAGAAAAGTTCTTGAGATTCTAAGGAAGCACCAACTCTTTGTGCAAAAAAGAGCAAATGCACTTTCTCTGCCGAGACCATGTTGAATACTTGGGCTTTCTGGTATCCAAAGATGGAATTTCTCCAGATTTCGCAAAAGTCCCAGCAGTCATAGATTGGCCCGAACCAAAGACAGTGAAAGAAGTCAGAGGATTCTTGGGATTGACTGATTGGTATAGGATTTTTATACCAAAGTATGCTCTCATAGCTTCCCCCCTAACTAACCTTCTCAAAAAGAATACCCCATTTCAGTGGTTTGCCAGGTGCCAGAGTGCTTTTGATAAGCTAAAGACCGCCTTGGTAACCAGTCCCGTTCTGAAGCTGCCAGATTTCTCTCTACCCTTTGAGGTAGTAACTGATGCAAGTGGTTTTGCTCTCGGAGGTGCATTTATGCAAGAAGGTCATGCAGTGGCCTATGAATCCCGAAAGCTCAGAACACATGAGAGGAATTATGCTGTCCACGACCTGGAATTACTTTCAATAGTCTATGCCTTAAAGTTGTGGAGACATTACCTACTGGGAAAAAGATTCACTTTGATGACAGATCATCAGAGCTTAAAGTGGATCTTTACTCAGAAGGACCTCAACATGCGCCAAAGAAGGTGGATGCAGACCTTACAGGAGTTTGATTTTGAAATCAAGTACCGCCCAGGCAAAGAAAATGTGGTAGCAAATGCCCTCAGCAGAAAAGCCTCCTTGCTTGCAATTACTGTAGTATCAAATCCTTTAATTATTGAAGCAAGAGAGAAGATCATGTAGGATAGATTCTTTTGCCCTATTGCTACCCTACTTATGCAGGAAAGCAAAAATCCATAGGAGTTGAACAGAGTTCAAGGGTACAACCTAGATGATGGCATTATGTATTATAATCGCAGGCTATGCAATTTCAATGATGAGGGGACCAAGGATCAAATTCTGAATGAAGCCCATGATAGCCTTATAGCAAGACATCCAGGTTTCATCAAAACCTACATGCCTGTAAAGAAAAGATTCTTTTGGCCTGGTCTGAAAAAGGATGTACTGAATCATGTACGTCAATGTCTAACATGCCAAAAAGTCAAAGCTGAAAGAGTAAAAATGCTTGGAAAGTTACATCCATTGGACATCCCCCAGATGAAGTGGGAATGTATGAGTATGGACTTTATTACTGGATTACCTTTAGTGCAATCAAGTTACAACTCCATTTTTGTGGTAGTTGACAGACTAACCAAAGTTGCCCATCTGATCCCAGTAAAAGAAACCTACACTGCAATGGATGTGGCTAGAGTGTTCCTCAAAGAAATCTTCAGATTGCATGGCCTACCCAGGAGAATAGTAAGTGATCAAGATCCCTAGTTTACTTCAAGGTTCTCGACTACATTTTTCGAAGCAGTGGGAACTTTCTTGGATCTCAGCACAGCTTATCACCTTGAGACCCATGGTCAAACTGAAAGGGTAAACCAAGTAATCGAAGATATACTTCGGTCATGCTGTGGCAAGGAACCCAAGAAGTGGCTAAGCTATCTGCACCTAGTCGAGTTTGCCTACAATGCTTCTTATCACCGAAGTATCTGGATGAGCCCCTTTAAAGCTCTATATGAACAAGATTGCTTAACTCCATTAACTTGGTCCGTCGATCCATTTATTAGGGTCGAGATGTCCAGACAGATGCTTGACGACATGGAGCAGCAGATGCAGGCAATTCGTAAAGATATAAAAGCTGCCCAAGATAGACAGAAGCAACATGCAGATAAGAAGAGGACAGACAGAGAATTCAGAAGCAGATATGGTCTTCATTCGAGTACGGCCCAAAAGAAGTTCTTTATCTCTTGGGAAGTACAAGAAGTTATCCCCCAGATATTGTGGGCCATATCTGATTACAAAGAAAGTAGGTGACTTAGCCTACGAGCTTCTTCTACCTCCTCATCTCAAAGTTCATAATGTATTTCATGTAAGCCTTTAAAAAAATTTGTGCCAAGCCCAAATCATGTACTTGATGAGATGAAATCCTAACCTCTTCAACCCAAGGGTAGATAGAACTCCAACCTGAAGAAATTCTTGATGTTCGAGAAAAGATTCTCACGAACAGAATTCTCAGAGAATTATTAGTAAAATGGAAGTTCTATCCTTTTGAAGATGCCACCTGGGAGAATGAAGCCGATCTGTTTGCGGGACTACCCCCTGTTTGCGAGATGAGGACATCTCGCATTTTTCAAGTGGGAGAGAATGTAAGATTCCTCCCCAGCCTCTCAAGATGTCCAGCATCTTCCCCTGTAATCAAATCCCTCTTCAGAAATATAAAAGATCTTGTTTCTACCAGTTTTGGCCTAGAGAGAGAAAATCTTCTAGAGAGTGATAATTCAATTTTTTAATATTTTTGGATAGAAAATTACCTCATCTTATTAAAATAAGTTCCCCTGAAACAAAAGTTCAAAAA
Source organism: Cibotium barometz (assembly GCF_041138505.1). Lineage (NCBI taxonomy): Eukaryota > Viridiplantae > Streptophyta > Polypodiopsida > Cyatheales > Cibotiaceae > Cibotium > Cibotium barometz. The sequence goes on from NC_141053.1 coordinate 19,601,808, forward strand.
GATTTTCAGAAGGTGCATTAGAAATTAAGTATAATCTGTTCGAGAGGCATTATCTTGGGGGTAAGGCTTTTTTCGAAATTTTAAATTAAGGTTCCTATGGATCAGTAAGATTCATCCAAATGTAGGGGGGAGATAAATAGAAGAATAAAAGGAATATCCCCCAAAAATGAGTAAATACTCACATAAGATGAAGAGTTGACTAAGGACAAGGTTAATAGTTAAAAAAGAGAGATATTTAGGTGAAATGATGCATTTTTAACACCTCAGTATGGGGGAATTTCCCTCATGAAGGAGGCGCCTATTTCACATGCTTGAATGAGTTTTAAACTCCCAAATAATGAGATATTTTTATCTCTCCTCTCTCCTGTTTCAACTAGATCCAAAAAGTGGACTAAACTGACCCAAAAATGGTCAAAAATTGACCAAACTGATTTGGAAAATTCTAGAATCAGTTGGCTTGGTTAGAAGCACACTTTTTCCTATAAATAGAAGCCTTCCCCTTTGTTGAAACTCAAAAGTGTTTTGCACTGTTACCCTGCCTCTCCTCCCAAGTGCCAAAAACTGTGAATTTTACTCATGATTCATTAGTTTTTGACCTTCCCTCTTCTAAAAGATTGGTGGCCACTCTTGTTTCAAACAAGAGTAGAACCCTCAAACCATCAAGCCAAAGGAAAGCTCTCAAATTCCGTCATAAGTTGGAGATTCTTCTCTTTTCTATTTCTTTTATGGTTTTTTATGATTTTTGTCTTCTCTAAATTGAATGGATGTTATGCCTCATTGAAAAAAAGGTATTCCCCTCTCTTCTTTAGTAAATCCAACCATTCTTTATCCTAGATGATTGATTATTGGATAAAATCAAGTTTTTCATAATGTTCTTATAAATAAGTAGAAAATGTTTTTACTAGAATGATTTAAATACTCTTGGTGAACTTCTAATTAATTTTAGTGAGTTAAAAATTGAAAAATGGTCAGCCATACAAAGGAGGTTATGGCAAAATTTTCTAAAAATTTGTGAAATAAATTTCATCTTTTATTAATCAAAAAGAGTAATCCCCATCGTTAGAGTATTCTAAAAGTGTCATTTTCATTCATGCATAGAAAGATGCATATTGATTAATTTTTTAAATGAATGATTTTTAATAGAATTAACTTCTATATGAAAGATACTTATTGATAATTCTTTTCTTATGAAAGTGTTACTTTCTTCATTATGGATTTTTATGCATAAAATAATGCATAAAAGTATATTTTTTTATTACAAAAGAGTTACTTTCATCATATTGATTTTTATGCATAAAAGATTTTTTTATTATTATAAAAGTGTTACTTTTATCATTATTGATTTCTATGCATAAAAGTATGCATAAAAGTATATTTTTTTTATATTACAAAAGAGTTACTTTCATCATATTGATTTTTATGCATAAAAGCATGCATAAAAGAATATTTTTTTTATTATAAAAGTGTTACTTTTATCATTATTGATTTCTATGCATAAAAGTATTTTTTTTCATTACAAAAGAGTTACTTTCATCATATTGATTTTTATGCATAAAAGTATGCATAAAAGAATATTTTTTTATAAAAGTGTTACTTTTATCATTATTGATTTCTATGCATAAAAGTATAAATAAAAGTATATTTTTTTATTACAAAAGAGTTACTTTCATCATATTGATTTTTATGCATAAAAGTATGCATAAAAGAATATTTTTTTTATTATAAAAGTGTTTCTTTTATCATTATTGATTTCTATGCCTAAAAGTATGCATAAAAGAATATTTTTATTATAAAAGTGTTACTTTTATCATAAATGATTTTTATGCATAAAAGATATTTTTTTTATATATATTAAAAGTGTGATTCTCATCATAAATGATTTTTATGCATAAATGGATGCATAAAAGTGATTCTCTTAAATTAAAAGAGTGATTTTCATCATAAATGATTTGTATGCATAAAAGATATTTTTTTTATATTAAAAGTGTGATTTTTATCATAAATGATTTTTATGCATAAATGGATGCATAAAAGAGATTCTCTTATATTAAAAGAGTGATTTTCATCATAAATGATTTGTATGCATAAACATATGCATAAAAGATATTTTTTTATATTAAAAGTGTGATTTTCATCATAAATGATTTTTATGATGATAAAGTGTGACTTCCATCAGAATTAGATTTTATGCATAAAAAGATGCATATAGACTGATTATATTTAAATAAGGGTTCTCTTAATCCTCTATTAAATTCCTGCAAAAATTGAAAAAATGAATAAGTAGATAATCTGTGAGAAGAAATGCTACCGTTTCATATTCACTAAGATGGTTATAAGAAAATTCAATTAAACTATCGAAGTCGGAGATCGAGATAAATGATTATTTTATTCCTCATACGAAATTCATGTTTTAGAAATCTGTAAGCAAATATTCGTCGAACGAAATTCAAGAGAAATTGAAATAGTACCTTTCGAGAAAGATAGTTTACGAAGAACCTTTCCAGACCCAAATTCTGATGCAGACTATTGACCAAGACCTAATTCCTTCATCAGTTTCAATCAATGACGATGTGCCCAGTTCAAGAAAAATGCACTCAAAACACCCACCGAATCCGAAACTAAGTTAAGACTTTTAAACTTGATCTGAGGATCAAGTTAACAGAATTTGAGAAATTTTGTCTGGAATTCAGACCTGGATCTAGAAGTATTGGGATACGGATTTAAGATTTATTCATGGTATTCAAACAAAATCAAAACTGAAAACTTGCATAGAAACCCTCTTTTCTTAAAGGACTGTCTTATGCCAGAATGCTAGAGGGAGCAGTTGGCATATGTGTTTAACTAAGGGAAGTTTGGTTGCAATAGTTGGCGGGGAGTGTTCGTCGAGGGACAGCTCACGCGGCAAAAACGTGCCCAGGTCTTGACCAGCCTGGGTATGGTGAAAAATAATGTGCTTTCGGTATGATAGGCGAGGGCCGATGAAGCAGTCCCTGAGTGAAGTGCCAGGACACCTAAGGAGGATCTTGGAGGGTTCTGACTAGACGATGCACGGCTCGCAATGCTTAGGACACCTAAGGAGGATCTTGGAGGGTTCTGACTAGACGATGCACGGCTTGCAGTGCTTAGGACACCCATACGTATGTAAGACCGTATTAGGTATTATGGGAAAAATCCCGCATTATGGGAATTTTGAAATTGAGAGGTTTCATGTATTATGGGAATTTTCCACTTAATGTGGGAATAGTTATTGTGGAATTTCTCAATATAGAACGGAGGAAGGTAGTGTTGAGATAATCACTGTTTGAACTAAAAAAGTGGTATAATTAGTATTTGTGCATAAACATATTTTGAAAGGAGCTTGATAATCATGTAGGAAGGTGGTGTTGATAAACACCATTAATAAGAAAGTGGTATTTGTTTCTTTGCAACAAGGACCTGCACCAATTGAGTTGTACACTGCACAAAATTTATGAAACAATTGAACAAATAAGATAGAAACATTATTATATCAAAAAAATGTAGGAGGCACAAAGAAAAATTTCATTCAATAAGTGAAAATAAAAAATAATTTAAAAGAAGATAGTACAAAAGTACATCTCTTTTGGATATTAGAGTTATAACCTTTTGGATCTTTACCATCACTCATGTTGTGGCTGTCTAAAGCTGTCCTTGAATTTAAAGCATGTAGAAGTGAAACATTGCTCCTTGGAAGCCCATTTGTTACTAGATCACCAAGAGGATGCTTATCCATCCTCTCTAAGTTATGTAAACAACTATTGGGATCAGATGGCCATAAACCATTCAAAATAAAGTGTCCATAATGACCTTCTGCATGGCCATGAGTGATCATACCAATCAATGCAATTGGTAAATTATATCCCGAGAATCCACACCCTTGGGAAGGACCCATAGTCTGGGAATGGCTGTTTTCTTTTGATCCATCTTGTCATGGATGATGCATACATACTTTTGTGGTTGGGTTTCCGAAAATATGCGCCATGCATAGTATAAGCTCCTGCAACTTTGTTGTTGTCGCATGTGAATATCTCTTTCACTAAGTATCCATTGTAGGGAATGGTAGTTCCACATCCTTCAAGCATTCCTCCACAAGTAATGACACATTTCCTTGACCAATATTTGTTCCACTACAAGTGGAATTTGGATCAATTCTACACACGCAGCCAATACCAATAGAATCATTGTTCAACATCATGTAGACCCTCCCTCCAGATTGGAAATCCATCCTGCACATAATCATGTTGGACTTGTTAAACTAGTAATCAAATCTAGCAAGCAATTTTTTTTAGATTGAAACCTACATCAGACTCTACCATGAAGTATAGCTCTACCATGTGGCTGAGCTAGAACTAGAGCTAGAACTAGCTCTATCATATGGTAGAGATAGAACCCATTGAAGACTATCTCTACTATGTGGTGGAGTTAGACTTCAAAGCATTCTAGCGATACCATGGTGTCTAGATAGATTATTTTGATATAGCTCTATCACATGGTAGAGCTAGATCAATGAACTCTAGCTCCGTTACATGATATAGTTACCAGATAGTATACCATGGTGTCTAGATAGATTATTTTGATATAGCTCTATCACATGGTAGAGCTAGATCAATGAACTCTAGCTCCGTTACATGATATAGTTACATTGATGCATTCTAGCTCCACAACATGATATAGTTACCAGATAGTATAGCTAGTTCAATGTATTCTAGCTCCACCACATGGTAGAGCTAGACCTCTAGACATTCTAGGTCTACAACATGGTTTATGGTACAGCTAGATTGATGCATTCTAACTCCACCACATGGTAGAGCTAGACCTTAAAGTTCTACGATGTGGTCTAGGTAGAATACAGCTCTACCACGTGCTAGAGCTAGATCAAATGCTTTTAGGTCTAGCTCTACCATGTGGTGGAGCTAGAATTGCATTTAAGGTCTAGCTCTACCATGTGGTGGAGCTAGAATGCATCGATCTAACTGTGTACCATGCAGATTAACAAAACCAATTACTCCAAGAAGAGACCTACTTCACATGCCACGAACCAAGGAGCTAGAATTGCATTTGATCTTGCTCTACCACAAGGTAGAGCTGTATTCTACCTAGACCACATCATAGAGCTGGAATTATTTGAGGTCTAGCTCTACCATGTGGTGGAGCTAATGCAGATCAATAAAACTAATTACTCCAAGATGAGAACCTACTTCACATGATGAGAACCAAGGATCTAGAAAAAAGGTCAGACTCCAAAAAAAGGTCAGACTCCATTAGTCCTAAAAATAGGTTATTTGTAAACTTAAATTATATGGGTTTATATATAAATAGGTTTGATTTATATAGCTATATAAAGTCTATAAACAAGTAAAGTATAATTGTAAACTATAAACATGCTTTAAGTTACTATAGTTAACCTACATATTTAAATATAGCTTTAATCCTATTTAAATAATCGCTTCACGGCCCATCGCTTCACAGCCCATCGCTCGCCTCTCTCTCCCATCCGGGCTACTACTGCAGGCTGGGCCAGCCATGCCCACCGCTCACCTCTCTCTCCCTCGTGATTCTGCCCCCATGCGCACACATGGCAATCTCTCTCTCTCTGCTCCATCTTCCACCGCCATAGCTAGGCTCCTTCATTCAAATTTCAAATTTGAATTTCCCTCCCTCCAGTCAAGGGGCCATTCCCACGTGCCACTTCCACAAACACTAGGGTCTTTTCACATTACAATTAAAAAAATACCTAACGACGCTTGAAAAAGGTAAGTTGAAGAAGTTATAAATATCTATACCAAATAATGATCAAAACTAGGGCAATGTTCAGTCTCAATACTTGTTAACCTGAGGCTCTTGATTATCAATTAATACACACATAAGCATAAATTTGTTGGTGGTTCTAGATTTAGAAGGTGAGATGGGGCCACGTATCAACTTAACCCATGTCCAACACATGACCTCAAAAACATCATATTCGACACAAGCCTCACCTTATTGTTATAATTATTCCTATGCTTTACAAGGGTTATCACAACCCTTTTTTGCAACCCGTGAGTTGGAATAAGTGCCTATAGGCACGGTGAGTTGGAATAAGTGCCTACAAGCATAAATCCCAAAAAAAAAAACTTAACCCTCGCCTTCTTAAACTTATCTAGTTTCAATCGGAGCTCCAGGTTCACTAAATCAATTATAGAAATCTTATATGCCCCCAGATACACTTGTAGTGCAAGCATAATTTTGTTTGCTAGGTCACCCATGCCAAACAATCGAGCACCCTTAATGCAACCACATGAGACATGGTAATTTTCCACCCATATATAACACCTGTCGGGGATTACACTGAAGGTATGCTTCAAATATTAAACCCGTAGGAAGGGGTTGGGCATGTAGGTAGTCCACATAATTAGAAACCCACATGCAAAACTAACACATATTGCCACATGCATGAACAAATTTGATGAAACAAGAAACAAATTTCAACATTTAGAGTTGTTTGATAACTTTTAGAAACCCCCTTTACATTGACACTTAAGGCAAGGTGATCCAATGGTTTGGATCACCTTTTAGAAACTCTAATTAACAAAATTAAATTTTTTATTTTAAACTGAATCGTTGCTGCAACCTTATCACAGTAGAAATTTTGGTAACCACCTTGGAACCAAACGACTAAAAAGTTACAAATTGTAATCTAATTTAGATTGATGATTACCATTTGGTAACTTTGCACTAGTAAAAAATTACAAATGATAACTCACCTTTTAAGAAAAATTACCATTACGGTTTTTCTATAAGCCTATATGATGCATGCTTAACAAGGCTCAAATTGATAACTTGAGGTTCACCAAGTAGAAATCACTATAATATCTTGCTCTTTTTTCCAAGTTCTCTCAGTTCTCTCAATAACTGATAGAAATAGCTTTAATTTTTTGAAACTCATACAACATCTAGCATGTATGAAAGAAATGAAGAGATCTTTGGAAACTTTAAGATCTAGAAAATTACCAAATTGTAACTTAAAATTTGGTATATGTTACCAATGCTAATTTTATGTTACCAATGCTAATTTTATGTTACCAATTCTAATTTTATGAAAATCTTAATCCTTATCCTCAACCTTATCCGGCGCACGTTTTGGGCGGCTCTCTCTCTCTCTCTGCGTGGCGAACGTATCCGGGCGGCTTTCTCTCTCTCTCTCTCTCTACGGGTTCAGTGGTTGCACGTTCTGGGCGGCTCTCTCTCTCTCTGCGGGGCGCACGTTCGTGGGCAGCTCTCTATCTTTCTGCACGTTCTATGTGCGCCTCCATCAACACAAGCTACAACAATTCTCTCCTCTGTTGTTGTTGCAGGTTCTGTGTGCGCCTCCATCAACACAAGCTACACGGCTACAACTCTTCTGTGGGGCGCACGTTTGCGTGGCCGTTGTAGGCTTGCGTGGCCTGCTTCTCTCTGGGCGGCTCTCTCTCTGCAGCCCCCCTTATGCACATCTTCTACTCGCCCCTTCAGCAGCTCTATCCGCTGGATGCCTAGCATTATGTACACCTGGGGTTATTTATCTAAGCTTATCCGTCCCTCCACAGCCATGCAGTCTGGATTCTAGCAGGTATATGGGCGTCTCTTAAACTCTAATTTTTTGATTTTCTCTTCTGAATCAGATGATAAAAAAGATAGAGCATGTAGTAGTCGTAGTTTCATTAGCAACCATGTAGAGCATTGTAGGTCATAAAGGGCAATAAACAGGCCATATATCTCTCATGCTTGGTTTTCTTTAGGCGTCTCTTATTGCTGTGAGCAGGCCCACTCTCCTACGCAGCATATACAAGACATTGCATAGTTTTTGCAGGCCACATCTTCTATAGCACCGCAGACAGAGCAGCCAGCATAAACTTGTCTACGCAGGTCCATTCCTGATTTTCTCTTCAGGTTTTTTCTCTTCAACCATTCCTGAGTTTTTGAATTCTTGCATGCTTTTATTTTCTACTCTATGTCAATGTGTATGATCTGATTTTTAATTGACATGTTCAAAACTTTAAATCTAATCATAGATAATGATTTAATATGAGACAAAAATATGTGTACCTTGTTGTATCGTTGAATTTGATAATGGATGCGGCGGTGATGTCCAAGTGCTAGTTGTCAATGACAAGATGGGAAAGTAGATTTGTATTACATAAGCGACATGGACGTCAAGGAAAACTTGAAAAATAGCAAGACCATTTTAAATTCTTTAAGGGCAGGATAATTTGAATTTAAAATTGGGCGAGATAATTTGAATTTAAAATTGGGCGGGATAATTTGAATGCTCTACCACATGCTAGAGCTGGAAAAATGCATTCTAGCTCTACCACATGGTAGAGCTGGAGTTGAAATGACTTAAACTAGTGCAAGATTACTTGAAATGAAAAACCATCCATCTAGTATCGTACCTCTATTCATAGCATAGCTTCTCCCTTCTCTCCTTGCTATAAAAATTATTTGTGCATCTATTTATGCATGAAAATCAACTTCAAAGGGAATAACACTTTTATATAAAAGAAAATCCTTTTATGCATCTATTTATGCATAAAATCAATTTAATAGGAATAACACTTTTAAAATTAAAAAAAAATCCTTTATGCATCTTTCTATGCATAAAAATCAATTTTAATAAGAATAACACTTTTGTAATTTTAAAAAAATTCCTTTATGCATCTTTCTATGCATAAAAATCAATTTTAATAAGAATAACACTTTTGTAATTAAAAAAATTTCCTTTATGCACCTTTCTATGCATAAAAATCAAATTTAATGAGAATAACACTTTTATAATTAAAAAAATTCTTTATGCATCTTTCTATGCATTAAAAAAAATCAGATAGATGTGAATGAATGGATGGATGGATGTGATGTGAATAGAGGTAATGAGATGTGAAGTGAATAGATGTGATGTGAATAAGATAGATGTGAATGAATGGATGGATGGATGTGATGTGAATAGAGGTAATGAGATGTGAGGTGAATAGGTGTAATGAGATGTGATGAGAATCAAATAGATATGAATGAATGGATGGATGTGATGTGATGTGAATAGAGGTAATGAGATGTGAAGTGAATAGATGTGATGAGATGTGATGTGAATCAGATAGATGTGAATGAATGGATGGATGAATGTGATGTGAATAGAGGTAATGAGATGTGAGGTGAATCAGATAGGTGTGAATGAATGGATGGATGGATGTGATGTGAATAGAGGTGATGAGATGTGAGGTGAATAGATGTAATAAGATGTGATGAGAATCAGATAGATGTGAATGAATGGATGGATGGATGTGATGTGAATAGAGGTAATGAGATGTGAAGTAAATAGATGTGATGAGATGTGATGTGAATCAAATAGATGTGAATGAATGGATGGATGGATGTGAGGTGAATAGAGGTAATGAGATGTGAGGTGAATAGATGTAATGAGATGTGATGAGAATCAGATAGATGTGAATGAATGGATCGATGGATGTGATGTGAATAGAGGTAATGAGATGTAAAGTGAATAGATGTGATGTGAATCAAATAGATGTGAATGAATAAATGGATGGATGTGATGTGAATAGAGGTAATGAGATGTGAGGTGAATAGAAGTGATGAGATGTGATGTGAATCAAATAGGTGTGAATAAATGGATGGATGGATGTGATGTGAATAGAGGTGATGAGATGTGAGGTGAATAGATGTAATGAGATGTGATGAGAATCAGACAGGTGTGAATGAATGGATGGATGGATGTGATGTGAATAGAGGTGATGAGATGTGAGATGAATAGATGTGATGAGATGTGATGTGAATCAGATAGATGTGAACGAATGGATGAGATGTGATGTCATGTGAATCAGGATGTAAATGAATGATATGTGATGAAAATGGATGTGAATGTATAAGTGAAGAATGGATGTGGTTATGTATGTGAAGAATGGATGTGGATGTATGTGAAAGAATGGATGTGGTTATGTAAGTGAAGAATGGATGTGGATGTATGTGGTTATGTATGTGAAGAATGGATGTGGATGTATGTGAAAGAATGGATGTGGTTATGTATGTGAAGAATAGATATGGATGTGTATGTGAAAGAATGTGATGTGGATGTGTATGTGAAAGAATGTGATGTGATGTAAAGAGATGTGATGTGACATGAATATATGTGGATGTGAAGTGATAGATATGAATGTATGAATAGATGTGGATAGTGGTACATGTGAACGGTTGGATGGATGTGTATGAATGAGATATGATGTGGATAGATGTGATGTGATGTTATGTATGTGATAGAATGGTGATGAGAATGAATGTGATGGATTTAAGTGAATGTGATGGGAATTGGGATGTGAATGGATGAGATGTGAATGAATGTGGAGATGGGTAGATGCGAGTGGATGAGATCTGATAATGATAAATGAGGAAAGATGTGATGATATGAAAATGATGTGATCGGATGAGAATGGGAATTCTTATGAAATGGATGTGATTTAAATAATGTGGATTAATGTGGAGGAACAATGTGGAAAGACGAGAGTTCATTTTAGAAACTATATTTATGACCTGTTTTTAAATGACTGTTTTATGTCAAGAATGTGGGGGAAGCATTTTGACCATCTTGTGAGTGAATGAGGTCATGGAGAGCTAATTTGATAAAGTTGCAACAGGTGGCGGAGAGTCATTAGTGGATGTCTCGCGTAGCAAGGTCAGTCGAGGTCTTGACCAGCCTCGGTTTGATTCAAATAGTGAGCTTCTGATGATACGGTGGATGAGGGACCAAGGAAGCGGCCTATGACTGAAGCGCTAGATCACCTGTGAAAGGATCCTAGAGGGTGCTGACCATACGATGCTCGGGCTTTGGGTCGCCAAAGATACCCACACATGCGTCGTGAAAGATATTGGAACAAGGAGTAAGAGTTGTTTTATGAATTCGGGCATGGATCTAGTTGATTGACCTTGCTGGTCTTCAACGGATGAGTCCATGGCTCTTTTATATGGATCTATTGGTTGATCTTGCTGATCTTCAACGGAGATTCCATTTTGATATGTGATTATATTGCCGAGTACCATGAGCTAGGAACCATCAAAAAGGCCCCTGATTGGACAGGTGGTGAGCATTCTGGTTGCCAATGATGCCATAGGTACACCGATGAAGGAATGATTGGAAATAAGGATTGAACCGGAGATTTTGGAGGATTATGATTTCATTAAATGATTATTTTAAAGACAACTGAATCTGTGAAAAAGACAATTTCATATTGGGTGTATAAGTGGTGTGACTAGTTTTAAGTTTGCATGAATATCCGGCTAGGGGGCCTGAGAACTCTTTTCCCTAGTACCCGGGACAAAACCTAACCAAATTCCTAATTGGATCCCATCACTACAGTGGTTGGGCGGTTAGCTAACCCATGATGGGGTTAGGCTGGACTGATGGATCCCTAAATTGAGACTCAATTCTGTTATGGTACAATAGATGAAGTAAATCCCGGACAAAAATTATTCTATGGAAAAGAATCAACGGCTATGCCTGTCAATGAGGAAAAAAGCATTGGTCTCTATGATCCAAGTGCAATCTTTTCCCCCTGATCTGACTATGGGACTTACGGGTTCGATCAGATCAGTTCAGTTAGTTAAGGCTTTTGACTACATTAGAAAAAAATTATCCTGGAGAAATCACCCGTGCTTTCCGGGCAAGGGAAGTTTTTCTGGGTTCGGTTTTGGAAGAACCGATGGATTAGTCTCTCGTCCGGATATCCGTTGGGTGAGGCCCCGAGTGAGGGACCCTGCCTCGCGTAAGAAGTGCTACTTCTACTATTAGTATCCCTCATTAATCAGCACTAATCATTGTTTTTTGGTGCAATTGAGGGTTCAAATTAACCATTAGGTATCTAATACAAATCGCTATAACTTCAGATTGCAATTCGGAGATGGTTTGACACTGCAACCATTTCGTACAGATTTGTTACCCTTGGGTTTAATGTAATTTTTGGTAAAATTATGTTGATAAGTTTGACGTAATCATCATCTTGCATTTAACCCACACACAAATTCAAGTTATTCACAGCCAGAGTTGCATTTGGGAATGTGCATAAGAATGAATGCTATATGCATTATGTATTGGGCACATTACATCATTGTAAAAATGGGATCAGACACTACCCTTGTGAGACCCCTCTGCCCCCTCTGCGCACCGAATTCCCGGTTGCTAGCAGAGCAGAAGTAGCTTCCTCTTGCATGGGGCAGGGTTTCCCACTCAAGGCCTCCCCCTCGAATGTCTGGACGACACGAGACTAATCTGGTGGTCATTCCAAAATGGAAACCGAGAAAATTTCCCTTGCCCAGAAAACGGAGACGATTCCACCTTTTTTATTTTCTTAACGAATTTTCTAACGGGGTCAAGAGGCTAAACTATCCTTCACCTGATTAAACCCGATAAAAGGAAAACTATTACAAACTTAACTTGAAAAAATCAATGCTTTTTTTCTAACTGAAATCAGGCATAGCTGTTGATCTATTCATTTGAGAAAGTCTTCAGGTTTTTATTTAACTACTCGAGTTCTAAGCATATTCCTATTGTCTCAATTTCAATATTAAAACTCCACTGATTTCAGAGCCTATTGTTTCAATTTCAATATTAAAACTTCACTGATTCCATCTGGCCCATGGGTTAGCCACCACTAGAATTGGTAGAACTAGACAATTACTCACCCACCCATAATTGAATGCCTTTCTTAACTTTTGCTTTCAAATACAGATACGCACACACTCCTCTTTAAAACTTTGATTTATAAAACAATCCATTGACAAACAGTTATTGGTTACAGATGTCATAACTCAAAATTTTCATCCATTCCCTTGTTTCTAAAAAAAAACAGTATCACTCTGGACTCTCCGTTGTTGAGACCAGCTAGTCAGCAAAACGAGATCCAGTAACAGATTACAATAATCATTTGTCCATCATACAATCTTCCACGACATACGCATGGGTGTGTCCTAGGCACCACGAGCCCGTGCATCGCTTGGTCAGAACCCTCCAGGATCCTCCTTACGTGTCCTGGCAGGCTATGGTGCATTAGCTATCCTTTGAACACTCCCCGCCAGCTGTTGCAACCGAACTTCCCTTAGAAAAACACATACCAAATGCTCCCTCCACAGCATTCTGGCGTAAGACAGTCCTTTAAGAAAACAGGGTTTCTATGCAAGTTTTCAGTTTGATTTTCTTCGTCGGCCCTCGTCCATCGTACCGGTAGCGCACCATTTTAACCGTACCGAGGCTGGTCAAGACTTGGGCAGGCTTTGCCGCGTTAGCTATCCTTTGAACACTCCCCGCCAGCTGTTGCAACCGAACTTCCCTTAGAAAAACACATACCAAATGCTCCCTCCAGCATTCTGGCGTAAGACAGTCCTTTAAGAAAATAGGGTTTCTATGCAAGTTTTCAGTTTGATTTTCTTTTGAATACAATGAGTATATCTTAAATCAGTATCCCAAAACTTCTTGATCAAATTTCTGAATTTCATAACAGAATTCCTTGAATTGATCCACAGATTAATTCGAAGGGTCTCAACTTAGTTTTAGATTTGATGGAAGATTTGAGTGTATTTTTCTGAACTGGTCACATCTTCTTTCCTCGAAACTGACGTAAGAGTTTGGTCTTGGTCATAGTTTGATTTAGGGTTCGAGTCTGATAAGATTTTTTTTGAACTATCTTTCTCGAGAAGGGGTGATATTTCAGTTACTATTTTACTGAATTTCATTCATTGAATATTCACTTAACTCATTTATAAATTAATTACCGATTTCGATGAGGAGAATAAATTAATCATTTATCTGAATATTTCAACTTCGATAGATTTTCTGAATTTTCTCTTTACAATCCGAGTGAATATAAAACGATAGAAATTTCTCTCTCAGAGTATTTACTTATTCATTTATCAAATACTCATAGAAATTAAACATAGAATTAAAGAGAATTCTAATTCTAATATAAAAATTCTTTATGCATCTATTTATGCATAAAAATCAACATCAATGGGAATAATACTTTTATATAAAAGAAAATCCTTTTATGCATCTATTTATGCATAAAATCGATTTTAATAGGAATAACACTTTTAAAATAAAAAGAATTTCTTTATGCATCTATTTATGCATAAAAATCAATTTTTACAAGAATAACGCTTTTATAATAAAATTTCATTTATGCATCTTTCTATGCATAAAATTTAAGTTCAATGAAAAAAACACTTTTATAATAAAAAATTTCCATTATGCATCTTTCTATGCATAGAAATTAAATTCAATGAAAATAACACTTTTATAATAAAAAAAATTTCCATTATGCATCTTTCTATGCATAGAAATTAAATTCAATGAAAATAACACTTTTATAATAACACAATTTTCATTATGCATCTTTCTATGCATAGAAATTAAATTCAATGAAAATAACACTTTTAAAATAAAACAATTTTCATTATGCATCTTTCTATGAATAGAAATTAAATTCAATGAAAATAACACTTTTATAATAAAAAATTTTCCATTATGCATCTTTCTATGCATAGAAATTAAATTCAATGAAATAAACACTTTTATAATAAAAATTTTCATTATGCATCTTTCTATGCATAGAAATTAAATTCAATGAAAATAACACTTTTATAATAAAAAAAATTTCATTATGCATCTTTCTATGCATAGAAATTAAATTCAATGAAACAAACACTTTTATAATTAAAAAAAATTCATTATGCATCTTTCTATGCATAGAAATTAAATTCAATGAACATAACACTTTTATAAACAAAAAAAAATTTCCATTATGCATCTTTCTATGCATAGAAATTAAATTCAATGAAACAAACACTTTTATAATAAAAATTTTCATTATGCATCTTTCTATGTATAGAAATTAAATTCAATGAAAATAACACTTTTATAATAAAAAAATTTCATTATGCATCTTTCTATGCATAGAAATTAAATTCAATGAAAATAACACTTTTATAATAAAAAAATTCCATTATGGATCTTTCTATGCATAGAAATTAAATTCAATGAAAACAACACTTTTATAATAAAAATTTTCATTATGCATCTTTCTATGCATAGAAATTAAATTCAATGAAAATAAATCTTTTATAATAAAAAATATTCCATTATGCATCTTTCTATGCATAGAAATTAAATTCAATGAAAACAACACTTTTATAATAATAAAAATTTCCATTATGCATCTTTCTATGCATAGAAATTAAATTCAATGAAAATAACACTTTTATTTTAAAAAAATCCATTATGCATCTTTCTATGCATAGAAATTAAACTCAATGAAAATAACACTTTTATAATAAAAAAAATTCCATTATGCATCTTTTTATGCATAGAAATTAAATTTTAATAAATAATATCAGTGATATCCCTGCATATTCATAGGTGAATATGTACATGGAATAAACTAGAATATTTCTTTTAGAATGCACAAACGGTGGGAATTACTCTTTTGGAATAACATAAAAATAAACTTTCTTTTCCACAAAATTCTAGAAACTTTTGCCATAACCTCCTTTGTATGGCTACCCATTTCTCATTTTTATCCTTCTATTTTAAACTTATATTAACCCCAATTAGATATCTAGGATTCTAATCTACACAATTTTCAATTTCCAAGAGAGTAAACAATAAGAAAAGTTTAATTAATCTTTTTGTTAATCATTCTAGGATAAAGAAAGGCTAAATTATAAAGAAGAGAAGGGGATGGACTTTCCATCAAGGCATAACATCAGAATTTACTTTAATCAACTATTAAAAATAAGAAAATCAGAAAACCATAGATTTAAAATTAAAAAGTAGAAATTTTAGCTTACATGGAGTTTTTAAGCTTTCCTTTGGCTTGAGGGATTGAGGGTTCTACTATGGGATCCCACTGTCCCCTCCGCGCACCGGATTCCCGATTGCTGGAGTGGAAGCAGCTCCCTCTTGCGCGGGGCAGGATTTCCCACTTGGGGCCTCACCCTCGAATGTTCGGGCACGAGACTAAGCCGGTGGTCATTCCGAAAACCGAGACCGGAAAAATTTTCCATGCCCGAAAAACGAGGACGATTCCACCATTTTTATTTTCTTAACGAATTTTTCTATAACGAGGTTAAGATACTGAACTAACCTTCATTTAATTAAACCAGATAGAAGGGAAACTATTACAGACTTAACTTGAAGGGATCAACGCTTTTTTCCTAATTGAATCAGGCACAGCCGTTGATCTATTCATTTGAGAAGTCTTCAGGTTATTAATTAACTACTCGAGTTCTAAGCATATTCCTATTAATCAATTTTATTATTAAAACTCTACTAATTCTAGCCTACCCCATCCGGCCCATGGGTTAGCCACGGCCCAACCACTGGAATTAGTAGAACCAGACAAGTACTCACCCACCCATAATTGAATGTCTTTCTTAACTTTTGCTTTAGAATACAGATACGCACATACTCCTCTTTAAACTTTAACTTTTAAAACAATCCATTGAAAAACAATTATTGGTTACAAATGTCATAACTCAAAATTTCCATTTAACCCTTGTTTTTCACAAAACAGTATCACTTTGGACTCTCCGTTGAGACCAGCAGGTCAGCAAGATCCAGTAATAGATTATAATAATTTCTCGTCATCATATATATATATATCTTCCACGACATACGCATGGGTGTCCTAAGCACCGCGAGCCCGTGCATCGCATAGTCATATATACATATATCTTCCACGACATACGCATGGGTGTCCTAAGCACCGTGAGCCCGTGCATCGCATAGTCAGAACCCTCCAGGATCCTCCTTAGGTGTCCTGGCACTCTTCACTCAGGGACCGCTTCGTCGGCCCTCGCCCATTGTACCGGAAGCACACCATTTTACACCATACCCAGGCTGGTCAAGACCTGGGCAAGTTTTTGCCGCGTGAGCCGTCCTTTTGAACACTCCCCACCAGCTGTTGCAACCGAACTTCCCTTAGAAAAAACACATATACCAAATGCTCCCTCCAGCATTCTGGCATAAGACAGTCCTTTAAGAAAACAAGGTTTCTATGCAAGTTTTTCGTTTTGATTTTCTTTTGAATACAATGAGTATATCTTAATTCCGTATCCCAAGACTTCTAGATCACAGGTCTAGATTTCCAAGCAGAATTCCTCGAATTCTGAATTCTTGATCCTTAGATCAAAATCAAAGGACCCAACTTAGTTTCAGATTCGGTGGATGATTTGAGTGTAGATTACTGAACTGGTCACATCGTCTTTTCTTGAAACTGACGAAGGAGTTACCTCTTGGTCATAGTTTGATTCCGGGTTTGAGTCTGGAAGAATTCTCCCTGAACTATCTTTCTCGAAGGGTAATATTTCAATTACTACTTTACTGAATTTCATTCATTGAGTATTTTGCTTAACTGAATTCAAAACTAGTCACGAATTCCTATGAGGAATAAATTAATCATTTATCTAAAATTTTGACTTCGATAGTTTTTCTGAATTTTCTCATTACCATCCTAGAGAATATGAAACAGTATAATTTTCCTTCACTGAGTATTTACTTATTCATTTTCCAATATTCATGGGATTTGAACATAGGATTAAAGAGAACTCTTATTTTGATATAAAAATTCTGTATGCATCTATTTATGCATGAAATCCAACTTCTATGGAAATAACACTTTTATATAAAAGAAAAATCCTTTTATGCATCTATTTATGCAAAAAAAAATCAATTTTGATGAAAGTAACACTTTTACATTAAAAAAATTCTTTCATGCATCATTTTATGCATAAAAATCAATATTGGTGAAAGTAATACTTTTATAATAAAAAAATTCTTTTATGCATCATTTTATGCATTAAAATCAATATTGGTGAAAGTAACACTTTTATAATAAAAAAATTCTTTTACGCATCATTTTATGCATAAAAATCAATATTGATGAAAGTAACACTTTTATAATAAAAAAATTCTTTTATGCATCAATTTATGCATAAAAATCAATATTGATGAAAGTAACACTTTTATAATAAAAATTCTTTTATGCATCAATTTATGCATAAAAATCAATATTGATGAAAGTAACACTTTTATAATAAAAATTCTTTTATGCATCAATTTATGCATAAAAATCAATATTGATGAAAGTAACACTTTTATAATTAAAAAAAATCTTTTATGCATTTATTTATGCATATAAATCAATATTGATTAAAGTAACACTTTTGTTAAAAAAATTATCCAATATACATCTTTTTATGTATAAAATTTAAATCTAATGAAAATCACTCTTTTATAAAAAAAATCAATATGCATATTTCTATGCATAGAATTTAAATTTAATGAAAATCACTCTTTTATAATTAAAAAAATAAATATACATTTTTCTATGCATAGAATTTAAATCTAATGAAAATCACTCTTTTATAATAAAAAAATAATCAATATGCATCTTTCTATGCATAGAATTTTATTTTAATGGAAATGACTCTTTTATAATAAAAAATAATAATCAATATGCATCTTTCTATGCATAGAATTTAATTTTAATGAAAATAACACTTTTATAATAAAAATATTTCTACTATGCATTTTTCTATGCCTAGAATGAAAATAATATTTTTAGAATACACAGACGATGGGGATTACTCTTTTTCAATAATAAAAGATAATACTTATTTCATAAAATTTAAGAAAATTTCACCATAACCTCTTTTGTATGGTTGACCATTTTTTAAATTTTCCTATTCTTAATTTACTTAAAAATTATCCCCAATTTGTTTGAAGTATTTTAAACTAATCAAATTCCACTTTTAAAAGAGAAACAATATGAAAAGTTTAATTCAAATAATTTGATTACTTAACTAGGATAAAGAAGGACTGAATTTAAGAATGAGAGAGGGGGAAAGCCTTTCCAACAAGGCATAGCATCAGATTATCATTTTAAAGATAACAAAAAATTAGAAAACCATTAAAAGAATAAGAAAAAGTAGGATTTCTAACTTACATGAAATTGTGGGAGCTTTCTTTTGGCTTGATGGTTTGAGGGATCTACTCTTGTTTTTGCAGCAAGAGTGGCCACTAGTTATTTAGAAGAGGGAAAGGTCAAAAACTAATGAATTATTAAGAAATTCATAGTTTTTAGCTCTGGGTGGAGGAGTAGAGTAACAGTGCATAAAACACTATTAAGCTTCAACAAAGGGGGAGGCTTCTTTTTATAGGAAAAAGTGAGCTTCTAACCAAGCAAATTGATTCTAGAATTTTCAAGATTAGTTTGGTCAATTTTTGACCATTTTTGGGTTAGTTTAGCTTACTTTTTGGAACTAGACTTGAATTAGGAGAGAGGAAATATCTCAATTTTTGGGAATTTAAAACTCCACCACACATGTGAAATAGGCGCCTCCTTCATGAGGGGGAATCCCCACATCTGAGATGTCAAAAATTTATTTTTTTTAGTATTTCCTTTGGTCCTTAGTCCACTCTTCATCTTATGTGAGTATTTACTCATTTTTGGGGGGATTTTCTTTATTTCTTCTATTTATCTCCTCCACACATTTGGATGAATCTGATTGGTCCCTCAAAACCTTAATTTAAAATTTTCAGAAAATCTATACCTCTCGGATAAGGCCTTTTGAACAGATTATAATTGATTTCTAATGCACCTTCTGAAAATCTTTTTGAACTTCTATTTCGGGGGACTTTATTTTAATAAGAAGAGATATTTTTCTATCCAAAAATATCTAAAATCTAAATAATCTCTCTCTAAAACATTTTCTCTCTCTAAGCCAAAATAGGTAAAAACAAGATCTTTTATATTTTTGAAGAGGGATTTGATTACAGGGGAAGATACTGGACATCTTGAGGGACTGGGGAGGAATCTTACATTCTCTCCCACTTGAAAAACACGAGATGTCCTCATCTCGCAAACTGGGGATAATCTCGTAACTGTTCGGCTTCTTTCTCCCAGGTGGCATCTTCAAAAGGATAGACTTTCCATTTGACCAATAGTTCTCTCAGAATTCTGTTCCTGAGAACCTTTTCTCGAACATCAAGGATTTCTTCAGGTTGGATTTCCATCTGCCCTTGGGTTGAAGAAGTTAAGATTTCATCATCAAGCACATGATTTAGGCATGGTATATACTTTTTAAGAAGGCTGACATGAAATACATTATGTACTTTGAGATGAGGAGGCAGAAGAAGCTCGTAGGCTAAGTCACCTACTTTCTTTGTAGTTAGATATGGTCCACAATATCTGGGGGATAACTTCTTGTACTTCCCAAGAGATAGAGAACTTCTTTTCAGGCGTACTGGAATGAAGACCATATCTGCTTCTTTGAATTTTTTGTCTGACCTCATCTTATCTGCATACTGCTTCTGTCTATCCTAGGTAGCTTTTATATCTTTGCGAATCGACTGCATCTGCTGCTCCATGTCGTCAAGCATATGTCTGGACATCTCGACCCTAATCAATGGGTCAGACCAAGTTAATGGAGTTAAGCAATCTTGTCCATACAAAGCTTTGAACGGGCTCATCCCAATACTTTTGTGATAAGAAGCATTGTAGGCGAACTCGACTAGGTGCAGATAGCTTAGCCACTTCTTGGGTTCCCTGCCACACAGCATGACCGAAGTATATCTTTGATACTTGGTTCACCCTTTCAGTTTGACCATCGGTCTCGGGGTGGTAAGCTGTGCTGAGATCCAAGAAAGTTCCTACTGCTTCAAAAAATGCAGTCCAGAATCTTGACGTGAATTTGGGATCTTGATCACTTATTATTCTTCTGGGTAGGCCATGCAATCTGAAGATTTCTTTGAGGAACACTCTCGCCACATCCACTACAGTGTAGGTTTCTTTTACTGGAATCAGATGGGCAACTTTGGTTAGTCTATCAACTACCACGAAGATGGAGTTGTAACCTGATTGCACTGAGGGTAATCCAGTAATAAAATCCATACTGATACATTCCCACTTCATCTGGGGAATGTCTAATGGATGTAACTTCCCAGGCATTTTTACTCTCTCGGCCTTGACTTTTTGACAGGTCAGACATTGACGAACATGATTAAGTACATCCTTTTTTAGACCAGGCCAAAAGAAGCTTTTCTTGCAGTTCAAAAATATTGAAAACGGAGGTGAAAGAGATTATGTCAAGCAAGTAAGCAAATAACTGTCATGACATAGTAAAACTTTTTAAATTTTGGGGGGCATGAAAGTATGCTTCAAAAAGATGCCTGAATCAACATTAGACCCAGATTATGGATCTGAAAATACTTTAAACATTTTTGCTGGCAATAAATCATTATGAAAAAGCAACCCTATGGTTAGCTTTTTAGTATGAAAAAGAAGTGAAAAACTTTCTTTTTTCTTTCACATTTAGGCAAGAAAAATATTTCATCATAAATAATGATCATTTAATACCTAAAGCTAAGCTTTAGAGATTCCGACTTAATCAAATCGTCAAAAAAATGAAAATTTCATTTATCAAATACAGATCACAATCCGTCAAATGCACTATGCATACGAATGGACAAAAATCGACGCTGCTCAAAGGCCAGAGATCGATGCAAGTCGGCATACAAGGGTATGCATGTCAAATCAGGAATCAAGTCGGATCTGAAGCATCCATGAGATAAGAGCTTCAAGGCTCTAGGCACGGTAACCAAAATAGGCAGAATCATTAGAAGGCAAGCGTATCATTAGGACCTCAATGGAAGGCTTCTTGGGCCCTTTTATTTGGCAGTTTAAGGAGTCAAACCTTTTCTCTTAAGAAGAAACATTTTCTGATTGGAAGCTTCAAAACGGCTACTTTATTCGAATTTGAATTTTGGGGGAAAAATGGAATTTAAAATCCAGCGGACAAAACCATATCATGTAACATATCTATGGAAAGCTCTTGATGCGTAGATCACGGATCTATAATCTCCGCTCAAATTGGAGCTTGTATGTAGAAGTTATGGAGGTCCGAAAATTGTAAAATTGCCTCCCCCTTTTTGGGGGAAAAAGTGCACCCTTTGACCACTCTTACACCTCTCTTACAAACCCAACATTTCAGTCCACATGGCAACCCCCCATTTGGCTATTTCTTAATCACCTTGATTAGGCTTGGGCAAATTAAAGGGCCCAAGAAGACCCTATTCACTTCCTAATGCATCATAGAAGGTGACTCAAAACGGTAGCCAACTACTCCGGGAAAACCAAAAACATAGAGATCTTGGCAGAGAATCCATGCCTAACCATTACAGGCATAGACTCTCATGGAGAAACACCATGAGAAGGGGCACCGCATTAGGTTTCATTGGCCATGGGAGAGAAGAAAGGGATCCCGTCTTCTTGCAAAAGGGTATATGAAGCCATTAGAGTTTCCTTTTTTGAGGGGGTTTCACATGTATGGGCATTCCATTACGAAGGGTCATCCATAAGGATGAGTAAAAAATGAAGATGCCTTTAAATTTGTAAAAGAAAGGCCGATACTTCAAAAAGTAATGGTATAAAGATCCAAGGTTATCAAAAATTTAAAAAGGACAACATATATTTTTCAAAATAATACTTCCAAAATTTAGTCAAAGCTCAATAAGATCAAGACAATATTT
Organism: Cibotium barometz; assembly: GCF_041138505.1. Lineage (NCBI taxonomy): Eukaryota > Viridiplantae > Streptophyta > Polypodiopsida > Cyatheales > Cibotiaceae > Cibotium > Cibotium barometz. The sequence goes on from NC_141053.1 coordinate 19,624,426, forward strand.
GTCATTTATATTAGCAAAATGTTATAAAAAACCCACCCTAAACCCATTACCAAAGGGCCAAAGAGTAGGAATGGATGACACCAAGGCCATCCATCCTAGGTATGGCCAATGGTGTACATCCTATAGAGAGAGAATCTTTTGAAGCAGAAGGATATCAAAATGAAGATAAGGAAAAGTATTCTTGATTTTTGATTTGATTAGTCTCCAAATTTTGGCTTTCTCAAATCCATTGTTGCAAAATCTTTGAACCAGATTATGGACAGCAAGAGCCGCTTCATTGGGATCATTAGTTGTGTAAAGGCAAGCGTTAATTTTTGAGATAATGACCTTGTGAGCCCAATCCGAAGGTCGGTTGCTACTCCTATGGTTGGATAAATCTCAATATCTTAAAAGGGAGGTGATCTCTTATCATAGAGTTTGAAGGTAGATCATTTTAGATCATTTAGCCATAAACTCAATGTTCAAAAAAGATGTCTTGATACCAACAAAATGTCCACTAGAGAAGGACTTGAAGACTGTATCAGAGACATCAATTTTAATAAATTCCATTGGATAAATCACATCCTTTCACATATCCTCACATCTTATTCTCATCTCTTCATTCACATTCACATCCATTTACATCACCTCACATCCCATCCACATTCATTTACATCACACCACATCTTATCACATCCACTCACATCTTATTCACTTCGCATTCACATCTATTCACATTTAGTAACATTTTCTATTTTTGATACCGATGTGACTTTTCTAAATTTCTGCCAATTGCTTGGCCTAGGTAAAGGTTCTTTTTCTCAATGAATATTTTCATATTCTTTCTCAATTTTCTCAAGTGTAATATATTCAATATTCTTCTTTTTGAGTAAAAGATTCATGGGATTTACAAAAATCAATTCTACCCATATTTCTCAATAATGCTCAAAATTCCACTTTTGATAAATACTCATAATTTGAATTATGCTAAAAATTCCTCTTTTTCTATTTAATTTCTTGGATCTCAAATATCATGGGAATTCCTCTTTTTGCATTTAATTGATTGACTTCCAAATGTCATGGGAATTCCTCTTTTATCATTTAAATTTTTCCATACATAAAATATATTTATCTAAAATAAAAATATTCATTATTTTAATATACCAAAATTAATCTTTTTTCATTTAATTACATGGATCTCCATTATCATGGGAATTCCTCTTTTCTCATAAAATAAAATTACCAAAATTTTCTCTTTTCTTAATTTAATTATTTATGCATAAATACTAAAAATTAGTTTTCTAAGATTGTGATGAAAATCGTTCTTTTAGCATAGGATGGTAGGAAGTCCTCTTTTCACATTATGCATAAAAATGAGCTATGTATTAATTTCTACAAATTTTGCCATAGCTCCACTGTTATTACTGATAATTTTCAATATTTTTGGAAAGAATAAGACTTTGTAATACTATTATGATAGAATAACTATCATTTAGACCTAAATCCAATTTATGGAATTAAATCATAAGTTTATCATAATTCTATTAGCATATAAGCATTTAAAAGCCATTTCTTTAACCTCTAGCTTAACTAGCATAGAGTTTGATTTTTGAATTGAGAATTTATCAATGAGAAGCATCATTTGAATAGAGAATTGGTCATAGGAATGACCATTCTTTTGGTGAGAGAGAGATATACATAAAAACATCCTGAATTAAGCATAAAAATAAACTTTTTGTGATTAATCATTAGAATTCTTTAGAAATCTTAATTTGCATTGGAAAACAATCCATTTGAAACTTCTCAAGCTTGAGAGGGGTTGAGAAGTGAAAACATAAAAATATTAGAGAAAAACCATGAAATTATATCTGGATTTTGCTTGCTTCTTTCTCTTAGAAGGAAGCCCCCAACCAATCAATTGGTTAGTGTGTTGAGAGGAAAGCTCCAAGGATGGTTGAAGAGAGAGAGAAGCCTCAATCTCTCCAAAATGTAGAGGATTTTTAAGGGATAACAGAAAATATGCTTATTTTAATGTAAAACTAGCATGGTCTAGTTCACAGATGAGAATACAAAAGAATGAGGGTCTATTGAGGGAGGCCACTAACTGAGTCCAACTAAGTTCTAGAATTTTCCAGCTTCAGTTTGTCTGAATTTGGACAAGATTTGGACCACTTTAGCTCCCATTTTGATCCATTTTGATCCAGTTTGATCCAGGAGAGAGGAGAGATAAAAATATCAATTTTGGATTACCTTTCTCTAGACATTTTCTCTCTCTAGGCCAAAACAGGGTAAAACAAGATCTTTCTTTTATTTCAGAGAGGGGAATAATTACAAGAACAGAAGGGGAGGTTCTTACACCTTTACACCACAAAAGCTGGAGGGAGGAATCTTACACAACAGCTCTACCACTACTGAGGGACACAAATCCCCCTCTAGGTCTGCCAAATCTCCCATCCAAGAAAGAAATGGAGTAATCCCATGTCCATCATCTCAAACTCTTGCTTCAAGGTATATTTTTTCTTAGCAATGTGCTCTACATGACTTCCAAAGATGATTAAATCATCAATATACAGGATTGTCAGGGTGTTTAGTCTTTTCTCCCTAAAAAATGTAGAGGTTCAGGTCGGCCATCTATCGAAAAAACTTTTCTCCTAAAGAAAGCATCAATCTTCTCATTCCACGCCCTTGAAGCCTACTTAAGGCCATACAAAGCCTTCTTCAACCTCTACAACATGCCTTTGGATCCTCGGACTTGAAAGCCAGGAGGTTGCTCAACATACACTTCCTCCTTGAGATCGCCATTCAGAAAAACGGACTTGACATCCATCTCATAAACTAGCCACTTCTTCTTAGCTACTGCGCGAGAATTGTCTGAATGGTCGCCATCCGCACTATTGTGAAGAAAATTTATCCTCGTAGTAGTTGATGCCTGGCCATGCGCATACCCCTTATCTACGAATCTGGCTTTATGCTTGTCAAGTGTCCCTTTTTTGTGATACTTGTTCTTGTAAACCCACTTCACTCCAATCACCTTTCGCTTGTGTAGTTAGGAAACAAGTGCCCATGTACCATCCTTCTCTATGATTTGAATCTCTTCGAGCATTGCTTTCCTCCACACATCCTATTTTAGAGCTTCACCAAACTGACGTCGGTTCTCTGTCTTGCATGGCTTTACACATCAGGCCACAATTCACCTGCAGATACTCACCAATTAATCCCTTGCCCCCGCAAAGCCAATGTGAGAATCAAGGGCCATCCTCTTGTTCCCATTCCGGAGGGATTCCTTGCACACCGGAGTCCCTAAGTGTATCCTAAGCCCACTTGGGACACATCCGAAACTCTTTATACCAATTTCCTATTCATCGGGCACAGCATCATCATCTTGCTTGTTTGTTGGTTCATCTTCAAGATTGGAACCTCAAAAAATTGATTTGTCAATCATCCTCTTGAGGCCCTACTGGTGTTAGCACTAGGATCATCAAGAATAGGAGGTTCTTCAATGGATCGTGGTTCTACCCCCTCTAGAGAGCTGCTCTCATCAAATATTACATCCTTGCTGAGCTTGATGTCGTTCACCCTGGGATCGTACAATCGGTACACTATTGAAAGGGAGTACCATACAAAAGGGTACCATTTAAAGGGGGTACCATTTATTTAAAGGAGGTATTTGCACATTGAATAGAAAAAGGGTATGCTTTATTCATGAAAAATTTACAGATAATGGGGTTTTTTAATTAGGCCTTGAACGCACGTGATATAGAGAGTTTACATATAGTGAACCCCCCGAGTTGTGTTCAAGCATCATCCTCAACATCTCCACCACTTTTAGGATATTCCTCTTCTCCACTACACCATTCTTGGATGGTGTACATGTGTTGGAAATCTCCCTCTTTATCCCATACTTTGTACAATACTGCACCATCTCAGTGGAAGTAATCTCCCCTCCCTTGTCAGCACACGTATAGTCTTGACTAAAGAGAATGCAGGGGAGAGGGAGAGCTTGAGTTCCTTGCAAGCAAACACACACACACACACACGCACACACAAGAGAGAGTGCAAGGCATAAGAGAGAGATGGATGGCTAAAGTTTCTTCTATCGTCTTCTCTTCTCTACAACCATATCACTAAAAGATAAGAGTACATACATAAATGGAAAGTACTCTCCTACAACAACATACAATAGTTAGTCTATAGTGTGAACCCGACTATATGAGTTGGCGCTATAACTATGCTATGTAGCTCTAGTCAATGTAAATACCAACCCTTTGCTAAAGCCATAGCAATTTTAGCTCTCACAATTGCCATTCTTGCAACCGGGCTGAATGTCTCCTCATAGTCAATGCCATAAGTTTGTGCATAACCCTTGGCAACTAATCTTGCCTTATACCTTCTCACTTAACCATCAACATTACGCTTGACTTCATACACCCACTTACATCCAATTCCCTTCTTGTCCTTAGGCAAAGGCACTAACTCCCATGTTGCATTTACATCTAATGCTGCCATCTCCTCATTGATGGCATCTTCCCACTTCTTATTTCAAAGTGCCTGCTCAAAATAAGTGGGCTCTAACTCATGTCTTGTTTTTGTAAGCATAATGATGGGCTATATATCCATCATATCTCAACCTGTCTCAACAGGGTACCTAACCCCTGTAGACCTTAGTAAACCTAGATCACTACCAGGTGTCCTTAAAACAGCCCTGGTTCTCCTTACACCAGGAATAACCACAGACAGAATGACAAGCTCCTCATCAAGACTCTGCTCAAAGCTGCTAGAGTCACCCCATTGACATATGAGTGACCTATTGACAGATCAGTCACAAAAGGTTGATCTACTTTTTCCTTCTCTTTGCGTGATGCATGTGTACCTAAATCTTTCCTCAACCTGCCTGACCATGGGCTAGCGGATCCACTGCTAGAGGACTCTCCAAGTCCACTAAGCACCTGTGAGATTGCTACTCTACATGTGGTGTAGCAACAGTACTTCTTACATCTTCATCTTGTGTTGCCTTCATTGCTGGTGCCTTCATTGCTGGTGCATACCATCTACTCATCTTGCATTGCCTTCATTGCTGGTGCATACCATCTACTCATCTTGTCAAAGAAAACATCTCTACTTACTCGCACGTGCCACTTTTGGAATGTGCCTATTTTTTCTTGATTGCATGTAAAATGTCTCTTGATTTCGTGATTTCTCAAGAAAACGTTGAACCCATTGGAGAAATACTCTCCCCCACAATCTGATCTGAGGAACTTTATTTGCATACATTTTTCCTTCTCAACCAAGACTTTAAATGTCTGAAAGTGAGCAAACACCTCACTTTTCTCCTTCATGAAGTAAACCCACACTTTCCTAATGTGGTCTCATCAATGAATGTAACATGATACCTGCAACAACCTACAATTATTGCATTCTTGGTCGGTCCCCATGCATATGAATGTATAACATCTAATGGCCTTGCAGTGACATGTTTTTCATGTGGGAAAGCATGTTTGGCTTGCTTACCAAGATGGCATGATTCACATACTTTATGCATACCATCAACCTTAAACTTTGGCAAACTTACAAAAATATTTTAGGCCTAAATAGACTTCAATTGTTGTATATTAACATGATCAATGCGCTTGTGCCATATGTCAATATCTACAGTGACACCTACTCCATGCACAAACATGGTTGCCTTTACCTCATGCATGTTCACATCCAAAGTAAACGTCATACCATTTCTGTCACCCTTTTGCAACCAAGCGACAATGATTTTTGAAGTCTTCCACAAAACATCCTTGAGTATTAAACCTCACTTGTAGACCCTTCTCAACAATCTGTCCAACAAAAACCACGTTCTTTGTAATCTTTGGAACATGAAGTACATCTTCCAAGTACTTCATTTTGCACCTACATAGACAATGGCACTTTACCAACATGCACAATGGGATGTGCACTATCATCACATGTTTCTACATAGCTTGGTTTTTCCATTTTCTACATGTCTCTAAACCGCTCAACATGATTGGTCATGTGGTTAGAAGCACCGAAATCCACATACCATATATCTTGAGATCCTGACACATCCCCTGTTGTGGAACTGGGCATATGTTGCATCACAAATAGCTGCTCACTTCTGTCATCATCATCACCATCCGTTTACTAGATGATGCATAGTTGCCTTGTTGTAAATTTTAACTTTTAATGTCATTCTGCTTTACTTTGGTGCTACTTTTTGGTGCATCTTCTTTGAGCTTCTTTGAGCATGATAATGATTTTTGATACCTCTTTTGTTCTCATTCTCAATTGGTTGCACCCTTGATACGGTGTCATGTTTGGTACCTAAACTTGGCTTGGTCCTTGGTATTATCCTTTGTATTTTAAATATATTTATGTGGCTAGATCCACATCAGCTTGTTATTTACCATTTTACAGGCTTGGAATATCAACTTTTGGGATCCATACTTGATTTGGCCTTCTGACCATGGTTTTTGGAGAAATAGTAGATACTAAATCATTAAGGCTTCTGGTACCCACACTTGTCACTTTTTACCTTGGGTAATTCCAACCACCTTGGCCTCTTTGGCTTCCCCTACCTCTAGACTGGCCTCTTCCACCTGTGTATGATTGATGCCTACGGGTTCTACAGAGGCTCGGATTTGGATTCAAGTGATCAAATCCTCCAATTTGAATGGGTCCACCGAATATCAAGAAGAGATAATGGAAATTTGATGGTGTGGTAGAGGCTGGCTATGTTGTTGGCTCTGTGCTTCACTCACATCACTATAGGCTCCTATAGTGGCATGTTGGGCAAAATGGCTTCTACATGCACTTCTAGAGTGGCATGTACTTATGGGATCGGAGAAGATGGTTGTGGAGGGCTTGGGGCTTCTTCGGCAGTACTCTCATGTCCTTCGGCTGGGCATAGTGGCTTCTGCCTGCACTTCTAAAGTGGCATTAAGCCAAGTTGCACCACCAATTTCCTTGTATTTTCTATGAGTGTTGAACCCTCCACTAGTTCCCTTCGCACTATGCGTCCTATTCTAGGGTGGCCACCTCAGGTTCTTTGGGCTGACCTTTCGGTAGTGGAATCCCAATAGCATGGCTTAAAATTTGTGTAAGGATATGGGGTTAAGCACCTTGTTATCATGCTTTGTGAGATAGTGTGTGAAATCCTTGTGGATCTTGCGTAATCGTCTTGTTCACCCTTGTGCAAGCGATAGACCTTGTGCATATCCACTCTATTATACCTTGCATGATCATGTAGGTCTTATGCTACTTGGGATCTTTGAGGGTAGAAAACTCACCTCCATTGTTGTTAACCTTATTGGGTGGACAAATGTTAGAGAAATCGAGCTTCTTTGAGAAGGGTGTGGGCCTAGATCCAATGGCAGGCGGAGGGCATCCCTAATAAGCTTTTCTATTTATCAAAATGGTATGTTCTCAAAATGGGCCTCTTGGATCCATCCGCACCTATAACCATGCCCCTCTTTGGTGCCTTGTTGGTAGGAGGCTAGAAACTTGGCACAGAGTTTTGTGTTGACCATGCATTGCATGGCCTCTGTTAGGTGCTCAATCCCCATTTTCTCTAGCTTCTCCTTTACCTTAGTGTCATTCACCAAACTACATGCATCTTTGTGAATGATACTCAAAGTAAACTTTTTTGTTATCTACTACCCGGTGTGGTTGAGGATTGTGCCCTAGGACTGCTGGTCCATGAATGGTCCAAGATAGCTTGCTTTTTGGTGGCCTTTCCCTAAGACTTCTTCTTGGGGGTGGTTCTATCATCTCCTCCTGAGGAAATGGGTGATTTTAGGTCCTTGTACAGTAGATCTGAGTTGGTAACTTTTATTGCCAAATGATGCTAAAACAAAGAATATTTATCAATCCACTGATTGGTAGGAGCATCATGGTCCCTTTTTAGAGGTTAAATGTTAGAATTATGTATTAGCACAAAACTGTGAGAGGAGGGAGAAATGAATTGTAGCTCTCTATTTTTACAGTCACGGTCATGATTCAGTGGATTATAAAATCATGGTGTGACAACATGCATGATTTCACTTTATTTTGGTAGTAAAACACTGGAGAAGGATCAATGGTGAAGGATTGGGTGTGTGCATGAAGAATAAAATGTCGTGATTGTGTAGAGGTCACATGGCAATCACAAACTATGGCTAGTGATGTGGCATAAGAGATGTGATTGATGATGTGGTAATCATGTCATGGGTGGCATGATTGGTGACATAGTATGGTGATTAATGGAGTGGCAATCATGAGGTACGATTTTTGAGGCATGATTGGTGATGTGGCACTATGATTAGTGACATGCCAATCACTTGTCATGATTTGTAGACTGCAGAATCATGGTTGCACATGGATGTCATTAATCGTATAAATGCCATTGGTAACTTAAATGTCACTATACTAATTATTGGTTGTATTATGTTTTATGTGATATGATTATGTAGTCCATGGGGGGTTGGGGCCGTGAGATTGTGCAACCTACTTAATCATGGTTGGGTGAACCCATGTTTTTTTAGGTTTTGAGGGAAGTGGAGAGCTCTAAGAGAGGTGTCAATGGGTGGGGTGTATCCAAAGAAGGAAAAATGTTAAACAGAAAAAAAACAAAACATTCCATGTGGCATGCCTACCTTTTGTGCCTACGTATGTAAACAATAACAATAGAAAAGGAGACTAGGTACATGACATCCTACCTAGTGAGGGTTGTGATCATGGATTAGAATGTCATTAGGTAGGCACAGGTGAAATCAAATTTGAGGAAAGTTGAAAATAGAAAAGACAATGCAAATATTAGGGGCACTCTTCTATTTATAGGCAAGGAGAATCACGATGGCTAAGGATTTAATTCAAAGGACACATGGAATCATCTTAGTGACCTAGGAATATGTGTGCCATGATCACTCCAATGGTTCGCGTGATCACGTCAACAATAGTCGTGATCACGACTATGAACAATGGTAAAATCACATCAAGTGAGAAGATGAGAAATCATGTGATCCCATCGTTACTAGTCATAATACTTCCTAGGGCTTAGAAAATATTATTTTTGGCCCATGCTTTATGGCATGATTTTGCATATGTAGGAATTGCAGACGATTGTAACTTAACCAAAATCACACGGTGATAGGGCTGTGAGGTTATGGCCATGTTAGGATTCAAATTGGATCATAATGCAATTTAGGAGTGATTTTAGACTTTCAGGATGACTTTGGACAATAGTTATTATATGATGTGATTATGTAGAATCACAACCTTGATTTTGTAGAATCATGGTGGAGAATCTAAGGATTTTCATGTTAAAACTGTGGATCAAGCTCTCCTAATGACAAAATAACTTCCTAATTAGATACTAATATAAACTAATTAAGCATGATTAATATGACTAATCTAAGGTGGATGGAGCCTAAGAGTGCTCATGATGAGTAAGTAGCGCTACTAAACTCAAGTATAATTAGGTTATAAGATTGAAGCTTGTCCTCATAGAGAGACTTGAGATTTGTGCAAGTGATATGATTTCATTTCTTGAAATGGTCCCCTTTTATATGTGAGGAGGTACACCCTTGGGCTTGTACATTCCCTTTTCTCATGTGGCTTCATGCTAGGCTTTACACTTTCTTGGATTACTCAACTCACTCCCTACTTGTTCCTTGTGCTTTTTGGCACCACGTTTCTCAACACCCCTTGGTGCCAAATCTTTGGGCTACTCAAGGTGGTCGAATGCAAGGTTTTACAGCATATTGTTACCCCCCCTTTATGATGACTTGACCTATCTTTGAGGCCTAGAGGTCATCTTTAAGAGTAAGGTCTCCCCCTTAATAGAGACTTGACCTATCTTTGAGGTCTAGAGTCTCTTCTAAGAGTAGGGTTACAAAATTTGGTTGTTTCTTCTACCTTGGCTTCATCATTGGTGCCAGAGGGTAGGACATACAATGTTTTAGAGGATATTTTTGGAGCTTGCTTCATGTTGATGTCGATGTAGTGGTAGCCTCTTGGTTGCTACGGCCTTGACTCCACTTCTTGTTCTTCTTGTTGATGACGTCTTCTTCTTCTTGTTGACTCTTTGGTCTTTGCTTGTGCACACCTACGCTTGCATACTCATTTGGTTACAACATTTTTACAAAGGATTTACTCTTTATTTTTCACACACACAACCATTAGTGTGCTCATTTGGCCACTTTTTACAATCATGTTCGATTCATGGTTAGACACATGAAAACCGATGGAATTTGGTGATGCCCAAGTTTATGAATACCATGGTAATACAAAACTATGTTAGAAATGTAGTTTGCTATTTTTCTCCTTACTGCATGTGAACCGCCTCTAAAAAGAGGATAACGTTCAATACCTTAGGATTTTATTTTTAATTTTTTTCTCCTTAAAAAAAAAGTGAAAACCTTTCACAATTTTTGGGTGTCTGCACGGATGTTTGCAGAGAGCTGTCGTAATGCCTACTATGCTTCTTCTCTCTGTTCGCCCTCTATTCACACTAGAGTTTGATTCTTCTCTACTTGCATAGTGATCGACTTTCTTCACTTGTTCCAGCCTTCTTGCTCTTCTCAACTATGCGTGCTGGCATAGCGCGGCTAATGTGTATCTGTTTGGCAATGGTGGCGATGCTGATCATAGGCCTATTGTGGCCGTTCTCCTAATGTTGTGGCTGTGCACTTATGCAACTTGTGGTTTGCTATTATTTGAATGCCACCTAGTTCTTCTCCTACACTTTGCATAGTAAGTGCTTGCCTTGTGTCGCACATAGTGTATTGATTAGTGCATAGCTTCGTCTTCACCTCTTTACATAGCAAAGCCATTTTACATATCCTGGCTTCTTGTTGAGTATTGGTTGGAGTTGTTCTACTAGAGCTTAGAGAGGGCCGCCTACTTCTATCCTTTACACCATATCCTGGCTTCTTGTTGAGTATTGGTTGGAGTTGTTCTACTAGAGCTTAGAGAGGGCCGCCTACTTCTATCCTTTACACCAGTTGATTGCCTAGAGAGAGTGAAGGGTCTCTTCTCTAATGAAGCTAATACAAATTTTGAACTAAAAAAATAATGACAAACCCTAAAATGAGGAGAGATCTTAATCTACTTATAGATCAATACTAATCGTACTTTAACTTAAAGCCAAGCTTCCAAATCCACTCCTAGGTTAATCTAGCTAATGGAGAGCCTTATCCAAACTCTAATACCATGTTAAAACTATGGATCAAGCTTTAGACACTGATCTAAACTAATTAAGCATGATTGATATGACTAATCTAAGGTGGATGGAGCCTAAGAGTATTCATGATGAGTAAGTAGTGTTAATGAAATCAAGTACAATGAGGTTACAAGATTGAAACTTATACTCATAGAGAGACTTGAGATTTGTGCAAGTGATATGACTTCATTGTTTGAAATGGTCCCTTTTTATATGAGGAGGTACATTCTTGGGCTTGTACATCAATGTGGAATAAATCCCTTGCTCATGTGGCTTCATGTTGGGCTTTACACTTTCTTGGCTTACTCAACTCACTCCCTACCTATTCCTAAGTTGTGCTCTTTGGCACCACATTTCTCAACATTTCAGAGGAGTGTTAGTACTATTAGATTGCTATTAGCAAGTTAGTTATCTAGGGCCTATTATGTAGGATCATTTACACAACCAAGGATTCTTTCTAGCGGAAAAAATAACCTTTAAACTTCCCAAAGCTCTTATTGTTCCTGTATGCACACTTTTAACTTTGGCTGAGTTTAGCTCCAACTTTGGCTTCTTTAGCTTCACTCGTGTTGTTTCATACGAGAGTAAGTTGTGAAGTCCTCTCGGGTCAAGGAGATTAGTTGTTTTCCCTTCAATAGAGAGTCCCACTTTGAGCCGAGAAGTCTCTCTCTCAAGGTTCCTTCCTCAATTAGGATTAGAGTAGCCATGTTTATTTGGAGCAGAGAAGTCTCTCTCTCAAGGTTCCTTCCTCAATTAGGATTAGAGTAGCCATGTTTATTTGGAGTGTTAGTCCATTTTATTTTGTTTTGGCTTTGCCTTAGCCTCTTCCTATGCTTCCTTCTTGAGCTTACATTGTTTTCTCTTTTCTTTTTTCTTTTTTCTTTTTGCATGACTTTTCCAACATGTCTTGGGTTAAAGGTCCATATTATTTTTTAAGTTTGCCACCATTTATATAGCCCTGTATCTCAACTTCATTAGTAGCCTCGATGTGAGCTTCTCCTTGGGAGGTGAGCTTTGCAACTTTGAATGGCCCTAACCCTCAATATTTCAATTTTTTTCTCTTAAAAGAACCAAATCCATACACAAGTACTAGGTCTCCTTCTTATAGCTTCTTGGACTTCAAGTTTTGGTCAACCATCATTTACACCTGAGCTTTTTCACTATCAGCCCATGTACAGAAATTACTCTAGTCTCATTAAACCTTTTCAATTCAATCAACCTCTCAGTTAGAGCATTCTCCCTAACACATTCTTTCATGGTTATCCTTGAGCTAGGAATCTCAAGATGGGTACCAAATATTCCATAGGCATCATTGTCTTAATCTTGTATGCAAGGCGAAAATGAGTGTGTCCTATAGCTACCTTATAGGAAGTCTTATAGGCCGAAATTGCTGCTATTAACTTATGATCCCAATTGTTATGGGCTAGCTTCCATAGTCTTGGTCAAGGATACCACAAAGGACTTTATTGGTACTACTTCTGCCTACCCATTAGTTTGAGGGCTCAGGGGGTTCACCTAAAAATACATAAGTATATCATGTGAGTTTAAATGAAGAGGTTTTTTAATTCAAAATTTTAAGGTAAATTTACAAAAAATATACATTTATAGAAAGGGTTTTTTAATCAATTTAAAAAAACTGTAAGTCCGTAAAAGAAAAAGGGGTCATTTTATTCATGAAAAATTCACAAGGGGTTTTTAAAATACCCCTTGAACGCATGTGATACATAGGGTTTCTTTTAGCAGTGCACCCCCGAGGTTGAGGGTAGTATGGTGATGACTTATGGTGTACCACCATAAATCTTGTCCATAGGTGTTTAATGACCTTGTTGATAAATTGGGATCCTTTATCACACTAGCTACCTCTAGGGGACACCTAAACCTTGATATGATATGCTCATATAAACATTCAGCACTTGTGTGAACATTTAGCAGTTGTGTGAGCATTTGCCTTTCGTGTGGCTTTTGCTTTTGTCCACTTTGTGAAATAGCCGATGGGCCACGATCGATTGTATACTGGGCTTGTGTTTATCATGCAACTGGACTAACCAGCTCAACAAAGTCTATTTTCCATTTCTTAAAAGGTTGTTATAGGAACCAAAGGAATTCTTCCTTGTCAAACGGAGATGTTGAAGCATTGATACCTATCATAGTGTTTAATGAATTCCATGGCATCACCAAACATAGTTGGCCTCTATAACCCAACTTGCATCTTCCTTGCTATTACTTTGCCTTACAAAATGTCCAATCGAAGATTCCACTATGAGCTTCTTCTAAAATGGTCACAAACCTATCCTCCCTAACACATCATCTTAGCACGTGATCTTTTGCTAGCTTATACAATTGACATTTTTCGCATCAAATTTCAAATTATTAAAAAAATTTAGAAAATATTTCCAAATTTACGATATTAGACACTACTAATGAAGAAAATCAAAAGCTCTTCAATAAGATCTTTTATGAGTGCAAGTTAATCTATCTTGCAACCTAATTAGCGTATGCTCATCACTTTGTTTCACATACTCTCATCATGATCATGCTTAGGCATCATCCACCATAGGTTTAAGTTAAGCATATGTCATTTGTGTGTGCTTAGTGTGTCATTAGACTATTAGCTTCTTGTAGGAGGTACCATAAATCTTAACATGTTTGTTATGGCATCCAAGCCCCGAAGTGTCACTCGCTTTGACAACCGTATGTGTGGATTAATCTTGATTGCCCTTTCTCTATTTTGAAATTCTCCTAGTCATGGATCACCATCATCATCTTGAGCCAAAACCAAAAGAAGAGGAGCTCAACCAAAGGAAAATTTCACGTCTGAAAATTTGCATAAAATTACACAAAAGGTTTATGTTCATTCTTTTCAAAAAATTGGAAGGCCTCTTGTAAAACCAAAATTTTGGGCATCAAAGGGGATAAAAAATTGAAAGTTTTTGGAGGTGTTATCTTTGGCTTCGGTTTCTTTGTCACACATCAAGCTTCAGCACAATTTTTGGATACTCAACGAATTTGAAGTGGATTTAAAAATCTTGCCAAAGTTAACCAAAACTGAAGCTTCTTAACCACACTTGCATCGCATTCGGAATTGGAGTAAAAGGACGGCGCTAAGATCAACCATTTGATGACTTCAAACTCAAATTTAATACGATTCAAGAGCTAAGTTTCTCATCTTCATTTATTTATCCGCATCATAAAATTACACTTTCTAAGTTATTTATTTATTTGCAATGGCCAATCTACTTGCACAACCCACTATACAAGAGTAAATTTTTGCACATCAAGAGCAAATTGCAAGTGAGCGTGAACTTCGATGCAAGAGCTGGAGCATCATGTGAAGTGTGCGCAAGTGTGGCTCTTTCGACTCTAATGAGGAGGAAAGTGATCAATTTAGGCCCATTGTCAAAGCTACTTTGCGTACTCACAGTGTCTAGGAAAGATTCACGAATTAGCCGAAAGGCGTTCACTTTCCAGAACTACGATGGCAAGAAAGATACATGAGTACTTATTACATGGCTCAGTCAATTGGATGACTATTTTTCAGACAAAAAATTCTTAAAAAAGAAAAAGATTAAGTGTGCTTATTGAAACTGCTGCTTTATAATGTAATGTGATCAAGCAGGGTAAACATCAACCTACGACATGGAAAGAGTTCCAAAAACTCTTAAAGAAGCCCTTTCTACCTTCTCAATACAAGCCCAAAGCTCGACAACGATGGGACATTTTACACCAGGTCGAGAAAGAGCATGTTCAAGCTTACATCGACAAATTCTAGCACATTCTATTACAGGTTCAAGTGATTCAGAAAGTCAAAGAAAAAGAGTAACAAAGAAAATTCATTGCTGGTCTTAAGCCTACTATTAGGACGGATGTCAATATGTTTCATCCTCATGGTCCTAGATTTACTATGGATATTGCTTTACATTCTGAATGCAAAAGATCTATCTCTAGAGATTCCAAGATGCAGGAAAAGTATTTTTCGAAGTCTTCTAAACCATCTTTTCCTTCAAGTACTTTTGATAAATCTAGGATGCACTAGAGTAAAGATGTAGTCAAAGTAGATGCTAGGAAAGACAACAACAACAAACCTTCTAATGGTCAGTAGAAGAATCGAATCAAGTATTTCAGATGTCACAAGGAAGGACACCTTGCACCAGACTGTCTTGAGAAGAAAAAGAACTTTTCACTTGTGGCTTGTCTCAACGTTATTGAAGAGGATGATGATGATTCTTTCAAGAGCAAGAGGGTAATTTTAACCCTGGCTATTCGGATGACGGTAAGCTTTTAATTCATACTTTATTGAGAATTCATGGGAAAATAAAAGAAAAATCAATTTCTATATTGCATGATGATGGTAGCTCACATGACTTTATTTTCGAAAAGGCATTAAAAGCGCTTAACCTAGATGTATCATACTCTAATTGTAAAGTGAAAGCTATATTTCAAGGTACTAAGTACAATTGCACCAAAGAGGTTAAGAATCTAGAATTGGAAATGAATCGATTCACTAAAAGAAAAGAGAACATTCATAGTTGCTCCTTTTCAAGGTGTTGATGTTATCTTAGGAATTCCATGGAGACATGAGCATAATCCCCATATTGATTATGAAACTCATACCATGTGGTTAATGAAAGGTGACAAAGAAATTTATCTCCAATGTCAGACCAAGGGTGACTTAGGTCCACTTTTGACTCATCTCCAAGCAAAAAGTGCTGTAAGAAAAAAGAACAAGACATTTTTTATTCTTGCCAACCAGCTTAGCACTCATGCTGACTCTAAACCAAATGTTTCTCATGATCCTTTCATCTCTAAGTTCTCTAATTGCTTTATGGATGATGACCTACCTCTCCTGGCTTACCTAAATCTCATCTCTAGAAGACCATAAAATTGAAATAATCCCTAGTAGCTCTCCTCCATGTAAAGCTCCTTATCGAGTTAACATGCTTGAGCAAAAAGAGATCCAAAGACAAGTTGAAGAACTACAAGAGAAAGAATTGATTATGTACTTTTGAGAATTGAGAAATGCAGACTCTTAAGCTCGCCCCAAGATTTTATGGACCTTTTAAGGTGATTCACAAAATTAATGATGTTGCTTACAGACTTGAATTCCTTCTCACTGGTAAATTCATAACTCATTTCATGTGAGTTTTTAAAACCTTTCAGGGGAACGCTTCCCACTCATCCTTTGTATGAGGAACCACCTCTTATTGAGGGTGAGGAAGAAGTTTTGATTCTAGATTCTATCATTGATCATCAGACTACATCAACTCGTACACTGAAAATCAATATATTAAATATTTGGCGACTTTCCAAAATCATCCTCGTGAAGATGCAAGATGGGTGCCTTAGAACTACTTTCGTGCCTTCCCTGAGATACTTTGTTCTTTTCACCGCAATTAAGAGCAATTGCAAACTCAAGAAAGAGTGAATATTATGGGAATATATTTAAAGCTCTCTTAAAAATATTATTCTACCCTCTTAGATAATTCGGGGATGATTGGATTATCTTTGCATCAAGCCAAATCATGTGAGCTACTTTTGTGCCTTCCCTGAGATCCTTTGTTCTTTTCACCGTAATTAAGAGCAATTGCAAACTCAAGAAAGAGTGAATATTGTGGGAATATATTTAAAGCTCTCTTAAAAATATTATTCTACCTCTTAGATAATTCGGGGATGATTGGATTATCTTTGCATCAAGCCAAATTATGTTAATATCATGGGTGATGCCATTATAAATATTAATACGTTTGGTATACCTTGACATATAGTTGGGGCCTCCAATGCCTATTACAGTTTATTTGTATGGAAGGGTGATTCCTAGGTTACTTACGCCTGGCAAGCATATGTGTGGTTATGGTTTGTATACTTATAAAATATTTATTTACTAATTTATTGTTGATTATTTTATAGGTGAAGAGGATTCAAAAGATTGAGGAGAATACACACAATATTATTTGTTTGGCACACCTTTTTGTAAACAAGCTTTGTATATACATGTGCTAGCTTGTGCACATTGGAAAGCTTTGGTTTATCAAGCTTAGACTTGAATTTTAGTATTTTTGTAAAGCGTGATATGCTTTAACCCTAGCCTCAATTTATAGACACTCTATTTTGAGCATAAGAGAGTGTCGTGCAAGTAAAAGTAACTTTCAGTATTTTTGGAGGCTATGGCCTATTTTGGAATGAAGAATTGCATAAATACTCATGTGTGGAGAGAGGCCACACACATAAGGAGGGGATGATTGCACGCAATGTTTGAGTCGTTATCTTGAGCTAAGTATTTTTATTTGTTATTTATTCAAATCTTGAATATGTTGAATTTGTGGTCTTTTGATGTATTAAGTAGGTTGAATAATCTATTTTCTTGCAAGTTTCTGTTTTCTTTATTTTCCTAGAATTGGATCCGTGTTAGTAATTGTGATCATGATCGTATCTTACACTCTTTGGCCACTAGTAGCCAAAAACTTACTTACCATATTTCTTCCATCACTTGTGATTGATAATATGCTAAAATATGTCATCATAATTCTTAGACCACCTGTCTTGGAACCTCAATGAAGTTGTTAGTCTTTAGTGTTGATCATTTGATCCTTGTCAATTTGCGAGCATACACGAAGAGAGAGAGAGAGAGAGAGAGAATGTGTTCCTAATCTACGAGTAAACATGCGTTTAGATCCGTTATTAGCTATTTACAAAAGCTAAAGTTTTTGTGACTTTTGTTGAGAGTAGGAGCAATGAAATTAAAGCATGAACAACAATTAAAAGGGTTCTTTTTTCTAGCTTTATGATAGATGGTTGCTCAAAATTCTGTTAAATCATTGAGGTTTTTGAGATATGTTGAAGTGGGAAAGACAGAGCCAAAATAAATCGATAATTACAATTTTTTAAAAATGAGATCAATTTCACACCATATAGGATCTTTCACGGATCTTTCACACAAGACTTTAGTGGGGAAAAGTCGTTTTGACGGTTGAGGAGAGCAATGCTTTTTCAGTGGAGAAAAGGAATGCTTTTTGTTTTTTTCCAAAAAGGAATTTGCACGCGTGTTGACGAGACTTACCTTGAAAGGTGAAGGTGAGGCCATTGTAAGTTGGACATTTTGAATGGTGTTCGAAAGGACGAAAAGACAGTGGGATGATGCATAAAATGGGGCGAGGGGTTCCATGTCTGTAAAGCTCACACTACCCTTCTCTAGTGAGAGACCTGCAGCTTCTTCTTGCCATGGATGCATCTACAGCTCCTTTCGTAGCTAGTAGTAGTAGTAGCAAGCCCCATGCTTTGGTCCTTCCAATGCCTGCCCCAGGGCACATCAACCCCATGCTTAATTTCTCCGTGCACCTAGCCTTGCGTGGTTTTGTCATCACTTTCCTCAACACAGAGAAGGCCCATGATCGCATCAAACCCAGTGCTGCTAATGGCCTGGACGTTAGGTTTGCCATTATCCCTGGTGGGTACCAAGAGCCGCCCTTGCCCGGACAAAGCATGCTCGCTACCCATCACAAGATGGAGGCCCTTCTCAAGGGCATTGAATCGCAGCAAGTGTTGCTTGAGGAGATGATCATCAACTCTCGGGCTACCCCACACCCCATCACGTGTATTATTGCAGATTCTTTCTTTCCATGGACTCAATCTCTCGCTACCAGGCTAGGGATCAAGAGAGTGATTTTTTGGACCACCAATGGGATGGGATTGGCTTCTACGCTGGAGATGAGAAGCGGGAAATTCAAAATCCCTGGTACTGCAACCATTTTTTGGCCTTGATTTCGTGACGTATCATTTTTTAAAGGCTCTATCTAGAAATGAAATATGTGTTGGTTATGGTGCTCTCTGCAGATAATTATGTGTACGTATTATGCATGCATGTATGTACATATGTATTAGGTGTGTGTTGTGCACATGTATGTATGTGTGTATGTACATATATGTATATGTATATATATACATATGTATACATATACATATATATACATATACATATATATACATATATACATATGTATATATACATGTATATATATATATATATATATGTATATATATATATACATGTATATACATGTATATATGTATATGTATATATATATATACATGTATATATGTATATACATGTATATATATATATACATATATACATGTATATATATATATACATATACATATATACATGTATATATACATGTATATATATATATACATATATACATGTATATATACATATATATATACATATATATATATATATATATATATACATGTATATATATATATACATATACATATATACATGTATATATACATATACATATATATACATATATACATGTATATATACATATATACATATATATATATGTATATATATATGTATATATATATATATATACATATACATATATACATATATATATGTACATATATATATATATATATGTATATATATATATATGTATATATATATATATATGTATATATATATATATATACATGTGTGTGTGTGTATACATATATATATATATATAACATAAAGACCATGCAGGAGTATGAATCAGAATTTTAGAAATTGAATCAGTTCTCAAATTGCAAGTTGAAATTTTGGGGAGAGAGAGAAGAGGGAGATTTTTATCATCGTAGTCAAGCGATCCATGTGATGACACTGATGCATAATTGAACCACAACACTTGCATGTGATGATACTGATGTGCAATTGAACCACAAAACACCTGAACCCTATTAGGGAACTAATGCGTGAACCACTGAGAGGGGGGGAACGATGTGGGGAGAGAATGGAGAAGAAACTAAAATCTGAAGGTCACCACAAATGGCTTACTGATTAATCATTCAAACACAGGCTAGGAAATGGCAGTTGTAAGTTGAACTTTTGAGAATGATTCATAATGACTAGTGGGTCGACGTTCCAGAAGTGAGGTCAGGCCAGGCGGCGATGAGACAATGATTGACTTGATTTTATGTCTATGCAGAAGGTGATGATCCCAATAATGCTGATATGGAGACAGGTGGCATTATTCTTAAGCGATCAGACATTCTGGGCGCATTGCCATTTCGTGATCCAGAGCGTTTGAACCACTTCACGCAGAGACTAAAAGGTATGGAAGATACAGCTTGCATTGTGGTGAACACATTTGAAGAGCTGGAAGCCCCTAGCCTCAAAGCCTCTACCTGCCCAACCCATGTGCGTTATGTGGGGCCCATCCTTTCGCCTCGCCTTGACAACAATGCAACCCTAAGTGCAAGCTTCTACCGAGAAGAAAGTGACTGCCTCCGCTGGCTTGACAAACAAGAGGGGGGTTCCGTGCTCTACATCTCATTTGGTAGTATGGCTTCCTTGAGACAAAATCAGCTTGTAGAGTTCGCTGCTGGCATTGAGGAAAGCAAGCAGCCATTCCTATGGGTGGCACGAGATGGGAGCAATTTGTTCCCAAAAGGGTTTCTAGAACGAACACGGAGCCATGGCCTCATCATCAACTGGGCCCCGCAAATTGAGGTGCTGGGCCATGCGGCGGTTGGTGGATTTTTGACGCATTGTGGGTGGAACTCTGCACTGGAGAGCATTCACATGGGTGTTCCCATGCTATGCTACCCTTTCTTTGCGGATCAACATCTCAATGCAGTGCTTATAACAAAGGTATGGAAGCTAGGGGTAGCCATGCAAAAGGGGGAGGACGGTGTAATACAGAGGGACAATGTCCAAAAGGCTGTCATGGCTCTCATGCACTCACAGGACCTTCAACAAAGAGCTGCCACCTGGAAGGCGGCTTCTCATCGTGCACTTGAACCAGGGGGGTCATCCAGTATTGCTTTGGAAAGCGTCATGCTTGATGTGACAACAGTGGCATAAGCATTGAGCAGTGGGACCAAACTAGTTTTTGGCCTTTTAAGGTGGCAAATCTGAAAGAAGGATTATTATGCTTTGAAAATGACCTATGAAATTGAATTTCTGACCATTCAACATGGAATGGCCACCCAATTTCCTAAATATTATCGGCATATCCATACCCTTGGGTCATCAGAGGTATAGCAACCTCATGTGGACATTTCCTTGAGAACACTTTCCTGCCAGACTTCTCAACCTTTCGCATGGAATTTTTTTATTTTTTCATGACAACATACCTGCCAATAATGATCATATCCACAAATAGAACCTTAAGTTGCTTTTATTTTTTTTCCCTGCATACGATAATGACAATCATGCTGATCTTTCTGCTCATTTACCATGCCGTTTACAGCATGAGCAGTTAACCAGTTCATCACACAACACTGCAAACCTTGACGAAACATATTCCAAAAACTGCAAGTCAAACATAGGCCGAGTTCCCATGGCTGAGTTTATTTCAGCTTTAAACGAGTGTGAAACTCAGCCATATATGTTTTTGAATTTCAAAAACTATGCCACATGTTTCTGTGCAGAGACACAGCTTGTGCGGTGACTTGTGGTAGCCGCTTCTCCTGCTCCTTATTCATCACCCTTTATTTATCACCTCCAACTACTCGTCCATCTCTTCCGTATTCTCCATGCTCCTTGTTGATAACCTCCCCTTCTGCTACTTGTCCCATACAGCCATGTCTGTTGCATGCGCGGAAGCCTTGCTGTACTAATCGATAGCCTAAGCTTGATTAAGAACAAGATGCTAAATAAACATGAATTAAGACAGAGAGAGATTGGTGTCAGGGTTTTATCGTATTTTTATATGGTACAAAAAGGTGACTTTATACTTGTACATGATGGAAGCCCTTGGTCAGCCTCGAAGGGATGAGCTTTGGCCTCTACATAAGCTTTTATTGAGAACTTCTATGGTCAATGATGGACTGACTTCATGATTTGTTTGAATTATGCTGATTGCTTATATATATGTGAAGGATGCCAGTCGACCAGCTATGATAGCTGTCGACTTGTTGTGTGGACATGAAAATTGCCATAAATCCTTTATTAAATGCTGTGCTTACTGTTTGCACTGCCCACACCTGCTGCCATGCCACATATCACCTAGCCACCTGCTGTTGGGACCCTTACTGGCTGTTGACAGTCTCTTTGCTAGTTGACGACAGGGTTCCAGCCCTTCATGCTTATGCTGCTGATGGTGATGCTACTGATGTGATGATTAAGATGATGTTGATGATGCTGAGGATGTGCTGATAATTCTGCTAATGATATTAATGCTGCTAATTCCTAATGTTGACTTAATCAGGGATTAAGACTGTTCATGCAGAGATTTCACTCCTACACTCCCTGCTAAAGTTCCCATTCACACTGTCTTCATAAGCATGCATACACACTGATATACATGGTAAATCCTTGCCCGATTCCAATCTTCTTGTGCATGTACATTGTTTTGC
This sequence comes from Cibotium barometz, assembly GCF_041138505.1. Lineage (NCBI taxonomy): Eukaryota > Viridiplantae > Streptophyta > Polypodiopsida > Cyatheales > Cibotiaceae > Cibotium > Cibotium barometz. Next base: position 19,646,957 of record NC_141053.1, read on the forward strand.
TTCAATTGTTCATACAAGCAATCTTGAAGTTGCATTCAATCCAATCGTCCTTGTTGGGACTTTGCTCATAGGTGAAAGCTTGTTTTCACAACAGGACTTCGACAACAAAACAGTCACACTCGCCTTCCTTTCAACGGTAGCTCATGAGCTAATAAATTGACGTTATGTTCTTATATGATCCACATTCCAATCATTAAATATTGATCCACAGTCCTAAGCATGATTAAGAACATTGATGCTAATTATCTTATGATTAAGACAGATAGGAGAGAAGAAAAGAGAGATTAGTGTTCAAGTTTTCTTGTATTACTATGGTACAAAAAGGTTCACTGTGCTTGTACATGATGTAGCCCTATGGTCAGCTCCATAGGGGTGAGACTTGGGCCCTTTCCTACATGATCTTACTTATGCTATGATGGAATGATGAATTATGAACTGAATGATGACTTGTCTTGTGCTGAATTATGAGATGTGCTTATATACATGGATGAACTGCCAGTAGGCCTGCATAATCCCTATCGACTGCTGATTGGACAATTGACTAAGCATTTAATGCTGTTATATGCTGCGTTTTATGTTATGCTGCCCAACCCTGTTGCCCCTTGCTGTAGCACATGGCCGACTACCTGTATGGAGCCTTGGCTGCCAGCTGACAGGCTTCCATGCTGATGACAATGATGTGATGCTAATGCTATGGATGATGCTGATGATAATCATGCTGATGATGGTAAATCCACTGATGCTGCTACACTGAAGAGTGACTGAACTGTTGATTAGTCAGGGATTAAGACACTTCTTGCACAAGATTAGCCATGACACAGGCGTGCATGTGACAATCCTTGACGACGGGGTGGAACCTTGTCATCCTTCCTCCCTGGATTTGCATTTGGGGTGGAACCTTGTCATCCTTCCTCCCTAGATTTGCATTTGACCTTTAATTGCTAGTGCTTTTTGACTTTTACTTCTACTACTTACTGACTTCTACTGACTGATATTTTTGGGTCTGAACACCTTCACTCTTGATCTCCACTTCCAAGTCTTTGATGAAGAACTGAGCATCTGTTCACTGTTGTCCCCATGCCTGTTTTCCCTTAACCTTGACATAGTGGTGGGTCACCTGCCGGAACTGATCATGCCTGTTGCTAGGCCTTTGGAACTGATCTGAGAGCTTACTGAGGTACTGGGTCTGCGTACCTACCCTCAAGGATTGCATCCTCTAGCTTTGCCTGTTGGAGACCACTCCATCTGCTACCCTGTTGCATCCTTCCTGCTGGAACTGTGCACCTTCCTTGGGACATAGGTCAGTGGGCTGCGTGAATGCTCTGATACCAATGTTGCATGCACGGAAGCTATGCTGTACTGATCCACAGCTCTAAGCATGATTAAGAACATTGATGCTATGTAGCTTATGATTAAGATAGATAGGAGAGAGAAGAAGAGAGAGATTAGTGTTCAAGTTTTCTTGTATTACTATGGTACAAAAAGGTTCACTGATGCTTGTACATGACCATAGGGGTGACCTGGGCCCTTTCCTACATGATCTTACTTGATGCTATGATGGAATGCTGAATTATGAACTGAATGATGACTTGTCTTGTGCTGAAATATGAGATGTGCTTATATATATGGATGAACTGCCAGTCGGCCTGCATAATCCCTATCGGCTGCTGCTTGGACAATTGATTAAGCATTTAATGCTGTTATATGCTGCGTTTTATGTTATGCTGCCCAACCTTGCTGCCCCTGCTGATGACAATGATATGATGCTAATGCTATGGATGATGCTGATGATAATCATGCTGATGATGACCATGCTGATGATGGTAAATCTACTGATGCTGATGCTTATTCTAGTGATGCTGCTACACTGAAGAGTGATTGACCTACTGATTAGTCAGGGATTAAGAGAGTTCTTGCACAGGATTAGCCATGGCACACGCGTGCACGTGACCGGGGGGTGGTGGGGAGGAGAGAAAACTAAAATCTGAAGGTTATCACAAATGGCTTACTGCTTAGTCATTCAAACACAGGCTAGGAAATGCCAGCTGTAAGTTGAACTTTTGAGAATGATTCATAATGGCCACGCCAGGCGGCGATGAGACTGATGGACTTGATTTTATGTCTATGCAGATGGTGATGATCGCAATAAAGCTGATGTGGAGACAGGAGGCATTATTCTTACGCAATCAGAGTTTCTGGCCGCATTGTCATTTCGTGATCCAGAGCAGTTGAACCGCTTCATGCAGAGACTAAATGGTATGGAAGATGCAGCTTGCATTGTGGTGAACACATTTGAAGAGCTGGAAGCCCCTAGCCTCAAAGCCTCTACCTGCCCAACCCATGTGCGTTATGTGGGGCCCATCCTTCCGCCTCGCCTAGACAACAGTGCAACCGTAAGTGCAAGCTTCTACCAAGAAGAAAGTGACTGTCACGTGCGTCCCGCACTTGGATGCCACGTAGACATTTCTGTACAGAAGGTGCAGGACCTGGGATGGTGAACTGGTCCCATGTGAGCCCAGTCCGAGACGAGTCAGCCAGGGATCCATCTCAGATGTCCGAGGTCAGGTGTGCATTGTCCTGCACATGAGTCCAAGGTCAAGTGTGCACTGTCCTACACATGAAACAGGGTAGTCCGCGCTGTGAGTCTCCCTCTAGAATGATGTCAGTGGTTCTGTGTATCTGGTATGGTACTGGATGCCAGATCACTGAGTAGATAGTGGTTAGGACAAGGGGCCAGCCCATAGGGCTACCCCGGATCTTCGTGTGGGCATGCGAATGGTGTAGAACCACCCCCATGAGGGCCAGGAAGGCCCAGGCTGAACCCACCAGCCATGGAGGGGCTGTAGGACAGCCCTAGGGCAAGATTAAGGCAGTTTCCAGGAGATTACAGCCTTTATATGGCTGTAGGGCAAGTATGGGGCAGCCCATACAGGCTGCCCAGCCCTTGGATTGTGGGCAAAAGCTGTGCCCAGCCCTTTGGAAGCAGGCGCATGATGCCCAGCCAGTTAGGAATTAAACGCAGCATTTTATGTGATTTATTTCAGCATTAAATGCTGGAAATTCAGTCGTGGGAGTATTTTATGCTGGCCGACTGCTTTAATGCTGGCCGACTGCTCATGATTGGGTAGTATAAATAGGAGAGTCCATAATCCCAATTGTTCATCTCATTCTCCACCAAGAGCTCAAGCATAAGAGGCTAGACAAAGCCAAAAGGGTGCTAAGCAAAGGGGTGAAGGATTCAGGTCAAGGGCAGCCAAGAAAAGGTCCAAGATTGCTATATTTTCTTTCAGATTTTCTCATCATTCTAATAAAGCAAATACACCATCCGTGGTGGGGTCCCTACAGAGGGTAATTGGGAACCCAATAATGTGTCCTCTCCACCTCTCCCTCTCTCTCTCTATTTTCTGCACATCTCCTTTCAGTTTGTGCGTTAATTTCTGTCACGAAAAGAGTGCTGAATTCTGAGTATTGAAGTTACGGATTCTTCTCCGAAGCGTCCGCATATTACAGTGACTGCCTCCACTGGCTTATCAAACAAGAGGGGGGTTCCGTGTTCTACATCTCATTTGGTAGTTTGGCTTCCCTGACACAAAATCAGCTTGTAGAGTTCGCTGCTGGCATTGCAGAAAGCAAGCAGCCATTCCTATGGGTGGCATGAGATGGGAGCAGTTTGTTCCCAAAAGGGTTCCTAGAACGAACACAGAGCCATGGCCTCATCATCAACTGGGCCCCGCAAATCGAGGTGTTGGGCCATGCGGCAGTTGGTGGATTTCTGACGCATTGTGGGTGGAACTCTGTACTGGAGAGCATTCACATGGGTGTTCCCATGCTATGCTACCCTGTCTTTGCGGATCAACATCTCAATGCACTGCTTATATAACGAAGGTATGGAAGCTAGGGGTAGCCATGCAAAAGGGAGAGGACGGTGTAATACAGAGGGACAATGTCCAAAAGGCTGTCATGGCTCTCATGCACTCACAGGACCTTCAACAAAGAGCAGCCACGTGGAAGGCAGCTTCTCATCGTGCACTTGAACCAGGGGAGTCATCCAGTATTGCTTTGGAAAGCGTCATGCTTGATGTGACACCAGCAGTGGGACCAAATTAGTTTTTGGCATTTTAAGGTGAAAAAAGGATTTTATGCTTAGAAAATTACTATGAAATTGAATTTCTGTGAAGGTTGCGAGGACCATTCATTTGTACAAAAATGTCACTAATAAAAGGAATATGCAATCACATATACAAACCAATTATAGGATAAAACCCGTATCACAGCTACAACATGGGAGCATGGCCACCCAATTTGCTAAACATTATCGCCCATACCCTTGGGTCATCAGAGGTATAGCAACCTCATGTGGACATTTTCCTTGAGAACCCTTTCCGACCAGACTTCTCAACCTTTCCCGTATGTAATTTTTTATTTTTTCATGACCACAAATAAAACCTTAAGTTGCCTTTATTTTTTTTCCATGCATAGGATAATGGCAGTCATGCTGATCTTTCTTCTCCACGCCTTTACCATGCTGTTTACAGCATGAGCAGTTAACCAGTTCATCACATGATTTTTGACCAGCATATCCTGCCAACCAACGCTGCAAACCTTGCTGTAACATATTCCAAAAACTGCAGGTCAAACAAAGGCCGAGTTCTAAGTTTATTTCAGCTTTAAACGAGTGTGAAAGTCAGCCATATATGTTTTTGAATTTCAAAAACCATGCCACATGTTTCTGCCACAGCTTGTGCACCGACTTCTGGTAGCCGCTTCTCCTGCTCTTTATTCATCACCCCTTATTCATCACTTCCAACTACTCATCCATCTCTTCTGCATCCTCCACGCTCCTTGTTGATAACTTCCCCTACTGCTACTTGTCCCACAGCCACCTGCAGCTCATCAGTACCTCTGGGAACTTAAGCACTGCTTGTCACCAATTCCCAACCAACTACCTCTACTCGTCCCTCTCCGGCTCTTCACTGACTTTAGCAGCTCTTGTTGGTCACCTCCAACTACTCATCGAGCTCTTCAGCAACTCATTCACGCCTTGTCTCATTCTCCAGTAGTACTTTCCACACCCCCCCCCCCCAAACTGCCGCCTGTATTTAATCCCCTACTGCCGCCTTCAGCTCTCCTCATTCCTCTCCAGCTCTTCACCAACTACCTCTACTCCTTCAGTGGAGTGGAGTTCTTGATGAGCTACTGAGCTTGCTGAAGAGCTAGAGGGGCTGCTACAAGAGGCAGCGGGAGGAAGACGTGGGTGAACAGTTGCTAAAGTTGGTCTTACACTCTGCTAAAGTTTCCATTCACAGTGTCTTCATCAACATCCATACACACTGATCTACATGGCAAATCCCTGCCCGATTCCAATCTTCTTGTGCGTGTACATTGTTTCGCTTCAATTGTTGATACAAGAAATCTTGAGGTTGCATTCAGTCCAATCATTCTCGGTCCTCGTTGGGAGTTTGTTCATAGGTGAAAGCTTGTTTTCACAACAGTCACACTGGCCTTCCTTTCAATGGTGGCTCATGAGCTAATAAATTGACGTCATGTTCTTAAATGATCCACATTCCAATCATTAAATATTGATTGTTGTAACATGCAGCGGAAGTCTTCGTATTGGAGGATCCTGTCACACAAATGCTCACACCGTCTTCTGTATCCTGAGTTTCGCGAGTTTAGCAATCTACTTTAATACTTCAAACTTTAGAGAGAGATGAGAGAGAGAGATGAGAACTGTACACCGTATGGGGTCCCAAATTACCCACTGAAGGGTCCCCTATCCCGTTACTGAGATAGTATTTGCTTTATTATCTATAAAAAGACTGACGGTGTGACTGACGATAAGCCAAACGCAAGACCTCTGAAGACCAAGTGTTGGGCTGAACTGTGTACTGCTATAGAAGCACCAAAGATGTCCAATCTCGAGCCTATGCACTCTTCCCAATGTTATGAGGGAGGGATGCAAAGCTAGGGCTGAGAGAGGGGCTGTTTGGGACTGTTCTAGACTGTATAATATGAATGCTGTAAATGAATGAGAATGTTGCGTTTTACCTTCACCAAGTGGCTGGAGCAAAACGATGAATGGATGAATGCTGAAAACTGTATGGATGCAGAAAACGCAAGGCTAAATGCTGGCTGAATGCTGAACTGATGCGTTTTACTGATGTAGATGGCTGAATGCTCATGCGTTTGAGGCGCCTAGGGTTGTAGGAGACAAACGCTGAAGAGAGAGGGCTGAAACTGCAATCGTTTATGCTCCTGAGGCTGAGGATGACAAGCGCTTGATGGCTCTTTTGCTGAATATGATGAATGACTAAATGATTATGCAAAGCCTCTATTTATATGGACAAGATGTGCCAGTCGGCTGGCTACAGTGCTGGCCGACTGCACATGTCCAAATAAAATGTCTAAATGATGTATAAAATGCTAAAAATGCTGGGAAAAATACCAAAAAAATCCTAGATAAATCCTCGATGCTATCTGAGGTTCCTGCAATAGTCTAGATGCTATGCATGAATGATGTGCAATATGCAGGATACTTTCTGATGCAAACCCTAAGGTTTCTACTGACTGTATATACATGAATGTGTCTCTTTAAGTGGGTTAAGGGACTTAGACTGACTAACTGTCTGACTATGGTTGAGAATGACCTACGTAGCTCGTGCCTAACTTATCTTGGACTGAGGATATACAATGGGGTCACGACGTACGACAAATATCATCCTACTGGGTTCTAATAATGTACAGATGTTGCATTGGTAATGATGAGCCAGTTTGTCACCATGCACTACAGTGCAGAGTGCATAGTTGTTTCTCGTACCGGTACGAATGGGTTCGTATCGTACAGTTCGTACGGTACGATACTGTACGGTGTCGTACGGTACGAGTCCCCCCCCCCCAAAAAAAATTTCCTTGAAAAAAAAAATTTCCAAATGCTTTTAAAAAATATAGAAACCCTGCTTAACAAAGATCCCAAATGCTCGCAATGCTTCGCAACTTTCGTGTCCACTCAGTATTCCATATAGGGTTGTTGAGAGACCTAAAAAATCTGGCGAGGTAGACTGGTAGTGTACACTTGATTGGTAGGATGAGAGAATCTTACTACATCACTTGGAGATCCCTGGTATAGGTAGGCTAGATAGTTAGATTCTCAAGTTATGTACGAGGGAGAAGATTTGGACATGGCCATTTTGGTCTAGAGAGGAGTCCGTAAACCTATCACCCTAGATGCACTACTCGTATTTATGCAAGGACCAGGGTTAGTTCTGTACGTCGTACGACTGAAACCGTACGTACCTGTCGTACGGTACGGTACCGTACGGATTCGTACGATACCGTACGGTTTTTTTTTTGGGGGGGGGGGGGGGGTTGTTGTGTTGTTGTTGTTGTTGTTGTTGTTGTTGTTGTTGCGTGGAGCAATTTCAGTCTTCTAGAGAGCCATTCATCGCCCTTTGCAGCCTATAGGGAGCTGTTTGTCAGGAGCGTGTGCACTTGCCATTGCCATATTAGGCAAGCGATCATATTGCCTGATGAGGAGGAGGAGGCAATCTTCATGGAGCTCTATAGTGAGCTTGTGGCAGCAGATACTCGCAGCACTAGGAGTCAGCATGCACGGGGCCGAGCAGTTGGAGTTCATAGGCCTCCTCCTTCGGTATCGGCAAAGGGTGGCCTTCGCACATATGTGAGACGGGGATCCTCGAGCTCCAATCCCCGCCTTCATGATGATATTCCATTGCCCCCTCATGATGATACCCCACTGCCTAGAGAGCCCTTGTTTGATGATGATGGCAACCTACTTAGCGAGAATGATCCCCAAAGTGTCTCGTCCACCTTCGAAGAGTCCTCTTCAGAGAACTCTCTTGATGGACACTCTAGTAGTGATCATGTTGATGATCATGCAGATGTTGGTGATGATGTAGACTTTTGATATGTTATAGCTCTCTAGGCATTGGGCATCTACCTCCTTCTAGCCCATCGATGATGTATTGTAGTATGTAGTATCATGTATGTACGCATGTTGGCGGTCGCTCATGCCATGAGTTTTTGGCCTATCCTTTTGTAGCAATTTTGTACTCTAATGGCATGATGACATTATGTTCATGGTTCTACTATTTTGTAACTTCTTGTCTACAATTTTTAAGTTTAGGAAGTATTTTTTTAAAAAAAACGTACTAATATCGTACCGTACCTCAAATAATTTTAAGGTACCAATTAGTACCGTATTTTATCGTACCGTACCGTATCGTACCTTTCGTACTAACTAACCATGGCAAGGACAGTCCCTTAGTCATAAACGCTACATTGGGAGACCTTTGGTATTGCATTACCCATCCAGGTTCTTTTTTGGAGACAATCGGGAGATCCAACTGGGAGAGACACATATCCATGTTGTGGTTCCTCAAGCACTGTAGATAGGTTGTAAGTGTAAAAAATAAAAACCGTATTTTATCGTACGGTATCCGAAAATTTCATATCGTAGCAAAAATTCCCGTGACAACCATGGCAGAACGCATGTGACAATTGGTCATTAAATTCTACCAATCTTAAATTCTTGACTCGACATCAGTTAGAATGCTTGGTACGTGAAACCATGTTCTATCCAATGGTGGACCGACGCTTGGTGTGCGGATGACAGAGACCGACTTGGAGCATTCTTTCATCTTCCATGAGGTTTGTTCAATCAACTTGCCGAATTACTACATGATTTCCTTGTTTAAGGAAACATTCCACCGTCTTTGCTCTTTGTCCATGGTCAACTTTTTTCAGTGCAGAGGAAAATAGAAATTGCTCTGGCCACTCGATGCTCTTTCAGATTGGTTTTGGATAAATTTGGATGTGGATATTCAACAATGTCCAACGTTGTGGATGTTTTTGGCAGTACTTCTACATACAGATAGACTGATTAAGTGGCCAACCACCCTAGGAGAGATGGCCACCTTCAAGGTTGCTATAAAAAGCAAACAAGGTCTACCCAATTGTTGTGGCTCCACAGATTGCACTCACATTCAAATAGAGGGCCCGGCCCATCAGTTGTCCACTGATGATTGTAAAGGCAATTATTCCATGATGCTGTAGGTCATAGTGGACTCCAACACACATTCAATGCAAGTAGCATGGAGTTTGTTGCAATGTACCTTGATGAGATACATGGAACTGTGTTTGAATGATGTATTCAAAGTAATCTTTTGACAGCCATTGGCATATGTGAACTTCTTTGCTTTGTTGCAATGTATCCTCCTCCACCAACACTTTAGACTCTTCTCTCGATCACCCATGCACTCAATTGTAAAGTCACAATCTAGCACAGCTTATTGTACCCAGATGATAGCAACAGCCTGTAAGCAAACTTTGATCCTCTAAAAACAACTGCTTGCCACTCCACACACTAACAAAAGCCAAAATACAAAGCTTTATTAATATGTGCATGTTCTTGAGAGGTTATGACTTTGCGTGATTATCAAAGCTCTCATATTCATGATTAGCAAAATTCTCATATTAGCTATGGTAACACAAATGAATGGTCAAAAATGTATATTCCTTCTAGACATGCATCCATTCTGATCACACACATCTACTACCACTCACTTTTACGCTTATCTCTAGGCAAGCCAGAATTGGAAATAAAGGTAACACCAGGCCCATGCACATGCACAAATGCTGCACCCCATAAAATCAGATACATGGCAGTAAACCAATGTAGCTTGGGCATGGATTTGCATCTCTATGAAGGATGCGCTTTCTTCTGGCTTGACATAACAGCTATCACACAAGGTGCCAACGCATATGATGCTCACATGCTATGGGGTTTGTACTGGATTAGCCTTGATTATGAAACCCAGCTGGCCGTGCCACTTCATGCAAATGGCTGAAATTCATACTGAAATATTGGCCTAAATTTGACTGGTGGCAATGTCTGTTAAGAATAGAGAAGGACAAGGGCTGAGTCACTGGTTAGAGTGCAGCCATAGCTGCTGTATTGGCAGACAAGACAAGACCAGATAATAGCTAAGGCGTGTGTTTGTACGAGTTGTTTGTTTACAAGGTGAGAGCTCTCTTAATATAGAGAGAGTGAGTGGTGGTTACATGGTTGTTATCTAACAGACAAGTGTCCGGTCGAAGTTGGTTGTGGATGAGTGCATGTGTGAATGCAGAAGTGATGTACGTTTGGACATACCTCAACATTCCCTCCCTCTAAAACCGAGCAAGGTTTGCAATGCTATGCTAGGGTGTGCTATTATGCTAATGATGCGTGTATGTAAAAGTTGTGCATTACAATTAATCCAGATCAAATGGGGCGTGCAAGATGTACAAAATGTATGCGAGTAGTCTGTTGATGCCAGGGTGTGTGTTGAAGCCGAGGTCTTCAAGTTCTTGAGCTGAGTGATCTTCACGGCTTCTTTGGCTTGAGGGTGATCATAGGAGTGGATCATATATTCCCCCCTTCTTCTAAAAGAGGAGGTGACGGAGTGGTCAGGTAGCACTGGCCTTCCATGAAATCAGGGAGGCATGGATGAGGCATGAACAACAGGAGCATATGCAACCAGGGAAGGTGCCTGAAGTATCATAGCATGTTGGAGTAACCACTGTGGCGTGCTTCACAGGAGCCTGTGGCAAGGGCTTGACTGCAGAAGTATTCTCTGAAAAAAAAATTGGATCAAGGGGAGGTGGTGTGCAAATACAATCCACCAAAAGGGGCATGACTGAGATGCCTGTAAAGTTCAGTGAGAGCAGATCCCTCTTCATGCAGGGAGGAGGGAACAACAGAGTCTGGGCATTAGGAAGGCCCCCCTCTGTTGGCAGAATGGGATGCTGGAGAGGTTCTGTAGGGAGCCTTCGAAGGGCCACAAGAGAGGGCTTCTTGGTTTAAAGTAAAAGGCCCTGCACTGGAGGAGAGAGCCTGCAGACTGGAGTAAGGGCCCCCGTTCATGTGAGGGGGTGAGCAAGTGAGGGCTCCCCCGTGTGGAAGGTGGCCAGGGCAGCAGAGACAGTTAAAATCCCGCCCTTGTTGAAGGGAAGGGGCAATGCAGTTATGAATTGGGGGGGGGGGGGGTGGGCGTTGGGGGGTTGCTGTGTGGTTATGTGAAGGGCCCACATAGGAGGAGGCATAGGCTTCTGTGGAGACATGAAAGGGCCCCCTTTTTGAAGGGGCAGCCTTTGACAAGGGTGAGGGTCTACCTTCAATGAAGGGGGAGGCTGGTTTTAAACTTGGATGAAAGAGCCCCTCCATTTGTGGGCACGGCAGGAAAACCAGAGGTTGCATCAAAAAGCGACTTAGGACCGCCTGTAGAGAAAAACGAAGCTGCAGATTCGGGCAAGCGCCCCTTTGGAGAAGGGGGAGGGGAGTTCTACAGGGATGCATGAGCCGCCCCCCCCCCCCCCCCCCCCCCCCCAAACCAAATAGAGGGAGAGGTAAGTGCTGCAGATTGCAGCAAGGGCCCCCCCTCGATGGAGCGCTACAAGGGCAGTCAAGTGCCCCTTGTTGGGGTGCGCGATGGTCCCTCATGGGAGAAGACTGCAGCTCCTGTAGTGCCGTGAGAGAGCCCCCCTTCGTTGAAGGCAATGGACGTGGCAGAGAGGAGCCCTCTTGTAGGCGATTTGCCTGTACCAAGTGAAATAACCACACGATTTCCGAAGAAATTAACTGCTCGGCGAAGGCGTACGAGCTCACCGTCAAGATCACAGTGTGGTCGATGCCGAGTCGCAGCTTCAGCGTGGACTACCCTTGGCAAGCCAAATAGGCACACAAGAAGTCTCTAAGGTGACCAATGGAATTTTGTAGCAACTAACACAACCTTCGCATGATGAACTTGGAGAGCCACGAGCTCCTCAATCTACTTTCTCTGCTTGGTTGATCTATTGCGTGTGCTCCTCTCCGTTGTGTGTATATAAGATCTCTTGCTACTGTCATGGAATTCTCTCTTCATTCTCATGCCTCAAGTCTCCTTGTCTGAGTGGAGCTAAGATCAATAACATTAGATGTAGTATGATGTCAGTAGTTACTTCTGTAAAGCCCCCAAGCTAACAGACCCTTCGTTTAAGCATAAACAAAGAAAACACGTAGCATCTAGCTCAATGCCCAACCACAAATTTGTTCAAGCTCACCCTCGGGGATAGTAGCATCCAAGACATGGCTCCACATGCAAAGTCCTTACCACTGGCGTCCCAGTACACACCCATTCGATGTAAACTCAAAGGCCTGGAGTCTAGGTGTGAGAAGCTCTCTCAAAGTGACTCATAAAGTCACTTATATAAGCCTCTTATAAAGCAAGAGCCAAATATAGCGCATGTCTCAAAAAAGCTACTATCCCCTACTTAAGATGCCAGGTTACGGTTAACCTAACCTGTAGGTCTTAACCCTTCTTAGCCTTGCGACGTAACATACTTCCCTCCTTAATCTCATCACCTTCACCTAAATGTTCTTTCAAAATGACTGATGTGAAATACAAGGTGAATCTTCTTTCCAAAAGGTAGTGCTAAGGTAAGTTACATCACTATTCTTCTTTGTGATCTGGTAAGGACCAAACATCGAGAAGATAACTTGTAATGCTTTGCTAGTTCTCATCGTCTTAAAGTCCTTTGGGACTTTTTAAGATACGCCCACATGCCCTCTCGTAAAACTGCCCAATTTTATAACCAATGATGGGGACCCCGAGAGGGCATGATATTGAGCACTCTCAGGGTCCCCATCGTTGGTTAGTTACTCCAACCCACAAGTGTACTAGCTTTCCCTCACTAATTACTCCGAACCACAAGTGTAGCTTGGAGTACCCTCATCCAATATATAGCCGTGTCATTCTCCCCACCAAATCAGGTAACTGCAAGGAAGAGACTTGCCACAATAGTAGCCCATTTATACAACCTATGTGAGCTGTAATACCAACTTTTGCATCAAATATGAAGGCATTTCTAGTTAACCAGATATGCCACAAACCTGTCCACCTGAAACAATTTAAGAAAATTGAATGTTCTGGGTTATCCGGCCCATTCAGAATCTTGCCAAAAATCTAGTCTTTAATCTTTATGGGCCTATCTGTCAATGGAGTGTTATGGCTCACCCTAACCCCCCTTGAAACACATCCAACAGAGATTACCTGGTGAACCGCAACTATCGTTGAGGATCTTTCCAATGGCCGAGCTCGTAATCCTTGAGGTCTCTAAGCTCTACAACTCCTTGAGAAGTAATTCATCGGGTCTCCGCAAGTGTTGTCACACCGCCGCGTTGCATTACGTGTACTTGTCTCTCTTCTCACCTCACTTCACTCACACACACTCACTAGCATGCATTAGAGAGAGAGATTAGTAAGAGGATTAGCAAGAGCAAGACTCTATTGCACAATGGGAGAGTCCTTTGTATCATGAGAGATTTTCACTTATATACATGGCCATAAGTGTTTACACTTAATTCAACTGTGGTCGGCCAGGCACGTTAGGCTCATAAGAGGCCTAATGCTATTACAATGACTACTCTCATAATATATCCATGAAGTACATCACTTGGGACTTCATCCTAACTTACTATCACACGCTCTTGAAGTGGAAATCGCCATAAGTATTTCGTCGGACCATTATGGACGCTCGTCCAAGTTGTAGATTTGGACACCATTGCTTCATATCTTGAATGTATGACCTTTTGGTATATCTAACTTGACTCCTTTATATAAGATAATGGTAGTAGCTCCTGTTAACCCTAAGAATGGGTTAACATTCCCCCCTTATTGTTGCTGATATGCTAATCGCGTCCTCGTGATCGCGTTGAAGACTGTGTGTGTGGGAAGAATTGGCAAGCTTTGTTGATGGCTTTAGATGTTGAGTGATGTTCAATGGTCTTTGTTCCTTCGGAAGGAATATGAAAGGCTAGTTAGTAAATGAAAAGGTTAGGAATTAGCAAAAATTCCTAATGGGGTGCATGGGTGGGGGTTATTACGAGTGATTGCATTTTTATTTGTGTGAGCTTTAAAAAAAAAATATTGCTCGCGTTGTTTTTGGCAATCATAAGCAGAGTTACATAGGATTTAGTACTAGTTGGGAAACTAAGAGATGTTATTGATGGGGGAGAAGAGAAGGAAGAATCCGGAGGAACGTAGACAAAATCATTAGAATGAGATTGTGATTCTTAGTTCCTCATTTGATTGAAGCAACATTCATCATTTGAATAAATTTACTTTCGATGAAGTCCCTTTTTGTGGCAGAATTCTTGCCAAATGTTGTTGAGTAGCATCTGTTCCTGCATGCTTCTTCCTATGTGCTTTTTATGCTTTTATGTATATTTAAGTGCTTTTATGAGGCAAATAAACATGAAGTACAAGAATTGAGTCACATAGACTCGTATATTGAGCTGCTCTTGTTGAATTAGCCACTTGTTGGCGAGGCTTGAAAGAATCACGTCGACTTGCGAGGCTTAGATAGATATCTTCGCGAAGGATTAAATATCATTGTGTTGTGAATATTCTAGCTTTGTTTGGAGAGGTTTGCAATTTGAAGAAAAATTCTAGGCGATGGGTTGTACCATGGACCAAGCTTTCGCCCACCATGGCCTCCCCATATTTAAGTGCTTTTATGAGGCAAATAAACATGAAGTACAAGAATTGAGTCACATAGACTCGTATATTGAGCTGCTCTTGTTGAATTAGCCACTTGTTGGCGAGGCTTGAAAGAATCACGTCGACTTGCGAGGCTTAGATAGATATCTTCGCGAAGGATTAAATATCATTGTGTTGTGAATATTCTAGCTTTGTTTGGAGAGGTTTGCAATTTGAAGAAAAATTCTAGGCGATGGGTTGTACCATGGACCAAGCTTTCGCCCACCATGGCCTCCCCATCTAGAGATGTACCTGGAAAGTTGTTGATGATAAGGCCTTGGTCCAAATGTCCTCCAATGCATGAGTATGGATATGTACTCATGGAGCAGCTGCTACATTAACTTAGCTAAAAGAATAGTAAGCTATAAGCTTAACAAAAATGTAATGGCTATTGAAGATCGTTGGGAGTTGCTTGTGATATTCTACCATTTGTAGCTAGGCCATATGTGTGACTCCCTTGTGTGTGTGTCTTTTTCTTTTGCTACCACGTGGTAAGCAACAAGTTCTTGTGACTACTCTCCTTTTGAGAGAATAGGTTCTTAAGTCTGCCGTGTAGCTTTTGCACTCATTATCAATTGTTGTCTAGGTGGTAAGTAAGGCTTCTGGTTGGTTGCCATTGGGGTTGACTGAACACGCAAGCTCTTGTGTATTTATTGAGTGGCTTACTTGGGTTTCCATTCTTGTCAAACTTTAGGTGAAGCTGTTGGGGTTGAAGGTGTTGGTGAAGCGTTCCTTCCTTTGTTCAATCTTGGCAACCATATGATGGGATTACCATCATAGTATCCTTGTTGTTGAAGCATGTGCTGATGCTTTTGGTGCTGAGGTTTCTTTCTTTGTGCACCCTTAGGAGACTTTTTGATACGCCTGGGAATTTAAGCTTTGGTATTATCTTGGTAGTACCCTTGTGCTTGCAGTAAACTTTTTGTTATCCACACTTGTTGAGATGTTGGAGTTTCTTAAGGAACTCACATAGGCTTTTGTGGACGGTGTTGTGGAGTACTTTTATTTTTCCTTGGCCTCTTATTGCCGTGTTGAGGAAGAGGCTTTGATGGTCGAAGCACCCAAATTGGATTGGCACCTTCAAATTAGCCTTGAGTTACAAGTAGTTACTTTTCCTCCCACGTGTTGATACCATCAAGATACCTTGATCTTGGTTGTCTTGGTGGAGTTTTCTTTGTGGATGAAGTGGAAGGTTTTGGGCCCTCCTTCACATTGGTTGGCATTGAGGTTGTGGTTTCGAGACTCATGGGCGTTGTTGTCGATGAGGCTTGAGTCTCGTGCGAGTGGCTATTGGATGATGAGGCTTTTGAGCATGTAGACTTCTCCTTTGGTGAGGTTGGTTGATGAAGAGGCATTGGCTCTGGAGCTTGTCCCTTGAGTCCCTCTTTATTAGAGGTAAACGGTTACGCTTGGGAAACTTTTCGCTGTTGATTACAAGGTTTTGGCATTGAACTCTGTTGGTGAGGATGGAGTGGAAGGGGTAGATGCATTGTTCGAGTTGGTTAGCGATGCAGATGGGAGGTCTTCATGTAGAGGGGCTTCTGAGGAAGAGGCATTGAACTCCGTTGGTGAGGATGGAGTGGAAGGGGTAGATGCATTGTTCGAGTTGGTTAGCGATGTAGATGGGAGGTCTTCATGTAGAGGGGCTTCTGAGGAAGAGGCTTGTAACTTTTTGCATTCAGTATCATAAAAATCGATTAGGGTTGGATCCTCTTCTGTGTAGTACGGTATTGTCAACTTTGTGTCGTTGACCATCATGATGACCTTATCGCTAGCAAAGCACAGTGGTACTGGGGCAGTAATAGTCCATTTATGCCCCAAGATCAAATCTACTTCCAACACATACTCAACCACGAAAAAACTTGCAAGTAAGGGGTTGGTTTCAATATACATTTTATGTTCAAAGTAACCCCAAACATGGCATGTTCAAGTCTCATGTAAATGGAATTCTTTCAGGATGATCCGTGAGTATTGGTTGACCTAACAAATCCCATAACTCGAGGGTCATGAGATTGTGCTCTCATTGTGGATAAATCTATTCTTGAATTGTGGTGAGTTTAGTAATCCAACCATAATTCTTGGGATATTCTCAGTAAGATATGTTGGAAGTTCCAACTCCTCTAAGGTCTCTTCCTCTCTCGTAATAGCAATTTCACAATGCCTGCAAGAGTGTTCAAGGTGACTTTTTGCATGGATTCATAAATTGAATACAACGAGTCACTTACCCAAGTTCTTTTCGGGCTGTTTTGGATGATTTTTAATACTTTTAAGGGCTAATATTTTACCTTGATTTTTAGGTCGAATTTTGAGGCTGCTGGTCGGAGGCCAAAATGATGGATTTCGCCCCTGGACGCTCAGATCGATTTCTATGAGCTCAATACTGGCTTTTCGATGAGCACTAGAGCGCGTTCATTGTATTCACGGTTTAGGAGATATGAACCTCCAAACAGGGCTTTTTTTTGGGCCGACAGATGCCCCTTTCACGACGTGAACTAACACGGTTTCACGACGTGGACTTCACGGATTTTATTAAATTTGATTTTTTTATTTTGCGTGGGGGTTGTTTGAAACAGTAGGTATGGTTCATAGCATGAACTGGGTGGTTCACGTCCAAAAATTTTTTTTTTTGGCCTAGGGGTTATTTTAAGGCATGAAATGTCCAATTTTGCTTTTTTGGACGTGAGACCTTAAGGCGTGAAACGTTCGATTTTTTTATTTTTTTTGGGCGCAGGGGTTGTTTCATGACGTGAAACAGCAGGTGCAGTTCATGATGTGAACTAGGTAGTTCATGGATTTATTTATTTTTTGGCACGGGGTTGTTTCAGGGCGTGAAACAATAGGTGCAATTCACGGTGTGAACTAGGTGGTTCACAATTTTTTTTTCTGGAGTCTAAAGGGAAATTTGATTTTTTTTGTTTTGGGAAAAAAAATTTAATTTTAAATTGGGGAGATATGGGTATTTACCCAAAAGGGCAAGTGGGAATAAAAAAAGTCAACCCTTTTATGACATGCCCTTACACCCTTCATAAATGAGCCCCAAAATGGACAATTTGACAACTCATTGACATCTTTTCATTCAATGCTCATTAGCCTTAATGAGTTGTGTAAAAAAGTGCTTAGAAATTAATCAAAGATTAATCTTTCCACTAATCTTTCTCCCTTTTAGACTAATCAAGGACTTTAATCAACCACTAATCACTAATTAATTCACACAATTGAGAAAATCATTGGATAGAGCATGACATTGCTAAGCTATGTGCATCAACTAATGTATAAATTAATTTATAATTAGAGATTAATTAAGCTCTTAATTTTAATCTCTTCTCTTTATGCAAAATTAAGCAAAAGAGAGAGAAATTCCTCCAATTGATGAAGATTGATGCAATTAGATGTTTTGATTCATTTAGATGCTCCCAAAACACCCAAAAATACTAATTTTGACCTCTAACATGATCAATTTCGATCCCAAAAAACACATTTTCTAAATTTTTTTACCTCTTGAACTGGATTAATCACTCTTAATGACAAAAACTAGTTAATTAAGAAAGATTAGTTAATTTTAAGGATTTTTTTTATGTTTTTAAGAAATTTTTTTAAAGGATTATGCTACTCCTAATTCTTGCTAACACTCTAATGCATATTAATCAAACAAAAAACACACAAATCAAACAAAAATTAATGAATCTAGCTCTATGTTTAACTCTAAAAAAAGCTTAAAAACCTCTAAACTTTACATTCTATTGCATTTTTTTGATGCAATGTAAGCAAACAAAGCCTAATACACTTTATGTGTACACTTAACAAACACTAAAAACTAAATTTAAACTAACAAAACAATACATTTAAGCTAAAAATCATTCTTCAAACAAAACAGAGAGCTATTTCTCACCAAATCACATATGAATCTCACTCAAAACCACATATTTTCATGGGAAACCATTAATCAAGACAATGGGTAATGAGTAATGTGTAGATTAGAGGAAAATGATGGAAAAAGCCAAGGGATGATTTCCTGTCCAACGGCACTAAAAATGTTATGGCTTACCCTAACCCCGCTTTGAAACACATCCAACAGAGATTACTTGGTGAACCGCAACTGTCGTTGAGGATCTTTCCAATGGCCGAGCTTGTAACCCTTGAGGTCTCCAAGCTCTAAAACTCCTTGAGAAGCAATTCCACTGCGTCACACCGCCGCGTTACACTACCTACGTATACTCATCTCTCCTCTCACCTCACTTCACTCACACACACTCACTAGCATGCATTAGAGAGAGAGAATAGTAAGAGGATTAGCAAGAGCAAGACTCTATTTCACAATGGGAGAGTCCTTTGTATTATGAGATATTTTCACTGATATATATGGCCATAAGTGTTCACACTCACTCAAACTGTGGTGGTCGGCCTGGTACTTTAGGCTCATAAGAGGCCTAATGCTATTACAATGATTACTCTCATAAAATATTCATGAAGTACATCACTTGGGACTTCATCCTAACTTACCACCACACGCTCTTGAAGCAGAAATCGCCACCATAAGTATTTCGTCAGACCATTACGGGCGCTCGTCCAAGTTGTAGATTTGGACACCATTGCTTCATATCTTGAATATATGATCTTTTGGTATATCTAACTTGACTCCTTGATATAAGATAATGGTAGTAGCTCTCGTTAACCCTAGGAATGGGTTAACACACGGAGTCCATATGCGAGAAAGGAAATCCCACACCTTCTTTGCCACCGGACATGAAATGAAAAGACGCAGGCATGTTTCCAAGCATGTAGTACAAAACACACAATTACCAGAAGAAATACGTCGCTTTCGCAACCTTCCCTTGATATGGAATCTTAGACCACCAGCCCTGTAAGATTACTTCCTTCCACTAGGCCCTACTCTTCTTGATATTCCATACCTTATTAGCCTTCTCAGTGATCCATCGCTTATCTTCCACCATCATATGGTACACTTGATTTGTTGTATGCTGGACAATGTCCCGAGTCTTTCTAAATACCCAATCTAACTAAGGTTGCTGATCCTCCAACTGAGAAATATCACCAAATGGTGTAAGTGTTGCCCTCACCTTCTCCCATAACTGTACAATAAGCGACCTCTACATGCAACAAAGCATCCATAATTGTCACTAGTCCCAATCGAGCCATTCTATTGAATTTTGGCCACTTAACAAGTTTGCCAGGACACTCCAGAAGTCTTGAAGTAGCCAACACCTCACCTGCCATAGAATTCAACTGCAACCCCACTGATCTCTGAAGGCTTCCATTTAGTGTGTGCCAACACATCCTTCCATGAGATCATCAAATGAGAAAGGAGAGCTGAAGCCACCACTTAAACATGTTGGGAACCATTCACTACATCCCACCATGTACCATTAATCCTGGTATTACCATGCACAAGTGCAATCTCCTCCATGAGGGCCTTAGCCATTACCACCCATGGCTCTTGAGATACGCACATATCTTGCACAATAAAGGCTATCTCATACAAAGGGGATTCATCACGTGCCACTTGGGTTATCTGATTGGAGTTGATGTTGATTCATTAGCTTTGTTGGCATGGATTTCTACAAGGATAAGTGATAAGTTTATGTATTGGAAATCTCAGGGTTGGCCTATGCATGTTCGGCTCAAAGTGCCACAATCCATTATGATTAACATGATAACTTTTTTCTTGCCTTTATTGCCAACGGGCAAAGCTTTGTATCAGATACAATAACTAATTAGATTTATGTTATGGAAAAGAGCAGGAAATAAGCTAGGGCAGACATGGATTTCTTAGGAACATGTTAGTACTTGAAAGAGGAGTGGAGGAGCAGTCCTATTAGATGACATTCTCTCTTTCTGTCTCTCCCTCCCTCCCTCCCTCCCTCTCTCTCTCTAGGAACATGTTACTACTCGAAAGAGGAGTGGAGCAGCAGTCCTATTAGATGACATTCTCTCTTTCTGTCTCTCCCTCCCTCCCTCCCTCTCTCTCTCTCTCTCTCTCTCTCTCTCTCTCTCTCTCTCATCAAACACACATATTTAAAAGAGAGAGAAAATAAACACACACACACACCCTAAACCCACCCACACCCACACCCACACCCACACCCACACCCACACCCACACCCACACACACTCCCTTAACCCACACATACACATTCTCTCTATACACACACACATTCTCTCTCTCTCTCTCTCTCTCTCCACACACACACATACACACATTCTCTCTCTCTCTCTCTCTCTCTCTCACACACACACACACACACACACACACACACACACACACACACACACACACATTTGGGAAAAAAAGGTGCCAGTTAGGATGGTTAATGAATGGGTATCCTATGTGGCACTTCTTTTTTCAAAAAAAATAAATTTTTATCAAATTCTTTTATTTGTATTTTTTTTGGAAAAAAAGTGCCATGTAGAATGGTCATGTAGCTAATCAAAAGAACTGGAAGGCATCTGGTCTACAAACTAATGAGGGTAGAATAGGAAAAAAAAACATCTGTATATAGCCTCAAACGTGCCATATTTAGAAACTCGTTGCTTTTCCACATTTTTAGTGTGTACTCTAGATATAACCTCCTATCACCTAAATTCTAAATTCTATTTTTTGAGATATTTATCTCTTAATAGATTTATTCTTATCTTTTTATTTCTTTTTAGATTTTTGGAACTAATATTTTTACTCTATCACTTTCTTAACATTTTTAACCTTATAGTCTCTCTCGAAGTGTACTCTATTTCTTCTTGAAACCTATATTAAATGAGAATCGTTACATGTCGTTACATGGCTTGGGAGGGATATTACATTCTCCCCCACTTAAAAGATTCGAGAGGTCCTCATCTCGAGGTAATCTCTAAGTAAATACTCCTCTCTTTCACAAAGTGGTGTCATGAATGGATGTGAATAGATGTGAAATGATGTGAATGGATGTGAAATAATGTGATTATATGTGGATTGATGTGGGAATGATGTGATTAGATATGGATTGATGTGGGAAGATGTGAATAGATGTGGATTAATGTGGGAATGATGTGATTAGATGTGGATTGATGTGGAAATGATGTGATTAGATGTGGATTGATGTGGGAATGATGTGAATAGATGTGGATTGATGTGGGAATGATGTGATTAGATGTGGATTGATGTGGGAAGATGTGAATAGATGTGGATTGATGTGGGAATGATGTGATTAGATGTGGATTGATGTGAATAGATATGGGAATGATGTGATTAGATGTGGATTGATGTGGGATGATGTGATTGGATGTGAATTGATGTGAGATGATGTGATTGGATGTGAGGTTATATGGGAATGATGTGATTGGATGTGAATTGATGTGAGATGATGTGATTGGATGTGAGTTGATATGGGAATGATATGATTGGATGTGAATTGATGTGAGATGATGTGATTGGATGTGAGTTGATGTGGGAATGATGTGATTGGATGTGAGATGATGTGATTGGATGTAAATTGATGTGGGAGTGATGTGATTAGATGTAAATTGATGTGGGATAATGAGAAATGATATGGAATGATGAGAGATGATATGGGACGATGAGAAATGATGAGGAACGATGTGAAAGAATGTGTAATGTGATGAGGAAAGATGGGAATTTTGTTGGAACTGTAATTGTATGTGAAACCTATTTTTTTTAAAAGATTGTTTTATGTCAATAATGCTGGGGAAGCATTTTGACTATCTTGTGGAATGAGGTTGGTGACCTAAGTGACATAGCAACAACTGACGGAGAGTCAATGAAGGACGTCTCGTGTGTGGCAAGGTCGGCCGAGGTCTTGACCACCCCGGTTCGATTAAAATGGTGAGCTTCTGGTAAGGTGGATGAGGGACCAACAAGGAAGCGGCCTATGAGAGTGAAGCGCTCGGTGACCTGCGAAGGAACCTACAGGGTGCTGACCATACGGTGCTTGGGCTCTGCACAGGATACCCCCACGGTGCTTGGGCTCTGCACAAGATACCCACACCTGCGAGACGAGAAAAAAAATGAGTTGGGGCTGTTTCTGAACACGGACATGGATCTGGTTGATTGGCCTTGCTGGTCTTCAACGGATGAGTTCATGGCTCTTTACATGGATCTTGTTGGTTGATCTTGTTGATCTCCAATTGAGAGTCCATATGGATTTTATGTGATTAAACTCCTAGGTACTATGGGCTAGGAAGTATTGAAAAGGCCCCTGAGTGAGCAGGTGGTGACTGTTCTGGTTGCCGATGATGCCATAGGTACGTACGCTGAGGAAGGAATGACTGAAATTGGATTTTATGGTTGGAGAGTGACAAAGTTGAAAATTGGATCTGGAAATGGAATACTGAGGATTAGGATGGAAACACTGTGGTTTTATTGAGGATGGAAATTGGATCTGGAAATGGAATACTGAGGATTAGGATGGAAACACTATGGTTTTATTGCAAATCTGTTTTGGAAATAGTTGAATCAGAGAAAAATGAAATTTCATATTGGGTGTGTAAGTGGTTTGTCTATTTAATGTTTTTGCATGAGAGCCGGGGGCTAGGGGGCCTGGGAACTCTTTTCCCTGGTACCCGGGATAAAACATAACCAAATTTTCATAATGGATCCTATCAATCCTTGAGCGGTTCTTGGGAACCCACCATTATTATTATGATAAAGGGAAGAGGTAGGGGTGCGTGTGGTGTGGGTGGTCAAGGATGTAGAGTTGAGGGGAATTGTCGACAATGAAGCTTGATTGTCAATGTTGGATGGTGTCGAAAGTGTCTTTTTGACCAGCTTTGGTGAGGCACGAGGTGTGGTAACAAGGGAGACTTCCGGTGATGATGGGACATAAAGGGGAAGGGCAGTCAAGGGTGAGGGTGTGTGTATGATTTCCTCTTGGGGACACAAGAGGATTATCGCCGTTTTGCCATTGACTGCCATGGTGGCCATTTCTTTGTGCCAATTGATTTGGCAATGAGTGGTATTAGTCCACTCTTTTCCAGTGATAATCTGGCCTTGGAGTGCTCCTGCATCTATGACATGAAATCTGCACTCCAACTGGGTTCCATTGGGCATTTGGATTTGGGAAGAAAGGAAGGCTGAGAGGCCAATAAGGTCGTGTTGATGAGGAGCGTCCTCAGGTGCGGGGCCTTGATCATAATGTGGACCAGTAATGGTATATGAAAGTTGTGGTCCTTATTTGATGGGGGTGGAGATCGAGATTCGAGTGTCGTAGGAGGGTAAAATACCTCAGCAAATTTTGTGTGGACACCTTGTGAGGCTCTGTCGGACTCTGTGTCACTTTTTGCATATCGAATTTTTTGATGTGAATGTGGGGTTTGGGCTTGGCTGCCTACGGAATAGGTACTGAAGGATTATGAGGCATAGGTTGTTGGGCAAGATCTTCATTTGTCAATGTCATGTTGGTGAATAGATCTTCCGCAGCCTCGGACAAAAGCTAGGACTCCTGCCTTACCTGGTGCAAAAGTTCAGGTTCTTGTCCCGACATTGAGTAGGTATGGGGGATGGCGTGAACTCTAAAAAGATGCAGGGGAGAAGAGAGCTTGAGTTCTTGCAAGCGTATACACACTCACACAAATCCTAGAAGAGAACACACAAGGTGAGAGGCTGAAAATTCTTCTTCTTGTTCACACAACAAAAGAGGTCTACAAAGAAGATAAAGTGACTAACACACATAATAGAGTATATGCAAGCATTCCATAATGTGAACACACTAAGAGGAGTGGGTAGATGTGGACTAGTCAGTGTAGTCCAGCTGTCAAATCTCTAGCGAAGATATGTCAGTGCCAGCTACCAAACCCGCCAATGATATAAATGTCAAACAGTCATGCAGGTGCCTTGTGAGTGTCAGCTCATGTTGAGCTTGACATCTCAACACTCCCCCTAAAGCTCAACTCCAGCTCATGAACTCCAAGCATATCTCAAAATCTACGGAGCCTTTGAGCTCCTAAGGGCTTTGTGAAGATATCAGCAACCTGATCTTGTGTGTTTACGTAGGCCAAGTCGATGTTGCATGCTGCCAAGACTCTCCCTAATGAAGTGGTAATGTACCTCAATGTGTTTCGTCTGTGCATGGAAAACTGGGTTCCTAGCCAACTGTATACTACTAAGATTATCACAATATATGAAAACCTTTCTCTCCACATGCAACCCCAAATCAGGTAGCTTGCATAACCAAGCTTTCACAGCTTCTCTGTACTCTGCATCTGTGCTCAACAAGGCAACTGTGGTCTTCTTCTTGCTGCTCCATGTCATAGCAGAACTCCC
Organism: Cibotium barometz; assembly: GCF_041138505.1. Classification (NCBI taxonomy): domain Eukaryota; kingdom Viridiplantae; phylum Streptophyta; class Polypodiopsida; order Cyatheales; family Cibotiaceae; genus Cibotium; species Cibotium barometz. The sequence continues at coordinate 19,671,803 of NC_141053.1, forward strand.
CAATGAAAACATAAATCCACTGGTAGATCTCCTTTCTGATATGCTACCTGCCCAATCTGCATCTGTGCACCCATATAGCTCTAATGGTACACCTGTTGCATAAAATAATGCATAATCAATAGTGGCCCTCAAGTACTGAAGTGTGCATCGCACACTGTCAAGATGTGGTTTGCGTGGAGCCTGCATAAACTGGCTCTCTAAGCCAACAGTGTAACTCAAATCTGGCCTGATTATTATGACATAGATCAAACTCCCCACAATCTTCATGTACATAGTGGGATCCTCCAACACAACCTGCATCTGCACTAAGCTTGCCATTTTGATCTAATGGCACTGAGATTGGCTTACAATTAGCCATCCCATACTTGGACAACATGTCCAATGCATACTGTTTCTATGACATCCAAATACCCTGAGGTGTGCGAATGACCTCAATTCCCAAAAAATAATGCAGATCTCCCAAATCCTTCATCTCAAACTTTCATTTGAGAAGACTTTTCACATGCTCAATCTCATCCAAGTTGTCACCCCCAACAATAAGATTATCTACATATATGGTGATGATCACAATACCCTTATCACTCTTGCGCACATACAAAGAGTGATCTGCATCTTCCATATGAAAACCAATAGTGACAAAGATACTCAGCAATCTTGTCATGCCATGCTCGTGAAGCTTGCTTCAGCCCATACAAGGCCTTACGAGGCTTACATTCTTCCCTTCATGAAGTACACCCACACTTTCCTCGTGTGATCATCAATGAATGTTACGTAGTACACCTGCAGCCACCCATAGACATAGTCTTCGTAGGACCCCATACATCTGAATGCACAACATCTAGCACATTCCTGCTCACATTTCTATCATGTGAAAATACATGTTTTGTTTGCTTTCCAATTTGACATGCTTCACAAACTTTCTGCATACCTTCAACTTTAAACTTAGGTAGCCCTATCATAATTTCTTTAGTCTCCATAGACTTCATTCTTTACACATTTACATGCCCAATTCTCTTATGCCAAATTTCTGTATCTGCAACAACTCCTGAACTATTTGCAAACATTGCAGCACTCACTTCACGCATATTTACATTCAATGTAAACATTCTACCCACTTTGTTGCCTTTTTAAACCAACTTGCACTTATCTTTAAAGTCTTCTACATAACATCCATCAGGGTTAAACACCAAACCTGCAAACCCTACTCAATCATATGGCCAACAGAAACCAGATTCTTTGTAATGTTTGGAACATGAAGTATATCTGCAAGGTACCTCACTTTACCATCCTGCATAGACAATGGCACATCTCCAACATGGGCAATCGGATGAGCAGTGTCATCCCCTATTTCAACAAAACCTGGTCTTTCAAGACTCTTCATTTCCTTGAACCACTCACCATGACGTGTCATGTGGTTTGAAGCACCTGAATCAACATACCATACGTCATCTCATCATTACATGCTACTACATTTCCAGGCACCGCATCAACCACATGTTGCATAATAACAAACAACCTCTCATTATCCTCATTATTTTTGCTAGAGGATGCATAGTTGTTTTGTTGCACTTTTCCATTTTGTATGTCACTCTATTTCTTATAGCAATATACTTGCACATGTCCAGGCTTACCACAATAAAAACACCCTCGTGTATCATTATGCTGCCTTTTCCAATTACCACGACCTCTTTGACTCCCCCTATCTCTAAATTGGCCTCTTCCACCTGTGTGTTGTTGCGAATCTTGGGACTATTGCTGATGCTGACCAAAATTCTGATTACCTGTTCGGCCACCACCTTGGCCACGTCCACGACCTCTACTTCTTTCTCTACCTGAACTTGTGTACAAGGTCTGCTGCTCTGAATTGTTTTTGTTTTGTGAAGGCTGTTGATCTTCACCCAAGTTCTCTTCAATGATCAGCATTGACACCAAATCTATGAAGTTGGGAATGTTCTCCCGAGTTTGAATAGACATCTTGAATGCCTTGTATTGTGGCCCAAGACCACGTAGATACACTTCTACCTTATCATCAACATCCACAGAAACACCTATTGATGCAAGGGATTTCACAATGCCCTTGATCTTCAAAGCATAATCATTCACAGACATATTCTTCTTCTCCACAGTATGAAACTCATTCTTCAACTGAATCTTTCGTGCCTTGGTGTTGGTTTCATACAGCTTCACTAAGGTTTCCTATGCCTCCTTAGGTGACTTGGCATCTTGTATATTACCAATCATAGTGTCCTGTATGTTGATAGAAAGCCAATACATGACTTGGCATCTTGTATATTACCAATCATAGTGTCCTGTATGTTGATAGAAAGCCAATACATGACTTTTCTTGCTCCTTGATTCCAATCCTTGAACTCTTTTATATCTACAGCAGTTGGATTAATCTTCGGTATCTCTGGAGCCTCTTTATGTTCACCTTCAATGTAGTCCCAGTAACCTTTTCCCATCAAGAATTTTGTCAATCTAAAACTCCAAGCATGGAAGTTGTTATTGTCAAGCTTCTTTGCAACAACAATCTAGTTTATTCGATCATTTGACATCTTTTCTGCAAATTTACCAACAACAGCACTCTTGCTTGACCTGCACAAACTGTTGTATTCTCTAGCAGCGGTACTATACTGCACCCAAACTATCACAACGAGTGACCTTACTTTGCATACATACACCCAATGGCAAATTTGAGACCTCTTTGCAGCATACACAGTGTCTACACAACCAATCGCCCATCCTGCAGTTCCAAAAACAGAGTTCTGTAGGAGAATCGAAAGTTATCCCTACAATGCTTCTGAACGCCTGCAAATTGAAAAACGGAAGTCCAGACGCGCCCGAAACGCATTTCTAGCCTAAAACTTTAGTCCAATGGACAATATAGTTACCTTGTAGCTCTTCTCCCATGAAGAAAGCTCCAAAATCGGAGTTTGTTTGCCGGTGCCTCCGGAAGCGCTCCCAACAAGGGTGTAGTAGCCAACACAAAGGGGGATGAGTAGATGAAGCTCTTGCCCTCATACCACTTCATGTGCTTCTCTTGCTTACTGCTCAGCCCTTGAACCAGGCTCTGATACCACGAAAAGATTAGGGGAGAAGAGATCTTGAGCTCTTGTAAGCACACACACACACTCACACAAACCCTAGAAGAGAACACACAAGATGAGAGGCTGGAAATTCTTCTTCTTCTTCACACAACAAAAGAGGTCTATAAAGAAGATAAAGTGACTAACACACATAATAGAGTATGTAAAAGTGGTCCATAATGTGAACACGCTAAGAGGAGTGGGTAGATGTGGACTAGTCAGTGTAGTCCAGCTGTCGAATCTCTGGCGAAGATATGTGGCGGTGCCAGCCTACCAAACCCACCCCAGTGATATAAATGTGGAACAGTCATGCAGGCGCCTCATGAGTGTCAGCTCATGTTGAGCTTGACATCTCAACAAACTCAGGTATTGGGTCAAAGGTCACAAAAATGGGCAGTGGTTCAAGTTGGTTCTATGGAAAAAGAATCAACGGCGGCTGTGCCTCTCGATGGGAAAAAAAGCGTCGGTTTCTATGATCCAAGTGCAAGTTTCTTCCTTGATCTGACCAAGTGACTCGCAAGTTCGGTCGGATCAGTTTGGTAATGACCCTAACTACGTTAGAGTACAAATATCTTGGAGGAATCGCCCGTGCTTTCCAGTAGGGGGAAGTTTTTCCGAGTTCGGTTTTTGAAGAACCAGCCTCTTGACCGGATATCCGTGGGCGAGGCCCCGAGTGAAGGATCCTGGCCTGCACAAGAAGTGTTACTTCTGCTGCTAGCACCCCCGAATTCGTTGCGCGGAGGGGGCAGGGATCTTTCATGCACCACTAGATGAGTTTGGAAAAATCCCCTTAATTTGGGATTTTTAATAATATTTTTAGTGTATCTTCAGCATACCAAATCCAAATTTGTCGAAGAATGTGTATTTAGAACCTACTCTTCAAGAGCTTTCTAATGATGTGTCATTAGAGTTGGTTTTGACAAAAGCTTAAAAGGGTTCACCATGCCCCCATCTTTTTTATCTTACAAAATGGGAATTAGGATTTTACCAAACTCCATAGTATGGTCTTAATTGTTTCGCCCTCACAGCCAAACGAGGGGGCAGGGATCTTTCATGCACCACTAGATGAGTTTGGAAAAATCCCCTTAATTTGGGATTTTTTAATAATATTTTTAGTGTATCTTCAGCATGCCAAATCCAAATTTGTCGAAGAATGTGTATTTAGAACCTACTCTTCAAGAGCTTTCTAATGATGTGTCATTAGAGTTGGTTTTGACAAAAGCTTAAAAGGGTTCACCATGTCCCCATCTTTTTTATCTTACAAAATGGGAATTAGGATTTTACCAAACTCCATAGTATGGTCTTAATTGTTTCGCCCTCATAACCAAACGTGTTTGGCATGGCGATCACATGTGAATGTGCAATGGTGGGGGTGTCATCCAATGGAATGGAGGCACTTGGGGCATGCAACCATGACAAAATATTTCCATGGTGTGCTCCAAAGCTTAGAAAAGCTTTAGCAGGGCACACACGGACCCGAAATAGGAGTTTTGGCTCTCTTTTGTCTCACGTCCCGTGAACTCACCCTTAAGATGAAAATGGTCTTTTTAGGTGTTTCATGTGTGTATAAACCACTTTAGTGGATTGGGGAGGTAGACCATAAGCACCTCTAAAGATTTTAAAGTTAAAAAAAAAAGTTTTTTTTTGGAAGGTCCGCCTAGACGCTTATAAGAGTATGCCCGTGGCTTTAGGTGTAAACAGCCATGACAAGTTTTTCTTTGATTTTTTTTTTGGGAAGGTTCACCCGGATGCTTAATGAGCATTTTCTCGTGGTTTTAGGTGTGAACGGCCATACAAGCTCTTTTTATTTTTATTTATTTATTTTTCTTCGAGAAGGTACATCCGGACGCTTATGAGCATATGCCCATGGCTTTAGGTGTGAACGGCCGTGGGGAGCAAAGTTTTTTTTTTCAGGAAGGTTTTCACGGATGCTTATGAGCGTATGCTTGTGGCTTTAGGTGTGAACAACTGTGGTAAAAAAAAATTCAAGAAGGTCTACCGCCCTGTATGTTTATGAAATTACACCCGTGGCTTTACGTGTGAATGGTCGTGGCTTTTTTTAATTTTTTTTTGGGAAGGTCCACCTAGACACTTATGAGCATACACCCATGGCTTTAGGTGTGAAAACGACTGTGGGGTAAAGTTTTTTTTTCTCAAGAAGGTCCACCTGGACGCTTATGAGCATACGCTCGTGGCTTTAGGTGTGAACGGTCGTGGCAAAGTTTTTTTTTTGAAAGGTCTACTCGAATGCTTATAAGTGTATGCCCATGGCTTTAGGTGTGAACGGCCATGGTAAAGTTTTTTTTCGGGAAGGTATGCCCGGATGCTTATGAGCGTGTATGCCCATGGCTTTAGGTGTGAACAACCATGGCAAAGTTACTTTTTTCGGGAAGGTACACCCGAACGCTTATGAGCATACACCCGACTTTAGGTGTGAACAGCCATGGCTTTAAGTGTGAACAGCCATGGCAAAGTTACTTTTTTCGGGAAGGTACACCCGAACTCTTATGAGCATACGCCCATGGCTTTAGGTGTAAAAGGCCATGGGAATGTTTTTTTTATTTGAATTTGGAGGAAGGTACTTATTGAGTGGGGGACAACTAAGATCCCCTCATTCATGCAAGGAAGGTGGGAAAAGGCTAAAGTTAGAGGTTAACTCTAAATTGGTGGTTTTAAACTAATTTAGAGGCACTCTAACTTAACTAAAATTAATCCTTCTTAATCTCACTATTAATCACATTTCACCCTCTTCTTTGCTCTCTAATTACTCCTTAATGGTGAGGAGTTTAGGGATAGAGATTTGATAGGTCGATTAAAAATGTTTAGGCTAACCCAATGATGTGATCACCCCTGATTAATCTCTCTAATTAACCCACTCAAAAGAGTGAAAATTAGGTAAATGAGACCTAATTAGTGCTAATTATCACTAATTATGAGCGTACGCCTATGGCTTTAGGTGTGAATAGCCGTGGCAAAGTTTTTCTTTCGAGAAGGTATGCCCAAACGGTAAAGTTTTTTTTAAATAAATTTGGAAGGAGGTGATTGTTGAGTGGGGGACAACTAAGATCCCCTCATTAATACAAGGTATGTGGGAAAAGGTAAAGTTAGAGGTTAACTCAAAATTAACTAAAATTAATCCTTCTTAATCCCACTATTAATCACCTTTTAACCCTCTTCTTTGCTTTCTAATTACTCCTTAATTGTGAGGAGTTTGTGAATGGCGATGTCAAAGTTTTTTTTTTAATTTGAATTTGGAGCGAGCTAATTGTTGAGTGCGGGACAACTAAGATTCTCACATTAATGCAAGGTAGGTGGGAAAAGGCTAAAGTCAGAGGTTAAATCTAAATTAGTGGCTTTCAACAAATTTAGAGGCACTCTAACTTAACTAAAATTAATCCTTCTTAATCTCATTATTAATCATCTTTTAATCCTCTTCTTAATCTCATTATTAATCATCTTTTAACCCTCTTCTTTGCTCTGTAATTAGTTCTTAATGATGAAGAGTTTAGGGATGAAGATTTGATAGGTGGATTAGAAATATTTAGGCTAACCCAATGATGTGATCACCCCTAATTAACCCACTCAATAGAGGAAAAATTAGACAAATGAGACTTTAATTAGTACTAATTCTCACTAATTGTGAGCTAATGGGAGTGGACTAGGCATGGATTTAGTTCAAGGCAAGTGTTTAGAACACTAATGCCACTCCAATTGCTCCAATTGCAAGCAATTAGGTTCAATTTTTAAGTTCACTAATCACACTAACCAGTAGATTAGTGATAATTAGTAAAAATTAAGAGATTATTTATGATTTTTTGGGGGCTTTTTGGTGGATTAGGATTTTATCTTACATTCCTAAGCTATCTATTTACACTAATCTAACAAAAAACATGTTTGGAAGTAAAAATTTAACAAAAAATACTCTATGTTTAAGCAAAAACCCTCTTCTTTGAGCTCGCTAATCACATAAATCTCTAGTTTTTTTTCCTAAACACTTTCTAATCCTACTCCCAACGTCCATAATCTATGCACAAAATAATAAAAAAATCAACACAACAAATCCAACAAACAAAAATTGAATGCCATAGCAACTTATTTGGCACCGGGCTATGGAGACTCCATCGGATTTGAATCAAAGAAGGCTTTGACAAGTAGCAAATTTGCACTCCCCGAAAGCGGTGTCAAAGATGTTATGCAAACCCTAACATGTCATGGAAAGTTATCGATCCACTGAGCTTGAGCAATGCTCAAAAGCTCCACCGTAGCCACTGTCACCCACCATCTGCTTGCACTCATCACACCAAGGTGGTTGCTAATCCAATGGGTGGGGAAACCTCTCTTGCAAAGATCGTGTGTGTTAACCACTCCGGTTTTAACATGACCTTTTGTGTGGCTACTACTACTTTTTGTAACCGTGCTAAGCTCTTATTGTAAAAGGGACATGGGATGACCAAGCTTATGGCTTGTGTAACGTCGGTCACAAGGAATTGATGTACATAGAGCTAGTTAAACTAGGAAGACTAGTTTTAGGCCCCCATTTGTAATTGGGCGGCTGGACACTATAAATATGAGCTCATGTATATAAGACATTTCATGAAATATGAAAAGGGACAATCCCATTTGTCTCAATTGAGTCTTGTCTTCTCTGTAAGATTCCTCCCTATCCTCTCAAGATGCCCAGTATCTTCCCCTGTAATCAAATCCCTCTTCAGATATATAAAAGATCTTGTTTCTACCTGTTTTGGCCTAGACAGAGAAAATGTTCTAGAGAGAGGTTATTCAGATTTTGAATATTTTTGGATGGAAAAATTGTTGCCATATATATATATAGGCGGTGATGTGTGTGAACACACTTAGGACCGCCGGGGCACTTTTTCCCTCTTTAGGAGGTTTTTTTTCCCCGGCTTGTATATACGCCCATCCTTCTAGGGCTAACTTATCTTTTGTACATTGACACAATCTAATACACTTAGTGTTGTGTGCATTCTTGATTCTTCTTCTCCAAGCTTTGTGTGCTTTCCTGCAACCCTAATTCCAACAATTGGTATCAGAGCAGGCATCGGCTCCCAGGGCTACGCCGCCGGCACCCTCCGACTCACGTTCTTCGATTGAGGTGAGCTTTCACGAGCGCTTGCAGGTCCCTATACTCTGCAAATTAACCCGTAGGGCTCTGCGTTCTTAGAAATCGCATTTGAGGTCGTTTTGGGCTCCGTTTTTGCATTGCAAGTTCTGCACAGGTGTTTTCGTCATTTTCTGCAAAAATTTCGACAGTGCAGTTTTCTGCAAAACAGGCATACGTATTCTATTGTGGACCGTGCTACATAGCACGAGTTATTCTCTGTTCAGTCTTTGCTTCATTACAGGTAGCTTTTGCATCAGTTTCAGTCAGTGGCCATGGCTGATAACAGCAATGATGTATTTCGCATGTTATCTGCTGATGACAAATTGGATGTGACAAATTGGATGGAGACAGTAACTACCCACTTTGGGCATACATGATGCAGCATGTTTTGGTTGCAAAAGGAGTGTGGAACATTGTGCAGGGTATGGATGTACGTCCAGGTTCTGTGGATGTAGGATCTGTTGAGGATGTTGCAGGTTCTAGCAGCTCTACTGTTGCTGCTGTTTTACCCACTGCTGAACAAGCTCGTTGGGATGGTAAAGATGCGCAGGCTCATGCCTTGATTGCACTTTCTATCAAACGTAACATCACCCCACATATTCGTTCAGCTAAAATAGCAAAACAGGCTTGGGATATTCTAGCTGGTTTGTATGCAGGTCGTAACGAGGTAAAAATCGCTTACCTGCGTAAAGAGCTAGAATTGAAGATTATGCAGGAAGATGATGACATGAATGTTTTTCTTGCTGAGATTAAAGATCTCAAAGAACAGTTGATTTCTGCAGGTGAGATTATTCCTGATCATTCTCTTGTGCAGACTGTTCTTGATGCTTTACCTGAAACATATCAGACTTTTGCTTCCACGTGGAGACTTCTTGCTGAGGACAGTCCTGATGCTGTCAAGTATGATACTTTAGTCAACAAGCTCTTGCAAGAAGCGCAGTCCAGGCAAAACAGGGCTAGGCAGCGTGCAGTTGATCAAGCATTTATTGCTGCCCAGCAGTAGAGAAGAAGTGGTAAGGCAGCCCCTTCCACTGTTTCTTCTCCTATTAGTAGGTCTGCAACTTCTTCTCCTTCCACAGGCAGCAACAATAAGTCTGAGAAGGCTCTTGATGATAAAGGCAAGAAAAAGACCAGGTGCAACTATTGTGAGGCAAATGATCATGTCATTAAGAATTGCCCTAAGGTAAAAGCTAAAGAGGCAAAGAAAAAAGAGTCAAATGCAGCCACAATAGCAGATGCTTCTACAAATGCAGATTTTGCAAATGTTGTGCAGGATACAGAATGGGCGTTTAGCGTGTATTGCCAGTATGACCCATCTGTACATGATGCATGTTTGGTAGTTTTTGTTGACTCTAATGTATGGTATTTTGACAGTGGTGCTACAAAGCACATTACCTCGCATCGTGATATGTTCACTTGTCCTTGAGGCTGTCTCTAATTATGCTTACTGCTGCAAATGGCAGCGCTTTCACACTTTCAGATGCTTTGTATGTGCCAGGGATAAAGAAGAATCTATTGTCTATCTCTGCGCTTGCTAGACTTGGACTTGTAGTCAAATTTGTGGATGACACATGTACTGTTCATGATTTGACTTCTGGTGATATGATTATTGCATCTGGCACCTTGTTTCGTGGGCTGTATAGGCTCAATTCTTATGACAAGTGTGTGGAAGATTCAGCAAATGCAGTTTCTGATGAAAAGGCAGTTTCAGATGCAAAACTATGGCATGCTCGTTTTGGTCATCTGAACTTTGCTAGTTTGCTGCGTTTGCAGAAATTTGATATGGTTGCTTCATTGCCCCCTCTTGAGGCACCATTGAAACATGTTTGTGAAGGCTGTATTTTGGGCAAAATGCAGCGTTCTGCATTTCCAAAGGATGGTTCTGTGTGGGCCACTCGCAAATTGCAACTTGTACATAGTGATGTATGTGGGCCTATGCAAACTCCGTCATTTGGTAAACACTTGTACATAGTGATGTATGTGGGCCTATGCAAACTCCGCCATTTGGTAAACACTTGTACTTCGTGACTTTCATTGATGATTACTCAAGGCATGCATGGGTATATCCACTGAAGGCAAAGTTCGAAGTGTTTTTGTGCTTCAAACAGTTTTTTCTTATGGTTGAAAATGTATCCAATTGTACTGTGGGCACCCTCCGTTCTGATCGAGGGGGGGAGTACTTGTCTAAAGAATTTGATGCATTTCTGGCTAGTCGTGGGATAAAACACCAATGTAAAGTACCGTATACCCCTCAGCAAAATGGTGTTGCTGAGAGGAAAAACAGGTCACTTATGGAGATGGCACGATGTATGGTCAAGAGCCAAGCTTTGCCACATGCGTTTTGGCTTGAGGCTGTCATGTGTGCTGCATATGTACTCAACAGGTGTCCCACTAAGGCCTTGCAGTCTATTACTCCATACGAAGCTTGGCATGGCAGGAAGCCTTCTATTGGTCACTTGCGTGTCTTTGGTTGCTTGGCCTATGCTTTAGTGCCTGTGCAACAATGCAGAAAATTAGATGATAAGGCTGTCAAATGCATTTTTGTTGGTTACAGTGCTGAGAGCAAGGGTTATAGATTGTATCATCCACAGTCAAAGCGTATCTTGATTAGTCAAGATGTTGTTTTTGTTGAAGATGCTGTGCAGCCTTTGTTATCATGTACCAAAGAGACAGGTGTGAGCTCACGGGATGTATTTGATACCTGTTGCCTCTGTTTACAGGTGGGAATTCAAATGTAAGTCCTAATGAGGCAAATATTCAGCCTATACAGATTTCAAACGACATCATAGATCAGCCTATTTCTGATGCAGATTTACAGGATGTAATCTATGAGGATAGGGCTGAAAATGAGCAGGCTAGAGGTATGCCTAAATGGCCTAGTGCAAACCTTGCGTGATAGTAAAATTGATGCACCTATGACTAGTCGTACTCGTTCAGGTTTTCAGCATGCCTCTTATGCATCAGATTGTTATGCTTTGGCTGTGTCTAGTATGTGTGAAGAGGAAGAACCTCTTTCATTTGACGAGGCACAAAAATCAAAAAATTGGTTGGTTGCAATGCAAAGTGAATATGATGCTATAATGAAGAATGGTACATGGTCTTTGTGTGATTTGCCTATTGGTAAAAAGGCCATTGGATGTAAGTGGGTTTTTAAGTTGAAACGAAAGCCAGATGGCAGTGTTGATCGCTATAAAGCTAGACTTGTTGCAAAGGGTTATGCTCAAGAAAAGGGCATTGATTTTGATGAGACCTTTGCTCCCACTTGTCGTATGACTACCATTCGTAGCATTTGTGCATTGGCAGCTCATAATGGTTGGAATGTACATCAGTTGGACATAAAGGCTGCATTCTTGAATGGAGATTTGCATGAGGAGGTGTATATATCACAGCCTCGTGGTTTTGTTCAAAAAGGGCAGGAAAACAAAGTGTGCAGGTTGAAAAAGGCTTTATATGGTTTAAAGCAAGCTCCACGAGCTTGGTATGAAAAGATACATGCATATTTGACTGCACAAGGTTTTCAGAATAGTCCAACAGAAAGCACTTTGTATGCTAAACGTGTGGATGATGTACATCTAATCATTGCTCTCTATGTCGATGACATGCTGCTCACAGGACCAAATGAGAGTCATATTGCTGATTTCAAGGCTGATTTGAATGCCTCTTTTGAGATGTCAGATTTGGGGCATTTGCATCATTATTTGGGGATACAATTTAAGCAGTGTGATGGAGGTATTGCTTTGTGTCAAACAAAGTATATTGAGACATTGTTGCGGAGATTTGGCCTTGAAGACTGCAAGCCTATTGCTACTCCAATGGAGACAGGTTTGAAGTTGAGTCTTCATGATGCTGGAGATCACTTTGATGTCACACTCTATCCGACAGCTGTTGGTTGCCTCATTTATGTATGTATTACGAGGCCGGACATTCAGTTTGCAGTCTCACAGGTGAGCAGGTTTATGCATAGCCCAGGGTCTCAGCATTGGAAAGCAGTTAAACGCATCTTTCGCTACTTGAGTGGCACCATACATCTTGGGTTGTTTCATCCCAAGGGGGGATCGTTGCCGCCAGATTTACATGCTTTTTCGGACTTAGATTGGGCTGGTTACTATGACACAAGAGTGTCCACAAGTGGTTTTTGTTTCATGCTCGGTAGCTCATGCATATCTTGGTTGAGCAAGAAGCAACCTACTGTGGCCACTTCTAGTTGTGAAGCTGAGTACAAGGCAGCTTTCACAGCTACGGTTGAGTGTGTGTGGCTCAGACGGCTTATGGCTGACTTGGGTGTTGGACAGGAGTCTGCCACCTCTATCTTCACTGACAGTCAGAGCGTATTGGCAGTTGCGAGAAACCCAGTTTTTCATGCTCGCACAAAGCACATTGAGGTGCATTATCACTATGTCAGGGAGAGACTCTCAGCAGGAGAGATCAGCTTGGCCTATGTGCCAACACAGGACAACCTCGTCGATCTTTTCACAAAGGCGCTTCCTCGTGGAGAAGTTCGAAGCTTTCCGCAAAGCTTTGGGCTTGCTGCCCTTTGTGGACTGATCTACTTCGGGCATGGCACTCCCCTATACATGAGTGCCAGCTCTCATTCACACCATCACTCCCAGGGGGGATTTGTTGCCATATATATATAGGCAGTGATGTGTGTGAACACACTTAGGACCGCCGGGGCACTTTTTCCCTCTTTAGGAGGTTTTTTCCCCCGGCTTGTATATACGCCCATCCTTCTAGGGCTAACTTATCTTTTGTACATTGACACAATCTAATACACTTAGTGTTGTGTGCATTCTTGCTTCTTCTTCTCCAAGCTTTGTGTGCTTTCCTGCAACCCTAATTCTAACAAAAATATCTCTTCTTATTAAAATAAGCTCCCCCGAAACAAAAGTTCAAAAAGATTTTTAGTAGGTGTATTAGAAATCAAGTATAATCTGTTCAAGAGGCCTTATCCTAGGGCCTTATCCTAGGGATCCAGATTTTTTAAAAATTTTAAATTAAGGTTTTGAGGGGCCAATAAGATTCATCCAAATGTGTGGAGAAGATAAATAGAAGAAATAAAGAAAATCTCCCAAAAAATGAGTAAATACTCACATAAGATGAAGAGTGGACTAAGGACCAAAGGAAATACTAAAAAAATGAATTTTTGACACCTCAGATGTGGGGATTCCCCCTCATGAAGGAGGTGCCTATTTCACATGTGTGGTGGAGTTTTAAATTATCAAAAATTGAGATATTTCATCTCTCCTCTCTCCTAATTCAAGTCTAGTTCCAAAAAGTAAGCTAAACTGACCCAAAAATGGTCAAAAATTGACCAAAATGATCTGAAAAATTCTAGAATCAGTTTGCTTGGTTAGAAGCTCACTTTTTCCTATAAATATTAGCCTCCCCCTTTGTTGAAGCTTAATAGTGTTTTATGCACTGTTACTCTACTCCTCCCCAGAGCCAAAAACTAGGAATTTCTTAATAATTAATTAGTTTTTGACCTTTCCCTCTTCTAAAGAATTGGTGGCCACTCTTGTTGCAAACAAGAGTAGATCCCTCAAACCATCAAGCCAAAGGAAAGCTCCTAGAATTTCATGTAAGTTAGAAATCCTACTTTTTCTTATTCTTTTAATGGTTTTCTAATTTTTTGTTATCTTTAAAATGATAATCTGATGCTATGTCTTGCTGGAAAGGCTTTCCCCCTCTCTCATTCTTAAATTCAGCCCTTCTTTATCCTAGTTAAACTTTTCATATTGTTTCTCTTTTAAAAGTGAAATTTGATTAGCTTAGGATGCTTTAAACCAATTAGGGATAATTTTTAAGTAAATTAAGAATAGAAAAAATTAAAAAATGGTCAGTCATACAAAGGAGGTTATGGCAAAATTTTCTTAAATTTTGTGAAATAAGTATTACCTTTTATTATTCAAAAAGAGTAATCCCCATCGTTTGTGTATTCTAAAAGTGTTATTTTTATTCTAGGCATAGAAAAATGCATAGTAGAAATATTTTTATTATAAAAGAGTGATTTCTATTAGATTTAAATTATATGCATAGAAAGATGCATATTGATTATTTTTTTATTATAAAAGAGCCATTTACATTAGATTTAAATTTTATACATTAGAAAGATGTATATTGGATATTTTTTTTAATTATAAAAGTGTTATTTTCATCAATATTAATTTTTATGCATAAATGGATGCATAAAAGAAATTTTTTTATTATAAAAGTGTTACTTTCATCAATACGGATTTTTATGCATAAATAGATGCATAAAATGATTTTTTTTAATTATAAAAGTATTACTTTCATCATTATTGATTTTTATGCATAAAATGATGCATAAAAGATTTTTTTTATATAAAAATGTTACTTTCATCAATATTGATTTTTATGCATAAATAGATGCATAAAAGAATTTTTTAATTATAAAAGTGTTACTTTCATCAATATTGATTTTTATGCATAAAAGATTTTTTTTGATTATGAAAGTATTACTTTCATCAATATGGATTTTTATGCATAAATAGATGCATAAAACATTTTTTTAATTATAAAAGTGTTATTTCATCAATATTGATTCTTATGCATAAATAGATGCATAAAAGAATTTTTTTAATTATAAAAGTGTTACTTTCATGAATATTGATTTTTATGCATAAATAGATGCATAAAAGATTTTTTTTAATTATAAAAGTGTTACTTTCATGAATATTGATTTTTATGCATAAATAGATGCATAAAAGAATTTTTTTAATTATAAAAGTGTTACTTTCATCAATATTGATTTTTATGCATAAAATGATGCATAAAAGAATTTTTTTATTATAAAAGTGTTACTTTCATCATTATTGATTTTTATGCATAAAATGATGCATAAAATAATTTTTTTATTATAAAAGTGTTAGTTTCATCATTATTGATTTTTATGATTAAAATGATGCATAAAAGAATTTTTTTATTATAAAAGCGTTACTTTCATCATTATTGATTTTTATGCATAAAAGAAATTTTTTTATTATAAAAGTGTTACTTTCATCATTATTGATTTTTATGCATAAAATGATGCATAAAAGAATTTTTTATATTATAAAAGTGTTAATTTCATCATTATTGATTTTTATGCATAAAATGATGCATAAAAGAAATTTTTATTATTATAAAAGTGTTACTTTCATCATTATTGATTTTTATGCATAAATAGATGCATATAGAATTTTTATATCAAAATAAGAGTTCTCTTTAATCCTTGTTTAAATCCCATGAATATGGGTAAATGAATTAAGTAAATACTCTGTGAAAGAAAATTTTACTGTTTCATATCCTCTAGGATGGTAATGAGAAAATTCAGAAAAACTATCGAGGTCAGAGTTTTAGATAAATGACTAATGTATTCCTCATAAGAATTCGTGTTTAGTTTTGAATTCAGTAAAGTAGTAATTGAATTATTACCTTCGAGAAAGATAGATCAGGGAGAACCTTTCTAGACTCAAACCCTGAATCAACAGTTTCAAGAATAGACGATGTGACCAGCTCATTAATCTACACTCAAATCACCCACCGAATCTGAAACTAAGTTGACCTTTGATTTTGATCTGAGGATCAAGAATTCAAAATTCGAGGAATTCTGCTTGGGAATCCAAACTTGTGATCTAGAAGTCTTGGGATACGGAATCAAGATATACTCATTGTATTCAAAAGAAAATCAAAACTAAAAACTTGCATAGAAACCCTGTTTCTTAAAGGACAGTCTTACGCCAGAATGCTGGAGGGAGCATTGGTATATGTGTGTTCTAAGGGAAGTTCGGTTGCAACAGGCTGGCGGGGAGTGTTCAAAGGACGGCTCACACGGCAAAAACCTGCCCAGGTCTTGACCAGCCTAGGTATGGTGTAAAATGGTGTGCTTCTGGTACGATGGCCGAGGGCCAACGAAGAGTGAAGTGCCAGGACACCTAAGGAGGATCTTGGAGGGTTCTGACCAGGCGATGCACGGGCTCGCGGTGCTTAGGACACCCATGCGTATGTCGTGGAAGATGTATATATGTATGATGACGAGAAACTTATTGTAATCTGTTATTACTGGATCTCGTTGCTGACGTGCTGGTCTCAACGGAGAGTCCAGAGTGATATTGTTTTGTGAGAAACAAGGATTGAATGAAAATTTTGAGTTGTGACATCTGTACTTGTCAATGGATTGTTTTATAAATTGAAGTTTAAAAAGGTGTGTGAGTATCTGTATTCTAAAGCAAAAGTTAAGAAAGGCTTTCAATTATGGGTGTGTGAGTATCTGTATTCTAAAGCAAAAGTTAAGAAAGGCTTTCAATTATGGGTGGGTGAGTACTTGTCTGGTTCTACCAATTCCAGTGGTTGGGCAGTGGCTAACCCATGGGCCGGATGAGGCTGGAATCAATAGAGTTTTAATAATAAAATTGATCAATAGGAATACGCTTAGAACTCGAATAGTTAAATAATAACCTGAAGACTTCTCAAATGAATAGATCAACGGCTGTGCCTAATTCAATTAGGAAAAAAGCGTTGATTCCTTGAAGTTAAGTCTGTTATATTTTCCGTTCTATCTGGTTTATTTAGATGAAGGTTAGTTCAGTCTTGACCTCGTTAGAAAAATTTGTTAAGAAATTCAAAATGATGGAATCGTCCCCATTTTTCAGGCATGGGAAACTTTTCGGTTTCGGTTTTCAGAATGACCACCAGCTTAGTCTCGTGCCCGAACATTCGAGGGCGAGGCCCCGACGAGTGGGAAACCCTACCCCGCGCAAGAGGGAGCTGCTTCCGTTGCCAGCAATCAGGAATCCGGTGCGCGGAGGGGGCAGTGGGATCTCACAGTTGGTATCAGAGCACTGTTGTAAATTTACGTAATAGCAGCAGAAATTGCTTAAATTTTTAAAGTAAATCTGGGAAATAATGTTTTCGCTTGTTAATATTATGTTGAAGGAACTTCAAAATTGAAAACTCATAAATTGAATTGGAATTTATAGATGGATACCCCGAATCTATCTGGCATTCCTGAACTCTCTTAGAGTCAGGATATGATAGCCTTTGCATTCGACCACCTCATCAACTCTGCTATGACCCGAGTAAGCAGAGTGAGACTCACGCATCATTTTAAGAGTCTTTACTTTGAGCGACGTCGGTATATGTCTTTTTATGGAGGACGATGTATTAATGTCAGTACTAATCAGCGTCAGAGGCTCAGGCAAAATATTTCCTTAGCCATGATTCTGATAAGGCTAGGGCATGTATAACTCTTTGATCATTCACCCAGGAACTTCAGAATTTCATGCCGAGTTTTTAGGTTTCTTAGCTGCTTTATCCCTAGAGATAGAATTACAGCACCTCTTTCTGTAATGAATCGTGTGTACAATGGCATGTCTCCTTCGCAATTTCCCTTCTTTATGCGTATACAATTGAGACAGTGATTTTGGGGAGCCGTGATGCTCTATGTATATATCAAAAACTTTTGATAATAAACGATGTTTTGCAAAAAAATTCCAAATTGTTTTCATGATTGTGAATATGGTTAGTAAAATTATCAGAGTAAATCTTGTTTCATGATGTATGATGAAATAATTATCTGTTTAAAGAATAAATCACAAAAATTAAATAATCATAAATCTATTGTTAAAGTTAAGTTGACGAAAATCTCGTTTTGTCAGAGTCATGAGGTGCATGGCCCGTGCAAGGCAACCGGATCCTCTAACCGATGACAAAGAGTTAGATCCGGATGTTCAAAAAGCCCTACACAGATCCCAGCCTGGTCCCTTCAAGGGTGAAGGAGAGAAGTTAGGTGAAGTAGTGGAAAAGTGGATTGAGGCAATGGAGGAATACTTTGATGTAACTGGCTACAATGAGAGAAGCAAGATGGTTCTTGCCAAGTTAAAGATTGTGGAAACGGCCAGGGTCGCTTGGAGGAATCACTCCGAGACTAACCGTCTCGACCGAAATACCCAGAACTGGACCGATCTTAAAGCTTACCTCAGAAAGAGGTTTTGTCCTTTGGGCTTCCTTGAAACTAAAATAAATGAGTTCTTGGAACTAAAGCAGGATAGCCGGACAATTAAAGAGTACCATCAAGCTTTTGCCCTTCTCCTCAAATATTCCCCGCAATTGGATGAAGAGTAGCTGATGGCCAGGTTCATTCGAGGAATGAACGAACCATTGGACACCTTAGTAAAGAATGCCAAACCTGTCTCAATGGTCGAAGCAGTAATAATGGCAAAGGACTTTGCCAAAGCCTTTGTAGTTAAGGTCCCGCCAAAGCCTGCATCCTCTAACCTTAAAAGATTCCAAACCCCGGGAAGTACTTCAAACTTTCCTCCCCCAAAGAGGCAGCAAGGCCCAATTCAGAATCAAGATGCGGGAAGATTCAAAAGTGAAGGAAGACCCTTCCCCCAGAACACTTTCTCATTATAAAACTATTACTTTCATCAATATGGATTTTTATGCATAAATAGATGCATAAAAGATTTTTTTTTTAAATTATAAAAGTGTTGCTTTCATCAATATTGATTTTTATGCATAAATAGATGCATAAAAGAATTTTTTTATTATAAAAGTGTTACTTTCATCAATATTGATTTTTATGCATAAATAGATGCATAAAGATTTTTTTTTATTATAAAAGTGTTACTTTCATCAATATTGATTTTTATGCATAAAATGATGCATAAAAGATATTTTTTATTATAAAAGTGTTACTTTCATCATTATTGATTTTTATGCATAAGATGATGCATAAAAGAATTTTTTTATTATAAGAGTCTTACTTTCATCATTATTGATTTTTATGCATAAGATGATGCATAAAAGAATTTTTTTAATTATGAGAGTGTTACTTTCATCATTATTGATTTTTATGCATAAGATGATGCATAAAAGAATTTTTTTAATTATAAAGTGTTACTTTCATCATTATTGATTTTTACGCATAAAATGATGCATAAAAGAATTTTTTATATTATAAAAGTGTTACTTTCATCATTATTGATTTTTATGCATAAACAGATGCATACAGAATTTTTATATCAAAATAAGAGTTCTCTTTAATCCTTATTTAAATCCCATGAATATGGGTAAATGAATTAAGTAAATACTCTGTGAAAGAAAATTTTACCATTTCATATTCTCTAGGATGGTAATGAGAAAATTCAGAAAAACTATTGAAGTCGAAATTTTAGATAAATAACTAATTTATTCCTCATAGGAATTCGTGTTTAGTTTTGAATTCAGTAAAGTAGTAATTGAATTATTACCTTCGAGAAAGATAGATCAGGGAGAACCTTTGCAAACTCAAATCCTGAATCAAACTATGACCAAGACATAACTCCTTCGTCAGTTCCAAGAATAGACGATGTGACCAGTTCATTAATCTACACTCAAATCACCCATCGAATATGAAACTAAGTCGAGACCTTTGATTTTGATCTGAGGATCAAGAATTCAGAATTCGAGGAATTCTGCTTGGGAATCGAGACCTGTGATCTAGAAGTCTTGGGATACGGAATTAAGATATACTCATTGTATTCAAAAGAAAATCAAAACTGAAAACTTGCATAGAAACCCTATTTCTTAAAGGACTGCCTTACGCCAGAATGCTGGAGGGAGCATTGGTATATGTGTGTTCTAAGGGAAGTTCGGTTGCAACAGCTGGCGGGGAGTGTTCAAAGGACGGCTCACGCGGCAAAAACTTGCCTAGGTCTTGACCAACCTGGGTATGGTGTAAAATGGTGTGCTTCTAGTACGATGGGCGAGGGCCGATGAAGCGGTCCCTGAGTGAAGTGCCAGGACACCTAAGGAGGATCCTGGAGGGTTCTGACCAGGCGATGCACGGGCTCGCGATACTTAGGACACCCATGCGTATGTCGTGGAAGATGTATATATGTATGATGACGAGAAACTTATTGTAATCTGTTATTGGATCTCGTTGCTAACCTGCTGGTCTCACAACGGAGAGTCTAGAGTGATATTGTGAGAAACAAGGATTAAATGGAAATTTTGAGTTGTGACATGTGTACCCAGTAATTATTTGTCAATGGATTGTTTTATAAATTAAAGTTTAAAGAGGAGTGTGTGAGTATCTGTATTCTAAAGCAAAAGTAAAGAAAGGCTTTCAATTATGGGTGGGTGAGTACTTGTCTAGTTCTACCAATTCCAGTGGCTAACCCATGGGCCGGATGGGGTTAGGCTGGAATCAGTAGAGTTTTAATAATAAAATTGATCAATAGGAATACGCTTAGAACTCGAATAGTTAAATAATAACCTGAAGACTTCTCAAATGAATAAATCAACGGGTGTGCCTAATTCAATTAGGAGAAAAGCGTTGATTCCTTCAAGTTAAGTCTGTTATAGTTTCCCTTCTATCTGGTTTATTCAGATGAAGGTTAGTTCAGTCTTGACCTCGTTAGAAAAATTTGTTAAGAAATTCAAAATGGTGGAATCGTCTCCGTTTTCCAGGCATGGAAAATTTTTCGGTTTTGGTTTTCGGAATGACCACCATCTTAGTCTTGTGCCCGGACATTCGAGGGTGAGGCCCCAAGTGAGAAACCCTACCCCTAAGAGGGAGCTGCTTCTGCTACCAACAATCGGGAATCTGGTGCGCGGAGGGGGCAGTGGGATCCCACATTCTCTCCCTCTCTCTCTCTTTTCAATTGATGGTTGCTTGCTTGCTTGGGTTGTGGCATGCTTGTTTAGATTGTTGGTATATGTGAGTAGGAATGGTAGTGCTCTCCCTTCTCTTCTCTTCTACCTTCTCATTGCTACACACCATGTCTTATTTGCATACGATTGGAATGAGGTAGAGATTGAGCTCTCCATAGCTCTTTTCCTCTTGTTTATTACCTAGCCTTGGATCTCTCTTTGGGCGACACAAGGAAAGTGTGGAGTGAGCCCCTAGTGGCCTGGCATCTGGGAGTTAACCCTCATAGGGTTGGTTGAGTGTCATTCACCGGATTCGACCCTTTCATGCACCTTTCTCTTGTGTGTGTGAGGAAGTATGTTATCCATTAACATTTTTGGCACTGCTGCCGGGCGGGGAATGCATTTAGCTTAGGTTCCTTCACTTGATTTATTAGCTAGAGTCATTGAATTAGACCGGTTGGAATGCAAATCCACCAGTAGGATGATTAACATTATTTTGTTTTGTGATTTGTTAGAGATTACCCAGAGTTTCGATTGTTGATTGAGCATCGAAGCATTCGATGCTCGAAGCATCGAAGCTCGAAGCATTCGAATATTCACCAAGAGCGGGGAGAAACTTGTGAGTTCTCTTACCTTGCCCTTAACATTCAAGCAATTTTCAATTTATATGTTCTTTCTTCATGATTGTATTTTTGTTTAATCATCTAATTAGTTTCAATTCATTAGCTTAAACCATGAATTATAGGCATCAATAAGAAGCTAGAGACTACCTGTAGCCCCTTGCAAAAACAAAATCATAAAAAATCCTTGGGAAGGAACCTGAATCAATAGGAGAAGGAGGAAAATCATAGGCAAAATTGCATTTTGTCAGGCATCTTTGAGAAGTATACATCCATTCAGTCATCAGGGAACACCCGTGCCAAGTCTGGAACGCCCGTTCCTTCTTCTTGCAGCTAAATCTGGCAAAGATTTGATACCTAATTTTGGTAGAAAGAAGCATTAAAATTAGATTAAATGCATTTAATTGGGTATAAAGAGCATTGAAGTGCATTAAATATAGGGGAATTTTGTACTGCCAGAGGATATCCAGGGTGGGTGCTGGACCTGCAGCCATTAAAGCCAATCAATTTTGTACTACCAGAGGATATCCAGGGTGGGTGCAGGACCTACAGCCATTATAGCCAATCAATTTCTGAAAATTCCATGTCTAAAAGTGCCACGCCCGTTCGCTCCCAAGTGAACATCTATTCTAAACTTTGCCATGCCCGCATCTTCTCTTTTCCTTGAATTGCGAAGTGAACACCCGTTCCCTTCCTCCCCCCTCGAAGCGTACACCCATTCCATCCCTTCTCCAAAAAAGTGAACGTGCGTGGCTTCACATTGCCATGCCCGTTCTAGTCGGCACATCATTTCGAATGCCGTTTCCCTTCCCATCTGAAGAGAACGCCCGTTCCACCACCACTCTGCACCCAACTCCGAACGTCCATTCCTTCTCTCCCTAAGAAGTGAACGCCCATTCCATTTCATCATCTCTGAAGCGCATGCCCATGCCAATCAAGTAGAGTGAATGTCTGTTCCTTCTCTCCTTGAGAAGCGAATGCCCGTTCCCATCCCGTTCTGTTTACGTATGCCCGTTCACTCACAAGCGTACGACCGTTCAAAAAAAAACTTTCGTTTCTTAGAGGGTTCTGCACAACACTGTTGAGAGATGTAATCATGGTGTTGTGTGTATGTGGGAAAGCACCCTAAAGGTGCAAGATATTGTGGCAAGATAAGAATGCCACATGTAATATTGAATGGTGTATGAGTATTGACCAAAAGAGTGGAAAAGGAGTTGCCACATGGATGATGACATGTAAATTGGGATAAGGCTAGAGAGCCTATATGATTGTATAGTTCATTTGAGATATGCAATAGAACTTGTGTTGAGTGTGCAATCTCTCTCTCTCTTATGGAGTTCTTAGTGTGGTTTAATCCACCTTAATTATGTTGCTTAATCTATGTCCTTCACCATGATCAATCCCATTTTTGGATTGTTAACATGGTATCAGAGCTTGGGTGGGCTCTTGGTCATGAATATTTATGTATAGTTTTCATGGTTATGAGTTATTTTTAGTTTATTATAAAAAAAATTTAGCACACTCATTGTCATTAATATTGCATTTGGAGAGAGATTATGCCCATGGAGATTTGGAGTTTATGGTGCTGCCCAAAGAAGCTGAAAATGGAGATTTCAGCATTATGAAGGCTATTGAGTCTTCATCATCGTCAAGGAGAAGCTGCCAAGAGAAGATATGCTACTGATTATGTCTCAAGAAGGTTGGTTTTGTGAAGTTTTGCCTCATTAATTTTTTGGTTTGAGCATGGAAGAATGCTCAATGTAAAGAAGGGTTGCTGATTTTTGGGATGAGTGAATCCCATGGCTCTTGCAAGTTGGCAAAGAGCATTTGTAGAGGTGCATGCTTGTCTTTGTGAGAGGCAAGCAATAATGGGCTGATTTGCAGCTCATATTGGAGCATGTCATATGGCATGGCTCACGAAGTTGCTCACAAATAATGGGCAACATTGGTGCAAGAATTCAAATCTTTCACATAGTTGGCACCTGGTGGTTTCTCAATGGGGGAAACCCATGTTTGGAGAAGCACCCTTTGTGGCATACATGTGAGGAGCTCGATGGTGAGCTTGTGAATGGCCATACTAATGGCTAGGGAACCTTGGAAGAAGGTTCATTGTGGAGGCAAGTAGCTACAAGAAGTAGCAACACAAAAAAGAGGAGGCTTTTGAGGCAAAATGTTGCAAGTATAAGGAGCTGCATATTCAGATGACTTGAAGAGGAGAATCAAGCAAGAAGGCTCTGTAAGAGCTGGTGTGCTATTGCATGTAAAGGGATAGTGACAAATACGAGTGCTGCAATATGAGGACGTTAATGATGGACACGGCCGAAGGAGGCTGTACAGTAAGAAGAGCAGGCTTGAGGCGAAGAACTGCAGCCCGAGAGAGAGGATCATCTAGAGGCAACAAGCAAGGAGCCCAAGAGAGAGTTCTGAAAGCATGAACGTCACATCACAGTCAGTCGGCACAATAAGTAAAGAGCAAGGAGTGCAAGGTAAGCAAGGATTATTGTACAAAACTGCTATAGATGTAGTATTGGTAACATGAAGATGGGCAACCAAAGCAAGCATATACTTTCTATTCAGTATCAAGAAAGCGAACAACAACAAATGGACACTGCAAAAACAGCAAACAATAGGCAACAAGCAGTGAACATTCAGCGAAGAACAGCAGAAGCGAACACAATCATGGTTAGTGTAACCAAGAGCTCAACGTATGCAATCATTTCTTGAGGCTGCAATCATGGCAAGGTCGCCACATAGAGAAGAAGCTATGGCGGACTATGTGTATACATTAGCAACAATGAAGAAGATGACTTTTGCAAAAGAGGAAAGTGGGTCTCAACTTATAGGCAAATCCGCATACGCCTGCAAGTCTTGGCGTGTAGCAGAAAATAGGGCCGTGAATTCGGTGCGCTTCAACAAGGAAGGAAGACTGCCCAGCATGCGGCAATTAAAAGAGATGCAAAAGCAAGCCGTGTGTAATCGCCAGAGTTGCAGCTAGCAGCATGTGTTAATTTTTTATGAAAGTTTTTCTTATAAAGTTTAAGGGTCCATTCACACAACCAATTTTCAAAGTTTTTAAGAAGATGTTCCCACACACATCGAGGGTCCCCTGCCCGGTTGCAACCAAAATGGTTTGTATAATTTTTATTTTCACCCACAATTGATGATGGGCAATCGTCCCTGAGCTTGCGTGCTCAAAACGAGAAATTTTTGTAATCACCCATTGGTATGAGGGTTGCCCTGCCGAGCTCACCGAGAAGCTCAAAATGGTTGTCGTGATGCATAGAAAGATACATAATGGAAATTTTTTTATTATAAAAGTGTTATCCTCATTAAATTTAATTTCTATGCATAGAACGATGCATAATGGAAATTTTTTTATTATAAAAGTGTTATTCTCACTAAATTTAATTTCTATGCTTAGAAAGATGCATAATGGAAATTTTTTAATTATAAAAGTGTTATTCTCATTAAATTTAATTTCTATGCTTAGAAAGATGCATAATGGATTTTTTTAACATATAAAAGTGTTATTCTCATTAAATTTAATTTCTATGCTTAGAAAGATGCATAATGGAATTTTTTTAATAAGAGTGTTATTCTCATTAAATTTAATTTCTATGCATAGAAAGATGCATAATGGAATTTGTTTTTTTTATAAAAGTGTTATTCTCATTAAATTTAATTTCTATGCTTAGAAAGATGCATAATGAAAATTTTATTTTATTATAAAAGTGTTATTCTCATTAAATTTGATTTTTATGCATAGAAAGATGCATAAAGGAAATTCTTATTATAAAAGCGTTATTCTTGTAAAAGTTGATTTTTATGCATAAATGCATCTATTTATGCATAAAATTAATTTTAATAGGAATAACACTTTTAAAATAAAAAGAATTATTTTAAAGGTGTTATTCTTATTAAAATTGATTTTATGCATAAATAGATGCATAAAAGGATTTTTTTTAAAAAGTGTTATTCCCATTGGAGTTGATTTTTATGCATAAATAGATGCATAAAGAATTTTTATATCAAAATTAGAATTCTCTTAAATTCTATGCTTAAATTCTATGAGAAATTGATAAATGAATAATTAAATAAGAGATAAATTTCTATCATTTTATACTCACACGGATTGTAAAAAGAAAATTCAAGAAATCTATCGAGATCAAAATATTCAGATAAATGATTAATTTATTCCTCATTGGAATTCGTAACTTATTTAGAAATCAGTTAAGTGGTGAATATTCAAAGAAAGAAATTTAGTAAAATAGTAACTAAATTATCAAACCTTTTCGAGAAAGATAGTTCAGGAAAAATCTTATCAGACTCGAACCTTGAATCAGACTATGACCAAGACCAAACTCTTTCATCAGTTGTTTCGAGGAAAGAAGATGTGACCAGTTTAGAAAAATATCCTCAAACTCCCGCCAAATCTGAAACTTTGAGACCCTTCGAATTGATCTCTGTGGATCAAGGTTACTGAATTCGAGGAATTCTGGTATGAAATTCACAATTCCGTTCAAGAAGTTTTGGGGATACTGATTCAAGATATACTCATTGTATTCAAAAGAAAATCGAACTGAAAACTTGCATAGAAACCCTGTTTTCTTAAAGGACTGTCTTACGCCACAATGCTGGAGGGAGCATTTGGTATATGTTTTTTTAAGGGAAGCTCGGTTGCAACAGCTGGCGGGAGGAGTGTTCAAAGGATAACTCACGCGGCAATGCCTACCTAGGTCGTCTTGACCAGCCTCGATACGGTTAAAATGGTGCGCTTCTAGTACGATGGACGAGGGCCAACGAAGCGGTCCCTGAGTGAAGTGCCAGGACACCTAAGGAGGATTCTGGAGGGTTTTGACCAAGCGATGCACGGGCTCGTGGTGCCTAGGACACCCATGCGTATGTCATGGAAGATATGTATGACAGACGAAATGATTATTGTAATCTGTTACTGGATCTCGTTTTGCTACCACAGCTGGTCTCAATGGAGAGTCCAGAGTGATACTGTTTCTTTTAGAAACAAGGAGCTGGATGGAAATTTTGAGTTATGACATCTGTAACCAATAACCATTTGTCAATGGATTGTTTTATATGTTAAAGTTTTAAAGAGGAGTGTGTGCATATCTGTATTCGAAAGCAAAAGTTAAGAAAGGCATTCAATTATGGGTGGGTGACTAATTGTGTGGTTCTACCAATTCCAGTGGTTGGTTGGTGGCTATAACCCATGGGCCGGATGGGGTTAGGTTGGAATCAGTGAAGTATTAATAATGAAATTGAAATAATAGGAATACGCTTAGAATTCAAGTAGTTTAAAAAAAACCTGAAGACTTTCTCAAATGATTAGATCAACGGCGGCTATGCCTGATTTCGGTTAGGAAAAAAGCATTGATTTCTTCAAGTTAAGTCTGTAATAGTTTTCCTTCTATCTGGTTTAATCAGGTGAAGGATAGTTTAGTTCTCTTGACCCCGTTAGAAAATTCGTTAAGAAAATAAAAAAGGTGGAATCGTCCTCGTTTTTTGGGCAAGGGAAATTTTCCCGGTTTTGGTTTCGGAATGACCACCAGATTAGTCTCCTGTCCGGACATTCGTGGGCGAGGCCCCGAGTGGGAAACCCTGCCCCGCGCAAGTGGAAGCTACTTTCATTGCTGCTAATAATCGGGAATCCGGTGCATGGAGGGGACAGAGGGGTCTCACATTTAACGAGGCACATCCGCTGATTCCCTCCCACAGAACAAGGGTCTTCTAAGGACTTAATCTAACTAATGTAACTAATCGTATCTTAATTGTTTCACAGGAATCCCCTGATCCAACCTGACCAACCAGCCCATGGGCTAGCCAACCACCCGACCACTGTATTGGTTGGATTCCTTTATAAAGATTTGGTTATGTTTTGCCCGGGTACCGAGGAAAAGAGTTCCCAGGTCCCCTAGCTAGCTCTCAAGCAAAATTTAAAGTAGCCATACCACGTACACACCCGATATGCAATTGCCATTTATAACAGATTCGACTGTCTTTAAAACAATCCTTCAATGAAAATCATAATATTACTGATCATCATCCTCCAAAATTCTGAGTCCATTGTATTACAAAATTTATCCTTTGGACTCTCCATTGAAGACCAACTGGCCAACCAACGAGATCCAATATCAAAACTTTGATTCACAAAAGTCATTCTTTTTAGTCCATGCGAATCTTCCTCGACGCATGCATGGGTGTCCTAGCAACCTACTTAGGTGTCCTAGCACTTCACTCAGGGACCGCTTTGTCGGTCCTTGCCCATCGTACCAGAAGCACACCATTTTAACCGTATCGAGCCTGGTCAAGACCTCGGCAGGCTTTGCCGCAAGCGAAGTCTCTCGACTACTCCCCGCCTTGCAACGAACCTCCTCTTAGTAAAACACATGCCAAATGGTTCCTCTAGCATTCTGGCATAAAACAGTCCTTTAAATGAAAACAGAGGTTCTATGTAAGTAAAATTCCCAGTTTGAGATTGGTTCCAGAAAACCCCTTTTTCCTTAATTCCTAATTTCATAATGAGAATCCTTGATCTCTCATCAGGGTAATCTACCCATCATTTGACTAATTGTCCAACTAGATTCTTGGTGATTTCGGTCAAAGAAAAACTAGTTTAGTTCAACATTAGTCTATTCTTTATATTTAGGGAACTGGAATTGGTTTTTGCTTGATTCAGATCGAGAGATGGGCAAGTAGGTTTAGTGTCCGTCCCTCTCGTAGTCTAATCATTCGGTTTAGTTCTAACAAGGATTTTCTTCACATAAGCATCTATTTTTGGGTAAATACCAATTTAGTGATTTAACCACATAAAATTATCTAAAGATATTCTTTCTACCATTTAATTTCTCAACCTTAATTCCCTAGGTGGAATTATGGTGAAAATTTCTCCTTTATCCTAAAATGAATTTATCTAAAATTTCTCTTGGAATTAAATAAAAATATGCATTATTCCAAATATACCAAGAATTCTCTTTTACCAATTAAATGATTGAATTCCAAATATGATGGGAATTCCTCTTTCATCATTTAAATTTATTCATGCATAAAATAATTTTAACTAAAATTCCTCTTAAAAATTAAATAAAAATATCCATTAATTCCATTATACTAAGAATTCCACTTTTCTCATTTAAATGGTTGAATTCCAAATATGATGAAAATTTCTTTCTCATCATTTAAATTTATTCATGTATAAAAATAAATTTTACTAAAATTTCTCTTTAAAATTGAATAAAAATGTCCATTAATCCAAATATGACAAGAATTCCACTTTTTCCATTTAAATGATTAAATTCTAAATATTATGGGAATTCCTCTTTTATCATTTAAATTTTTTCATGCATAAAATAATTTATCTAAAATTCTTCTTTAATTTTAAATAAAATATCCATTATTTTAATATTCCAAATTTTCTCTTTCTCCATTGGAATACATGGATCTCCATTAAGTCCTCTTTTATCATAAAAATAAAATTACTAAAAATTTCTCTTTTTCTCTAATTAACTATTTATGCATAAACATTAAAAATTAATTTTCCATGGATATGATGAGAATTATTCATTTAACATAGGATGACTAATCCTAGAATATGGTAAGAAGTCCTCTTTTCACATTATGCATAAAAATGATTTATGTGTTAATTTCTAAAAATTTTGCCATAGCTCCGCTCTTATTACTGATAATTTTTAATATTTTTGAAAAGCATAAGACTTAGTAATACACTGATGATAGATTAACTATCAATAGATCTAAATCCAATTTATGGATCTAAATCATAATTTTATCATAATTTATGTAACATAAAAGCATTAAAAAGCCATTTCTTTAGCCTCTAGCTTGACTAGCATAGAGTTTGATTTTAGAATTAAGAATTGCTCCATGAGAAGCATCATTTGAATATAGAATTGGTCATAGGAATGACCATTCTTTGGGGAGAGAGAGAGATACTTAAAACATCCTAAATTAAGCATAAATGTAAACTTTTTATGATTAATCATTAGAATTCATTAGACAGCTTCATTTGCATTGAAAAACCATTCATTTGAATACTTCTCAAGCTTGAGAGGGATTGAGAAGTGAAAAACATTTAGAATATTAAAGAAAAAACCATAAAGTCACATCTTACCTCTTGTTTTGCTTGCTTCTCTATTCTCAAAAGAGGCCCCCAACCAATCAATTGGTTACTATGTTGAGAGGAAAGCTCCAAGGAAGGTTAAAGAGAGAGATAAGCTCCAATCTCTCCAAATTGTAGAGGATTTTTAGAGGATATTAGAAAATATACTTATTTTAAGGTAATACTGGCATGGTCTAGTTCACAGATGAGAATACAAAAGAATGAGGGTCTATTTATAGGTGAGGGAGGCCACTAACTGAGTCCAACTAAGTTCTATAATTTTCTAGCTTCAGTTTGGCTGAATTTGGACAAGATTTGGACCAGTTTAGCTCCCTTTTTGATCCAGTTTGATCCAGGAGAGAGGAGAGATAAAAATATCTTAATATTTTTGAATTTAAAACTCATTCACATGTGTGAAATAGGCGCCTCCTTGAAGTCTCTCCCTTTCCCTCAAAATTATATGATTACTCCAAAATATCTCATTTTTTTAGTAATATCTCATAGTTTTTAACTGATAAACCTTGTACTCAGTCAACTCTTCATCTTATGTGGGCATTTACTCATTTTTGGGTATTTTCTTTTATTCATTGGATTTATCTCATCCCAACACTTGGACTAATCTTATTGGTCCATAGGAACCTTAATTGGACCATAATCCAAAATTTTCAGAAAATCTTGACCCTTAGGCTAAGGTCTTTTAAATCATTTTTAATTGATTCTTAATGCACTTTAGAAAATTTATTTTGATTTTTTGTTTCAAGGAAATATATATTTTGATATTTGTAGAATTTATATATCCAAAAATATCTCAATATTGAATTACCACTCTCTAGAATTTTTCATCTCTCTAGGAAAAAATAAGGAAAATAATATTTTCTTGTATTCAAAAACAAGGAATGATTACAGGGGATTGAAGTAAAGGCTTATTCATTATTCAGGCTGAGGTACATCCTCTCTCACTTGAAAAACACAAGATGTCCTCATCTTGCAAAGTGGGGGTAATCTTTTGCCAACTCTTCTTCTTTCTCCCAGGTGGCATCTTCTAGAGGGAAGAACTTCCACTTGACTAAGAATTCTCTGAGGACTCTACTCCTAAGAATCTTCTCCCGAATGTCAAGGATTTCTTCAGGTTGGAGTACCATCTGGCCTTGAGTGGGAGAGATCAATTGTTCATCATCAAGCACGTGACTCGGGCTACACATATAGGTTTTTATAAACCCTAGATATCCAACTATCAGGATATCATGGGCTTCTCTCAGAATTCTTCCCTTGATTCCCTCATCATTGGGAATACATAGCCGATTATTATAATACATGCGTCCTTCATCCAATTTGTACCCAAGAACTCGACTCATTTCCTAAGAAGTCTTGCTTTTCTACATCAGAGGGTAGCAATAGGGGCAAAGAATTTGTCCTGCATGATTCTCTCCCTTCCTTCACTGATTAATGGATTTGACACCACTGTAATTGCAAGCAAGGAGGCTTTTCTGCTGAGCGTATCTGGCACCACATTTTCTTTCCCCGGTCGATACTTAATTTCAAAATCGAATTCCTATAAGGTCTGCTTTGACGCATGTTGAGATCCCTTTGGGTGAAGATCCACTTCAAACTTTGATGATCTGTCATCAAGGTGAACCTCTGTCTCCCAAAAGATAATGTCACCACAACTTCAAAGCATAAACTACTGAGAGTAACTCCAAGTCATGGAAGGCATAATTTCTCTCATGTGTTCTGAGTTTTCTAGATTCATAGGCCACTGTTAAAGTTTTAAAGAGGAGTGTGTGCGTATCTGTATTCGAAAGCAAAAGTTAAGAAAGGCATTCAATTATGGGTGGGTGAGTAATTGTCTGGTTCTACCAATTCCAGTGATTGGTTGGTGGCTAACCCATGGGCCGGATGGGGCTAGGCTGGAATCAGTGGAGTATTAATAATGAAATTGAAATGATAGGAGTACGCTTAGAATTCGAGTAGTTAAAAAAAACCTAAAGACTTTCTCAAATGATTAGATCAACGGTTGTGCCTGATTTTGGTTAGGAAAAAAGTGTTGATTTCTTCAAGTGAAGTCTCTAATAGTTTTCCTTCTATTTGGTTTAATCAGATGAAGGATAGTTTAGTTCTCTTGACCCCGTTAGAAAATTTGTTAAGAAAATCAAAAAGGTGGAATCGTCCCCGTTTTCTGGGCAAGGGAAATTTTTCCCGTTTTGGTTTCGGAATGACCACCAGATTAGTCTCGTGTTCGGGCATTCGTGGGCGAGGCCCCAAGTGGGAAACCCTGCCCCGCGCAAGTGGAAGCTACTTCCCCTGCTGCTAACAACGAGAAATCCGCCAGTGCATGGAGGGGGCAGAGGAGTCTCATATTTAAGGAGGCACATTCGCTGATTCCCTCCCATAGAACAAGGGTCTTCTTAGGACTTAATCCAACTAACGTAACTAATTGTATCTTAATTGTTTTGCAAAAATCCCCTGATGATCCAACCCAACCGGCCCATGGGCTAGCCAACCACCCGACCACTGTATTGGTGGGATTCCTTTATAAAGATTTGGTTATGTTTTGCCCGGGTACCAAGAAAAAGAGTTCCCAGGCCCCCTAGCTGGCTCTCAAGCAAAATTTAAAGTAGGCATACCACGTACACACCCGATATAAAATTGCCATTTATAACAGATTCGACTGTCTTTAAAACAATCCTTCAATGAAAATCATAATATTACTGATCATCATCCTCTAAAATTCCGAGTCCATTGTATTACAAAATTTGTCCTTTGGACTCTCCGTTGAAGACCAGCTGGCCAACCAACGAGATCCAATATCAAAATTTTGATTCACAAAAGTCATTCTTTTTAGTCCATCCGAATCTTCCTTGACGCACGCATGGGTGTCCTAGCAACCGTGAGCCCGTGCATCACTTGGTCAAATCCCTCTAGGATCCTACTTAGGTGTCCTAGCACTTCACTCAGGGACCGCTTCATCGGTCTTTGCGCATCGTACCAGAAGTGCACCATTTTAACCGTATCGAGGCTGGTCAAGACCTCGGCAGGCTTTGCCCGTAAGCGATGTCCCTCGACTACTCCCCGCCTTGCAACGAACCTCCTCTTAGTAAAACACATGCCAAATGGTTCCTCCAGCATTCTGGCATAAAACAGTCCTTTAAATGAAAACAGAGGTTCTATGCAAGTAAAATTTCCGGTTTGAGATTGGTTCCACAAAACCCCTTTTTCCTTAATTCCCAATTTCATAATGAGAATCCTTGATCTCTCATCAGGGTAATTTACCCATCATTTGACTAATTGTTCAACTAGATTCTTGGTGATTTCGGTCAAAGGAAACTAGTTTAGTTCAACATTAGTCTATTCTTTGTATTTAGGAACTGGAATTGGTTCTCACAAAGTTTTTGCTTGATTCAGATCGAGAGATGGGCAAGTAGGTTTACTGTCCGTCCCTCTCGTAGTCTAATCATTCGGTTTAGTTCTAACAAGGATTTCTTTACATAAGCATCTATTTTTGGGTAAATACCAATTTAGTGATTTAACCACATAAAATTATCTAAAGATATTCTTTCTACCATTTAATTTCTCAACCTTAATTCCCTAGGTGGAATTATGGTGAAAATTCCTCCTTTATCCTAAAATAAATTTATCTAAAATCTCTCTTGGATTTAAATAAAAATATGCATTATTTCAAATATACCAAGAATTCCTCTTTTACCAATTAAATGATTGAATTCCAAATATGATGGGAATTCCTCTTTGATCATTTAAATTTATTCATGCATAAAAATAATTTTCACTAAAATTTCTCTTAAAAATTAAATAAAAATATCCATTAATTCCATTATACTAAGAATTCCACTTTTCTCATTTAAATGGTTGAATTCCAAATATGATAGAATTCCTCTTTTATCATTTAAATTTATTCATGTATAAAAATAAATTTAACTAAAATTTCTCTTTAAAATTGAATAAAAATGTCCATTAATCCAAATATGACAAGAATTCCACTTTTTCCATTTAAATGATTGAACTCCAAATATGATGGAAATTCCTCTTTTATCATTTAAAATTTTTCATGCATAAAATAATTTATCTAAAATTCTTCTTTAATTTTAAATAAAATATCCATTATTTTAATATTCTAAATTTTCTCTTTCTCCATTGGAATACATGGATCTCTATTATCATGGAAAGTCCTCTTTTATCATAAAAATAAAATTATTAAAAAATTTTATTTTTCTCTAATTAACTATTTATGCATAAACATTAAAAATTAATTTTCCATGTATATGATGAGAATTATTCATTTAACATAGGATGACTAATCCTAGAATATGGTAGGAAGTCCTCTTTTTACATTATGCATAAAAATGATTTATGTGTCAATTTCTAAAAATTTTACCATAGCTCCGCTCCTATTACTGATAATTTTCAATAATTTTGAAAAGCATAAGACTTAGTAATACACTGATGATAGATTAACTATCAATAGATCTAAATCCAATTTATGGATCTAAATCATAATTTTATCATAATTTATGTAACATAAAAGCATTAAAAAGCTATTTCTTTAGCCTCTAGCTTGACTAGCATAGAGTTTGATTTTAGAATTAAGAATTACTCCGTGAGAAGCATCATTTGAATATAGAATTGGTCATAGGAATGACCATTCTTTGGGGGAGAGAGAGATATACTTAAAACATCCTAAATTAAGCATAAATGTAAACTTTTTATGATTAATCATTAGAATTCATTAGACAGCTTCATTTGCATTGAAAAACCATTCATTTGAATACTTCTCAAGCTTGAGAGGGATTGAGAAGTGAAAAACATTTAGAATATTAAAGAAAAAACCATAAAGTCACATCTTACCTCTTGTTTTGCTTGCTTCTCTATTCTCAAAAGAGGCCCCCAACCAATCAATTGGTTACTATGTTGAGAGGAAAGCTCCAAGGAAGGTTAAAGAGAGAGATAAGCTCCAATCTCTCCAAATTGTAGAGGATTTTTAGAGGATATTAGAAAATATACTTATTTTAAGGTAATACTGGCATGGTCTAGTTCACAGATGAGAATACAAAAGAATGAGGGTCTATTTATAGGTGAGGGAGGCCACTAACTGAGTCCAACTAAGTTCTATAATTTTCCAGCTTCAGTTTGGCTGAATTTGGACAAGATTTGGACCAGTTTAGCTCCCTTTTTGATCCAGTTTGGACAAGATTTGGACCAGTTTAGCTCCCCTTTTTTATCCAATTTGGACAAGATTTGGGCCAGTTTAGCTCCCTTTTTGATCCAGGAGAGAGGAGAGATAAAAATATCTTAATATTTTTAAATTTAAAACTCGTTCACATGTGTGAAATAGGCGCCTCCTTGAAGTCTCCCCCTTTTCTTACCGAGGTGTCAAAATTGTATGATTACTCCAAAATATCTCATTTTTTTAGTAATATCTCATAGTTTTTAACTAATAAACCTTGTACTCAGTCAACTCTTCATCTTATGTGGGCATTTACTCATTTTTGGGTATTTTCTTTTATTCATTGGATTTATCTCATCCGAACACTTGGATTAATCTTATTGGTCAACTCCAGATCATGGACGGCATAATTTCTCTCATGTGTTCTAAGTTTTCTAGATTCATAGGCCACTGTTAAAGTTTTAAAGAGGAGTGTGTGCGTATCTTTATTCGAAAGCAAAAGTTAAGAAAGGTATTCAATTATGGGTGGGTGAGTAATTGTTTGGTTCTACCGATTCCAGTGGTTGGTTGGTGGCTAACCCACGGGCCAGATGGGGTTAGGCTGGAATCAGTGGAGTATTAATATAATGAAATTGAAATAATAGGAATACGCTTAGAATTCGAGTAGTTTAAAAAAAACCTGAAGACTTTCTCAAATGATTAGATCAACGGCTGTGCCTGATTTCGGTTAGGAAAAAAGCGTTGATTTCTTCAAGTTAAGTCTGTAATAGTTTTCCTTCTATCTGGTTTAATCAGGTGAAGGATAGTTTAGTTCTCTTGACCCCGTTAGAAAATTCGTTAAGAAAATAAAAAAGGTGGAATCTTCCTTGTTTTCTGGGCAAGGGAAATTTTCCCCGTTTTTGTTTTCTGGGCAAGGGAAATTTTCCCCGTTTTGGTTATGTTTTGCTCGGGTACCGAGGAAAAGAGTTCCCAGGCCCCCTAGCCCGCTCTCAAGCAAAATTTAAAGTAGGTATACCACGTACACATGAAATTGCCATTTATAACAGATTTGACTGTCTTTAAAACAATCCTTCAATTATCATGGATCTCTACGGTCTTTAAAACAATCCTTCAATTAAAATCATAATATTACTAATCATCATCCTCTAAAATTATGAGTCCATTGTATTACAAAATTTGTACTTTGGACTCTCCGTTGAAGACCAGCTGGCCAACCAACGAGATCCAATATCAAAATTTTCATTCACAAAAGTCATTCTTTTTAGTCCATCCGAATCTTCCTCGACGCACGCATGGGTGTCCTAGCAACCGTGAGCCCGTGCATCACCTGGTCAGATCCCTCTAGGATCCTACTTAGGTGTCCTAGCACTTCACTCAGGGACCGCTTCGTCAGTCTTTGCCCATCGTACCAGAAGCGCACCATTTTAACCGTATCGAGACTGGTCAAGACCTCGGCAGGCTTTGCCTGTTGTTGCAAGCGACGTCCCTCGACTACTCCCTGCCTTGCAACGAACCTCCTCTTAGTAAAACACATGCCAAATGGTTCCTCCAGCATTCTGGCGTAAAACAGTCCTTTAAATGAAAACAGAGGTTCTATGCAAGTAAAATTCCCGGTTTGAGATTGGTTCCACAAAATCCCTTTTTCCTTAATTCCCAATTTCATAATGAGAATCCTTGATCTCTCATCAGGGTAATCTACCCATCATTTGACTAATTGTTCAACTAGATTCTTGGTGATTTCGGTCAAAGGAAACTAGTTTAGTTCAACATTAGTCTATTCTTTGTATTTAGGAACTGGAATTGGTCCCCATGAAGTTTTTACTTGATTCAGATCGAGAGATGGGCAAGTAGGTTTACTGTCTGTCCCTCTCGTAGTCTAATCATTCGGTTTAGTTCTAACAAGGATTTTCTTCACATAAGCATCTATTTTTGGGTAAATACCAATTTAGTGATTTAACCACATAAAATTATCTAAAGATATTCTTTCTACCATTTAATTTCTCAACCTTAATTCCCTAGGTGGAATTATGGTGAAAATTCCTCCCTTATCCTAAAATGAATCTATCTAAAATTTCTCTTGGATTTAAATAAAAATATGCATTATTTCAAATATACCAAGAATTCCTCTTTTACCAATTAAATGATTGAATTCCAAATATGATGGGAATTCCTCTTTCATCATTTAAATTTATTCATGCATAAAATAATTTCAACTAAAATTTCTCTTAAAAATTAAATAAAAATATCCATTAATTCCATTATAATAAGAATTCCACTTTTCTCATTGAAATGATTGAATTCCAAATATGATGAAAAATTTCTCTTTCATCATTTAAATTTATTCATGTATAAAAATAAATTTTACTAAAATTTCTCTTTAAAATTGAATAAAAATGTTCATTAATCCAAATATGACAAGAATTCCACTTTTTCCATTTAAATGAATAAATTCCAAATATGATGGAAATTTCTCTTTTATCATTTAAATTTTTTCATGCATAAAATAATTTATCTAAAATTCTTCTTTAATTTTAAATAAAATATCCATTATTTTAATATTCTAAATTTTCTCTTTCTCCATTGGAATACATGGATCTCTATTATCATGGGAAGTCCTTTTTTATCATAAAAATAAAATTACTAAAAATTTCTCTTTTTCTCTCATGGGAAGTCCTCTTTTATCATAAAAATGAAATTACTAAAAATTTCTCTTTTTCTCTAATTAACTATTTATGCATAAACGTTAAAAATTAATTTTCCATGGATATGATGAGAATTATTCATTTAACATAGGATGAATAATCTTAGAATATGGTAGGAAGTCCTCTTTTCACATTATGCATAAAAATGATTTATGTGTTAATTTTTAAAATTTTTACCATAGCTCTGCTCTGCTATTACTCATAATTTTTAATAATTTTGAAAAGCATAAGACTTAGTAATACACTTATGATAGATTAATAATCAATAGATCTAAATCCAATTTATGGATCTAAATCATAATTTTATCATAATTTATGTAACATAAATGTAAGATTCCTCCCTCTAGCTTTTGAGGTGTACAGGTGTAAGAACCTTCCCTTCTGATCGTAAAATTATTCCCCTCTCTGAAATAAAAGAAAGATCATGTTTTACCCTGTTTTGACTTGGAGAGAGAAAATGTCTAGAGAGAGGTAACTTAAAATTGAGATATATTTTAATATAAAAATTCTCCTAATGTCTAAAATTATTTTCCCTAAAATAGAAATACAAAAAGAACTTTCCAATGTGCAATTGGAATTAATTGAAAATAGGTATAAAGGACCTTAGCCTAAGGGTCCAGATTTTTAGAAATTTTTAGATTATGGTCCAATTAAGGTTCCTATGGACTAATAAGATTAATCCAAATGTAGGGAGGAGATAAATTGAAGAATAAAAGAAACCCCCCCCCCCCCCAAAATGAGTAAATGCTCACATAAGATGAAGAGTGCACTAAGGACCAAAGAAAACAATTTAAAAAACTGAATTTTGACACCTTAGTGTGGGGTTCTCCCCTCATGAAGTAGGCGCCTTTTTCTCATCATTACCCCCAATTTTTTAATCAATAAAATGAGATATTTTCATCTCTCCTCTCTCCTATTTCAAAACAAGATCCAAAAAGTAAGCTGAACTGACCCAAAAATGGTTAAAAATTGACCAAATTGATCTAGAAAACTCTAGAATCAGTTTGCTTGGTTAGAGGCTCACATTTTCCTATAAATAGAAGCCTCCCCCTTTGTAAAAGCTTAATGGTGTTTATGCACTGTTACTCTACTCCTGTGCCCTCCTGAGCCATCTACATTGAATTTTTTAATAATTCAATTATTTTTGACCTAATCCTTTCCAAAGTGAATTGGTGGCCACTATTGCTTCAAACAATAGTAGAACCCTCAATCCCTTAAGCCAAAGGAGAGCTTACAAGCTCCATGTAAGCTAATTTTCTTACTTTTTGTTTATAAATTTTAATAAAAAATCTATGGTTTTCTTGATTTCTATGAATTGCAGATGATTGAATTAAATTCAAATACTATGCCTTTGATGAAAAGGCCACCCCCTTCTCTTCTTTACATTCCAACCCTTCTTAATCCTAGAAAGATTAACTAAGTGATTAATTAAACTTTTCTTATTGTTTACTCTCTTGAATTTAGAAAATTATATAGATTAGAGTTCTATAAATCTAAATTGGGTTAATTAAGTTAATTATAAAAAGATAAAAATGAGAAATGGTCAGCCATACAAAGGAGGTTATGGTAAAATTTTTTAAAATTTTACAAAAAAGAAAGTTTGTTTTTATGTTATTCCAAAAGAGTAATTCCCACCATTTTTGCATCTAAAAGAAATATTCTAATTACTCCATGTATGTATTCACCTATGAATATGCATGGATATCACTAAGATTAATATTTAAATTTGATTTTTATGCATAGAAAGATGCATAAAGGAATTTTTTTATTACAAAAGTGTTATTCTAATTAAATTTAAATTTTATGCATACAAAGATGCATAAAGAAATTTTTTTATTACAAAAGTATTATTCTCATTAAATTTGATTTTTATGCATAGAAAGATGCATACATGAAATTTTTTAACTACAAAAGTGTTATTCTTATTAAAATTAATTTTTATGCATAAAAAGATGCATAAAGAAATTTTTTTAATTATAAAAGTGTTATTCTTTTTAAATTTGATTTTTATGCATATAGAAAGATGCATAAAGGAATTTTTTTAATTACAAAAGTGTTATTCTTATTAAAATTGATTTTTATGCATAAAAAGATGCATAAAGAAAATTTTTTTATTATAAAAGTGTTATTCTTATTAAATTTGATTTTTATGCATAGAAAGATGCATAAAGGAATTTGTTTTATTACAAAAGTGTTATTCTTATTAAATTTGATTTTTATGCATAGAAAGATGCGTAAAGGAATTTTTTTATTACAAAAGTGTTATTCTTATTAAATTTGATTTTTATGCATAGAAAGATGCGTAAAGGAATTTTTTTTATTATAAAAGTGTTATTCATATTAAATTTGATTTTGAAATTTGATTTTTATGCACTAGAAAGATGCATAAAGGAATTTTTTTAATTAAAAAAGTGTTATTCTCATTAAATTTGATTTTTATGCATAGAAAGATGCGTAAAGGAATCCTTTTTATTACAAAAGTGTTATTCTTATTAAATTTGATTTTTATGCATAGAAAGATGCGTAAAGGAATTTTTTTAATTACAAAAGTGTTATTCTTATTAAATTCGATTTTTATGCATAGAAAGATGCATAAAGGAATTTTTTTTATTATAAATGTGTCATTCTTATTAAATTTGAGTTTTATGCATAGAAAGATGCATAAAGGAATTTTTTAAATTACAAAAGTGTTATTATTATTAAATTTGATTTTTATGCGTATAGAAAGATGCATAAAGGAAATTTTTTATTATAAAAGCGTTATTCTTATAAAAATTAATTTTTATGCATAAATAGATGCATAAAGAAATTCTTTTTATTTTAAAAGTGTTATTCCTATTAAATTTGATTTTATGCATAAATAGATGCATAAAAGGATTTTTTTAAAGTGTTATTTCTAATTGAAGTTTATTTTTATGCAACATAAAGAATTTTTATATCAAAATTAGATTTCTCTTAAATTCTATGTTTAAATTCTATGAGTATTTGATAAATGAATAATTAAATACTCTAAGAGAGAAGTTCCTATCATTTTATATTCACATGGATTATAAAAAGAAAATTCAAAAAATCTATTGAGATCAAAATATTCAGATAAGTGATTAATTTATTCCTCATTGGAATTTGTAACTAATTTAGAAATCAGTTAAGTGAATATTTAAAGAAAGAAATTCAATAAAATAATAACTGAATTATCAAACCTTTTCGAGAAAGATAGTTCAGGAAAAATCTTATCCGACTCGAACCTTGAATCAGACTATGACCAAGACCAAACTCTTTCGTCAGTTTTGAGGATAGAAGGAGTGACCAATTTTTAGCAAAATACACTCAAAACTCCTGCCAAATCTGAAACTAAGTTTGAGACCCTTCGAATTGATTTGTGGATCAAGGTTATAGAAATCGAGGAATTCTGGTATGAAATTCAAAATTCTGATCAAGGAGTTTTGGGGATACTGATTCAAGAAATACTCTTGTATTCAAAAGAAAATCAAACTAAAAACTTGCTTAGAAACCCTGTTTTTTTAAAGGACTGTCTTACGCCAGAATGGAGGGATGAGATGTGATGTGAAACGGGATGTGAATGTGTATGTGAAGAATGGATGTGAATGTGTATGTGAAGAATGGATGTGGATGTGTATGTGATGAAAATGGATGTGAATGTGTATGTAAAGTATGGATGTGGATGTATGTGAAAGAATGGATGTGGATGTGTATGTGTATGTGAAAGAATGGATGTGCATGTGTATGTGAAAGAATGGATGTGCATGTGTATGTGAAAGAATGGATGTGGATGTGTATGTGAAAGAATGTGATGTGGTGTAAAGAGATGTGATGTGACATGAATATATATGGATGTGAAGTGATAGATATGAATGTATGGATAGATGTGGGTAGTCGTACATGTGAACGATTGGATGGATGTGGATGAATGAGATGAGATGTGCATGAATGAGATATGATGTGGATAGATGTGATGTGATGTGAAACGGGATAGATGTGAATGAATGAGATTTGAGGTGAAATGGATGTGATGTGATGTGATGTGGATCGGGGTAAATATGAATGGATGAGATGTGAATGAATGTGATGTGATGAGATGTGGATATGGGTAGATGCGAGTGGATGAGATCTGATGAGGATAAATGAGGAAAGATGTGATGAGATGAAAATGATGTGATTGGATGAGAATGGGAATACATATGAAATGGATGTGGATTGATGTGGAGCAATGTGGAAAGACGAGAGTTCGTTATAGAAACTGTATTTATGACTTGTTTTTAAATCACTGTTTTATGTCAAGAATGTTGGGGAAGCATTTTGATCGTCTTGTGAGTGAATGAGGTCGTGTTACCTAACTGATAAAGTTGCAACAGCTGATGGCGGAGAGTCAATGGAGGACGTCTCACGTAGCAAGGTCCGCCAAGGTC
This sequence comes from Cibotium barometz, assembly GCF_041138505.1. Taxonomy (NCBI): domain Eukaryota; kingdom Viridiplantae; phylum Streptophyta; class Polypodiopsida; order Cyatheales; family Cibotiaceae; genus Cibotium; species Cibotium barometz. Next base: position 19,713,703 of record NC_141053.1, read on the forward strand.
TTGACCAGCCTCGGTTCGATTTAAATGGTGAGCTTCTAGTACGGTGGATGAGGGACCAAGGAAGCGGCCTATGAGTGAAGCGCTAGGTGACCTGCAAAGGGTCCTAAAGGGTGTTGACCATACGGTGCTTGGGCTCTGGGTCACCGAAGATACCCACACATGCATCGTGGAAGATATTGGAACAAGGAGTAAGAGTTGTTTTCTGAATTCGGGCATGGATCTAGTTGATTGACCTTGCTGGTCCTCAACGGATAAGTCCATGGCTCTTTTATATGGATCTGTTGGTTAATCTTGCTGATCTTCAACAACGGAGATTCCATTTTGATTTTTATAAGTGAAAATATTGCCGGGTACAATGAGCTAGGAACTATAAAAAAGGCCCCTGGTGGACAGGTGGTGAGCGTTCTAGTTGCCAATGATGCCATAGGTACACCGATGAAGGAAAAATAGGAAATTAGGATTCAATTGGATATTTTGGAGGTTTATGATCAGTGATACTATAGTTTCATTAAAAGATTGTTTTAAAGACAGCTGAATCTGTGAAAAAGGCAATTTCATATTGGGTGTGTAAGTGGTGTGACTAGTTCTAAGTTTGCATGAATATGTGGCTAGGGGGCCTGGGAACTCTTTTCCCTGGTACCCGGGACTAAACGAATCCCCTCACTACAGTGGTTGGGCGGTTGGCTAACCCACGGGACTCTGGATGGGGTTAGGCTGGACTGATGGATTCCTAAAATGAGACTCAATTTTGTTATGGTACGATAGATGAAGTAAATCTCGGATAAAAATTATTCTATGGAAAAGAATCAACGGATGTGCCTCTCAATGAGGAAAAAAGCGTTGGTCTCTATGATCCAATTGCAAGTCTTTTCCTTGATCTGACTATGGGACTTTACGGTCTTATCAGTTCAGTTAATTAAGACTCTTGACTACGTTAGAGTAAATTTATTTCGGAGGAATTGCGCGTGCTTTCCGGGCGAGGGAAGTTTTTTCGGATTCAGTTTTTGGAAGAACCGAGGGATTAGTCTCTTGTCCGGATATACGTGGGTGAGGTCTCGAGTGAGGGACCCTGCCCCGTGCAAGAAGTGCTACTTCCGCTGCTAGCACCCTAGAATTCGTTGCATTGAGGGGACAGGGATCTTTCAGCTGGTATCAGAGCGAATTGGCTAAAGTGGATCAATCGAGAAGCCAAAAATGTCAAAAATTTATGAAGTAACAGTAAAAAGTTGGAAATGTGTGATGAAATTCATACAACTTGATATTCAGACTGAAATTCATAAATTAGTAATTGGGTCTTCATATGGAAGTACCGCAATTGCATCGAATACCTGACTTGCTTGAGGCCTAGACATGATGTTATTTACCTTATAATTCCAAGGACCATGACTACTCGTATATACCGAGGGTATAACTACAGCTCTTTACTGGCAGTATATACGAGTAAATCTAAGACCTTGAAATTATAAGCAAATATGCTATCCAGATGATGAATTTGAATGTGGTTGATATGATTTAAAAACTCTGGTTGAGAACTGATGGATTGAATTGGATTCTGATTGAAAAATGATGATTCCTGAATTTTGGTTGAAAAGCGATAAGCTGAGCAAAACCACAATGAGGATGAATGGGATGAGTCCCTGTGATGATGTTTGTAACTGGAATGATGATAATGACTTCAGCAAATCACTATGAGATTAGTGGATTGTGCTGATAGATTGCTACTATTAACACTTGACCCAGTGGATCAAGTTAAGGGATGACAAATTAAAAATCTGTATAATTGAAATTCCCATGGAGGACTGTTCAGATGGAAATTTCGGTCTAATGGACCATTATTGTGTTAAGGATATGAATGATATGATCTGAAAGAATTTTTATCTGATGATGGGTTCTATATAAGGGATCTTTATCCCAGGATTCTATTGGGTTCACAAGACTATATGGAACCCCAGAATCAGTTGGATCTTAAGGGAAAGAGTTGTTCTCTAGTTTGCGAGATGAGGACATCTCGGGTAGGATGTAAGATTCCTCCTTCGAGCTTCTGAGGTGTACAGGTGTAAGAACCTTCCCTTCTAATCTTAAAATTATTCCCCTCTCTGAAATAAAAGAAAGATCCTGTTTTACCCTATTTTGGCCTGGAGAGAGAAAATGTCTAGAGGGAGGTAATTCAAAATTGAGATATTTTTGGATATAAAAATCCTCCTAATGTCTAAAATGGTCTCCCCTAAAACAGAAATTCAAAAAAAAATTTCCAATGTGCAATTGGAATTAATTGGAATTAATTGAAAATAGGTATAAAGGACCTTAGCTTAAGGGTCAAGATTTTTTAAAAAAATTGGATTATTGTACAATTAAGGTTCCTATGGACCAATAAGATTAATCCAAATGTAGGGAGGAGATAAATTGAAGAATAAAAGAAACCCCCCCCCCCCAAAATGAGTAAATGCTCACATAAGATGAAGAGTGCACTAAGGACCAAAGAAAACAATTAAAAAAAACTGAATTTTGACACCTCAGTGTGGGGATCTCCCCTCATGAAGTAGGCGCCTTTTTCTCATCATTACCTCCAATTTTTAATCAATAAAATGAGATATTTTCATCTCTCCTATTTCAAAACTAGATCCAAAAAGTAAGCTGAACTGACCCAAAAATGGTCATATGCATAGAAAGATGTATAAAGAAATTTTTTTATTATAAAAGCGTTATTCTTATAAAAATTGATCTTTATGCATAAATAGATGCATAAAAGAAGTTCTTTTTATTTGAAAAGTGTTATTCCTATTAAATTTGATTTTATGCATAAACAAATGCATAAAAAGATTTTTTTAAAAGTGTTATTTCCCATTGAAGTTGATTTTTATGCATAAATAGATGCATAAAGAATTTTTATATCAAAATTAGAATTCTCTTAAATTCTATGTTTAAATTCTATGAGTATTTGATAAATGAATAATTAAATACTCTAAGAGAGAAATTCCTATCGTTTTATATTCACACCGATTATAAAAAGAAAATTCAGGAAATCTATCGAGATCGAAATATTCAGATAAATGATTAATTTATTTCTCATTGGAATTTGTAACTAATTTAGAAATGAGTTAAGTGAATATTCAAGGAAACAAATTCAGTAAAATAGTAACTAAATTATCAAACCTTTTCGAGAAAGATAGTTCAGAAAAAATCTTATCCAACTCGAACCTTGAATCAGACTATGACAAGACCAAACTCTTTCGTCAGTTTCAAGGATAGAAGGTGTGACCAGTTTAGAAAAACTACACTCAAAAGTCTCACCAAATCTTAAACTAAGTTTGAGACCCTTCGAAGAATTGATCTGTGGATCAAGGTTACAGAATTTGAGGAATTCTAGTATGAAATTCAAAATTTCGATCAAAGAGTTTTGGGGATACTGATTCAAGAAATACTCTTGTATTCAAAAGAAAATCAAACTGAAAACTTGCTTAAAAACCCTATTTTCTTAAAGGACTGTCTTACGCCAAAATGGAGGGATGAGATGTGATGTGAATAGATGTGATGAGATGTCAACGGAATCAGATAGATGTGAATGAATGGATGAGATGTAATGTGATGTGAAACGGGATGTGAATGTGTATGTGAAGAATGGATGTGAATGTGTATGTGAAGAATGGATGTGGATGTGTATGTGATGAAAATGGATGTGAATGTGTATGTGAAGAATGCATGTGGATGTATGTGAAAGAATGGATGTGGATGTATGTGAAAGAATGGATGTGGATGTGTATGTGAAAGAATGGATGTGGATGTATGTGAAAGAATGGATGTGGATGTGGATGTGTATGTGTATGTGAAAGAATGGATGTGGATGTGGATGTGTATGTGTATGTGAAAGAATGGATGTGGATGTGGATGTGTATGTGAAAGAATGTGATATGTGGTGTAAAGAGATGTGATGTGACATGAATATATGTGGATGTGAAGTGATAGATATGAATGTATGGATAGATGTGGGTAGTTGTACATGTGAATGATTGGATGGTTGTGGATGAATGAGATGAGATGTGCATGAATGAGATATGATGTGGATAGATGTGATGTGATGTGAAACGGGATAGATGTGAGTGAATGAATGAGATGTGAGGTGAAATGGATGTGATGTGATGTGATGTGGATCGAGGTAGATATGAATGGATGAGATATGAATGAATGTGATGTGATGAGATGTAGATATGGGTAGATGCGAGTGGATGAGATCTGATGAGGATAAATGAGGAAAGATGTGATGAGATGAAAATGATGTGAGAATGGGACTACATATGAAATGGATGTGGATTAAATAATGTGGATTGATGTGGAACAATGTGGAAAGATGAGAGTTCGTTATAGAAACTGTATTTATGACCTGTTTTTAAATGACTGTTTTATATCAAGAATGCTAGGGAAGCATTTTGATCGTCTTGTGAATGAGGTTGTGGAGACCTAACTGATAAATTTGCAATAGCTGACGAGGGAGAGTCAATGGAGGACGTCTCGCGTAGCAAGGTCGCCGAGGTCTTGACTAGCCTCGACAGTTCGATTTAAATGGTGAGCTTCCGGTACGGTGGATGAGGGACCAAGGAAGTGGCCTATGAGTGAAGCGCTAGGTGACCTGCGAAGGATCCTAGAGGGTGCTGACCATACGGTGCTCGGGCTCTGGGTCACCGAAGATACCCACACATGCGTCGTGGAAGATATTGGAACAAGGAGTAAGAGTTGTTTTCTGAATTCGGACATGGATCTGGTTGATTGACCTTGGTGGTCCTCAAACGGATAAGTCCATGGCTCTTTTATATGGATCTGTCGGTTGATCTTGCTGATCTTCAACGGAGATTCCATTTTGATTTTTATAAGTGAAAATATTGCCAGGTACTATGAGCTAGGAACTATCGAAAAGGCCCCTGAGTGGACAGGTGGTGAGCGTTCTGGTTGCCAATGATGCCATAGGTACACCGATGAAGGAAAAATAGAAAATTAGGATTCAACCGGATATTTTGGAGGTTTATGATCAGTGATACTATAGTTTCATTAAAAGATTGTTTTAAATACAGGTGAATCTGTGAAAAAGGCAATTTCATATTGGGTGTGTAAGTGGTGTGACTAGTTCTAAGTTTGCATGAATATGTGGCTAGAGGACCTGGGAACTCTTTTCCCTGGTACCCGGGACAAAACCTAACCAAATTCTTAAATGGATCCCATCACTACAGTGGTTGGTGGGCGGTTGGGTAACCCACAGGACTGGATGGGGTTAGGCTGGACTGATGGATCCCTAAAATGAGACTCAATTCTGTTATGGTACGATAGATGAAGTAAATCTTGGATAAAAATTGTTCTATGGAAAAGAATCAACGGTTGTGCCTCTCAATGAGGAAAAAAGCGTTGGTCTCTATGATCCAAGTGCAAGTCTTTTCCTTGATCTGACTATGGGACTTATGGGTTTGGTTAGACAAGTTCAGTTAATTAAGACTCTTGACTACGTTGGAGTAAATTTACTTCGGAGGAATCGCCCGTGCTTTTCGGGGGGGAGGGAAGTTTTTTCGGGTTCGGTTTTGGAAGAGCCGAGGGATTAGTCTCTTGTCCGGATATACGTGGACGAGGCCCCGAGTGAGGGACCCTACCCCGCGCAAGAAGTGCTACTTTCGCTGCTAGCACCCCAGAATTCGTCGCGCTGAGGGTACAGGGATCTTTCAAAAAAAGCATTAAAAAGCCATTTCTTTAGCCTCTAGCTTGACTAGCATAGAGTTTGATTTTAGAATTAAGAATTGCTCCATGAGAAGCATCATTTGAATATAGAATTGGTCATAGGAATTACCATTCTTTGGGGGAGAGAGAGATATACCTAAAAAACATCCTAAATTAAGCATAAATGTAAACTTTTTATGATTAATCATTAGAGTTCATTAGAGAGCTTCATTTGCATTGAAAAACCAGCTTGAGAGGGGTTGAGAAGTGAAAAACATTTAGAATATTAAAGAAAAAACCATAAAGTCACATCTTACCTCTTGTTTTGCTTGCTTCTCTATTCTCAAAAGAGGCCCCCAACCAATCAATTGGTTACTATGTTGAGAGGAAAGCTCCAAGGAAGGTTGAAGAGAGAGAGAGAGAGAAGCTCCAATCTCTCCAAATTGTAGAGGATTTTTAGAGGATAATAGAAAATATACTTATTTTAAGGTAATACTAGCATGGTCTAGTTCACAAATGAGAATACAAAAGAATGAGGGTCTATTTATAGGTGAGGGAGGCCACTAACTGAGCCCAACTAAGTTCTAGAATTTTCCATTTTCAGTTTGGCTGAATTTGGACAAGATTTGGACCAGTTTAGCTCCCTTTTTGATCCAGTTTGATCCAAGAGAGAGGAGAGATAAAAATATCTTAATATTTTTGAATTTAAAACTCATTCACATGTGTGAAATAGGCACCTCCTTGAAGTCTCCCCCTTTCCTTACCAAGGTGTCAAAATTGTATGATTACTCCAAAATATCTCATTTTTTAGTAATATCTCATAGTTTTTAACTAATAAACCTTGTACAACTCAGTCAACTCTTCATCTTATGTGGGTATTTACTCATTTTTGGGTATTTTCTTTTATTCATTGGATTTATCTCATCCCAACACTTGGATTAATCTTATTGGTTCATAAGAACCTTAATTGGACCATAATCCAAAATTTTCAGAAAATCTTGACCCTTAGGCTAAGGTCTTTTAAATCATTTTTAATTGATTCTTAATGCAACTTAGAAAATTTATTTTGATTTTCTATTTTAGGAAAATATATTTTTGATATTTGTAGAATTTATATATCCAAAAATATCTCAATATTGAATTATCACTCTCTAGAATTTTTCATCTCTCTAGGCAAAAACAAGGAAAATAATATTTTCTTGTATTCAAAAACAGGGAATGATTACACGGGATTGAAGTAAAGGCTTATTCATTATTCAAGGGCTGAGGAGGAATCTTACAACTCTTGACCACCCAAGAGCTAGTTCATGAGTGCCACGCTTGCTTGGATGCTGATTCTCCTACTGCCTACCTTGAGCCATGCCCGTCTATCTCAAACCAGAGGCCTGTGGAGGACGCTTAGGTATATCCTTGTGAGCTTCCAGACTGACCACTCCCGCAAGAGTTAATAGAAGTAGAAGCTACCCCCCACTAGAGAGACAGGGTGGTGGAATACCTTAGAAACTTGGGAGATGAACATCATAGGGGAACAAATGCAGAAATACTTGTTCCCATCCCATACACCTCAAAAATCTTAAGACAAAGCAGACCTGACCTTCCTCAAAGGATAGCCTCCGTTCCAAGAGACATTGCAAGTCTCTCTTCTTTTCTCTCTTCTCAGGTCCAAACCCCTATCAGAACCTTGCTCCAAGCTAGCCCAAGCCTATGGAACGACCTGAAAGACTGGATGGAGGGGCATCTCGGAGTAGGCATACACAAAACCATGGAGCCTGACAGCTTTGATGAATGTGAGGAGGAAGAAGAATTCCACATACCTGCTACGGTAAAAGGGAATCCTACCATTTGAGTGAACAAGCTCGGATAATACTTTGAAGGTGATGAACTTAATGTGGCTTTGCTGATAACCTTCGGATGGAGCCGGAGTGAGCATTGTAACCAAGCAATGCTGGGAGAAATGGGGATCACCTGCATTGGATAACACCCAATTGCTAGTTAAACTCGTTGATGGAGCCATCGCTAGACCTATTGGTCTACTAAGGGATCTTAAAATTAAGATTCTAGGAACCACCTACCGCCACACCTTTGTGGTGATGAATTTTGGATGTCAGCCAGTTTCATATGACTGCATCCTTGGTAGACCCTTTATGCAAGAATCCAAGATGATCCATGATTGGGATACTGACCACATCTACATTTGGAGAAAAGGTCTTACCTTCAAGATCAATCTATGCATGTGGAAGGTATACCCCATGAGTGACCCCATGAGTGACAGACCATTTGTAGAGGACTCAGTCACAACTACACGAACTACTAAAGTCCATCTATGCCTGACATGCCATAAAACACTGGAAGATGAAAAGGAGAGTGAGGATTGCGCACCTCTTCCAAAGCTAGAAGACTCTGAGAACTGGATGCATATCCTCGCTACCTTGGACATCTTGCCTAGAAAAATTGGTACAAGGTTTGCTACGGTAGACGGGCCAGAGCTTATATCATTATACATGCTTAGCTCAGCATATCTGCCCAATATAGCCACCCAAGAGCTTATATCATTATACATGCTTAGCTCAGCATATCTGCCCAATATAGCCACCCAAGAGTTTGAACATGTTGCTCAGGCTGAGCCATCAAGGAGTACACGCACCCATAGAACTCACAGGCCTGAGGGATTCCCTGGGGCTAGAGCAATATATCTTCCCAGATAACTCAAATCCCATTGGTTGAAATATGTGGGTGTCGTGGAAGCACATAAGCATTTCAATGAGCTGCAACAAAAAGAATTCGCAAAGAGCTCTCTTTTGGTCCACACTATTGTCCCACAGCCAGTTGAGCCCATTCAACCAGAACTAGTCCCTGAAAAGCGCTTTGCTGCTCTGCACGCAAGACATGCAACAAAAAGTTAGCACTCACAGAAAATGAATCCAAGAGGCTAATTGATGAGGAAAGTGATAACGCTGAAGAAACATGAAAGGTTCCCAAGAACTTTAAGACCTTCCAAATGGTTGACTTTGTTCAATATGATTTGGCTCAAAGGTCTAATAGTGGGCAACCCGGACCTCATATGATGGTCCACCCAAGGTTAAGGAAGGAAACTTGGCAAGCTCAGGTGAAGACCCGAGGCCCGTATTCATTACAGAAGCCTTTCAAAGAAAGAAGAGACCGAGCTCATTGCTCTCTTGACTGAATTCCAGGTGAAGACCCGAGGCCCGTATTCATTACAGAAGCCTTTCAAAGAAAGAAGAGACCGAGCTCATTGCTCTCTTGACTGAATTCCAGGACTGCTTCGCTTGTTGGAAGTACATGGATATGAAGGGTGTACCTCCAAAAGTGGTCTAGCACACCATTCCCATGGTCGATGGATCCAGGCCGGTCAAATAACAAGCCTATCTTGGGTGGTTGTAGGATCAGGGTGCCCAATTTTTTCCACTCACGCACCTTGTAAATAGTAAAAAAGCAGGCATTTGTTTACCTTTAGTGGTGGCCAATCTCTCCTAGCTAACGAAGGAATTACCTTTCAAGTTCTTTTGTTGGAACACCACATGCAAAGTTGTTGGGAATATAGTTGCATAATCTAATTAAGCATTAGATAGTCAAAAGTCCTCATTTTCTTAGGTACAAAGTTAGTGTATACACCGTATCTTGAATTTGGACTGATTCCATAAAATGCTAATATCTTTTGTATATAAACTCATATGAGATTCCCACTTTGGACCTTAGATCTTCACATAATATAGAGATTAACTTGATTTTTTGAGAAACTTTTAAGCTTTTTGTCTATTATCTTTAAATATTTGAAGGTCTTTAAAGTATTATAATATATATCACTTTTGCACCCACAATAACTACCACTTAAAATGCTCGATCCTATAGATCAAAAGAGTGGTAAATAGTGAGATATTAGTAGAATGTGGTGGTTAGTCAAAATTGCAAATCCAATGGTTGGATTTTTAATGATCTCTTCTCCAAAATTCTTCCAGGCTATCAGAAGTCCTACAAATATTCTCTTCTCCAAAATTATTCCAGGCTATCAGAAGGCCTGCAAATATTAATAATTTAATTAGTAAAATTACATTTTTGATATAAATCATCTAAAACATATAGGGACTAGTGTACTTATAATGGTGCATCTATGGAAACAAATTTGGATCACTCTAAGTTTAGAAAGATCAAAATTTTTATCATTTCATCATATTTTTTTTATTAATTAGACTAATTTATATTAATTTAAGTTATATTGGGTTAATTTGAGTGCATGTGTATTTTCTATTAGTTGGTTAATCTCATTTGAAGTACCTTGCCTCCAAAAATTTACTCTCAAAGCATTGTTCCAGTCCAGCATAAATTGGACAAAATTGGACACCCTAATCTTGCAACAATCCTCCTATGAACCCTAAGTACTCCAAGATGGTCCAAGAGGAGATTGAAAGGTTTATCAATGCCGGATTCATCTATGAAATTGAACATAAGGAGTGGGTATCATCAATCGTGATAGTGCCCAAAAAGAATGGAAAAGTCAGAAAGAGTAACAAGAAAGAAAGCTTACAACTTCCTAGATGGATTTTCAGGATACAACCAGGTGCTGATTGAACCCAAGGACCAGCACAAAACTGCTTTCACTACTGAATGGGGTAGATACGTATATTGAGTCATGCCCTTTGGGTTTACCAATGCCCTCAGAACCTTCCAATGCGTAATGTGTACGGCTTACAAGGAATATATTCAGAAGTTCCTTGAAGTCTTTATGGATGACCTTTGTGTCATTGCTCTTGGAAGGAGAACCTCGTACGTCTGCGTAAAGTGCTAGAAAGTTGCAGGTTATATCGCATCTCATTGAACCCTCGTAAATGTCAATTTTGTGTCCTACGGTGTGATCCTGGGACACATTGTCTCTAGGCACAAAATTTCAACTGATGACAACAAAGTGCGGCTCATTCTTGAGCTTCCCCCACCCACAAACTTCAAAGGTGTCCAGCGCTTCATGGGACATGTCGGCTATTATCGGCGATTCATTTTTATGTATGCTGATATTGCTAGACCCCTTTACGAAATCCTTATAGTTTTTGAGTGGACAGAATAATGCCAAAGGGGTCCTACACCACATTAAAAAAAAAGCCTTGGCAAGCACTCCAATCCTCAAATCCCCCAATTGGGATCTCATCTTCCATGTCCACATAGATGCTTTGGCATTTGCTATAAGATGCGTATTGGCCCAACCAGGCAAACATAAGATGGACTTCCCCATCAGTTTTGCCATCCGCTAACTCAACAAAGTCAAGATGAATTATACCACAACTGAGAGAGAAGGGTAAGCGATGGTTTACAGTAAGATGGCTCTCGCCAGATTGAAAATTGTGGAAACGGCTAGGGTCGCATGGAGGAACCATTGCGAGATAAACCGTCTAGACCAAAATACCCAGACTTGGTCAGATCTTAAAGCCTACCTTAGGAAGAGGTTCTGTCCTCTCTGAGCTTCCTGGAAACCAAAATGAATGAGTTCTTGGAATTGAAGCAGGATAGCCGGACGATTGAAGAATACCATCAGGCATTTGTCCTTCTCCTCAAATATTCTCCACTCTTGGATGAGGAGCAGCTGATGGCTAGATTCATTCGAGGGATGAACAAGCCATTGGACACTTTAGTGAAAAATGCCAAACCAGTCTCAATGGCAAAAGCTGTCAGAATGGCAAAGGACTTTGCCAAAGCATTCGTTGTTAAGGTCCCACCGAAGCTTGCACCCTCAAACTTTAAAAGGTTCCAAACCCCGGGAAGTGCTTCAAACTTTCCACCCCCAAAGAGGCAGCAAGGCCCTAATTAGAATCAAGATGCTGGGAGATTCAGAAGTGGAAGACCCTTCCCTCAGAACACTTTCTCAAGAGCCCCACCTTTTTCAAGGATTCAGAGGGATGAGCTTAGAAGTGAGAACAGGTGTTTTGGGTGTCAGGGTTTCGGTCACCAGCTTAAAGACTACCCGACTCCTGCCATGTCGAGGACATGGAAGTCATAGACCCATAGTGTAGAGACCAGTCCCTTCGTAGTATCAGTCCGTCTCGCCAAAATCAGGGCAATCCCAGGAGGACTCCAGCTTAACCATCTACATCTATTTAGAGTAATCTCAGAACTCCCTCCCAGAATTGGGGTAACCAAAGAGAAAGAGTTCCACCCTGATCTGCAAAGCAGCAGAGCAGCCAAAGCAATTACGATAGCAGAAGTAGTGGAAGAGGAAAGAGGTCAGATTTATGCCGCGATTGAAAACCAAGGGCCAAACCGTCAATTCTCTGTCATCCATGCTCCAGCTGAGTATAAGGGTAATCCATTTAAGCTTTTGATTGATTCAGGCAGTACTCATTCATTTATTTCCCTATGATGCTTGTGTAAGCTAGTCTTAGAATTTTATATTTATGTTATTCAAAAAGAGCAATCCCCTCTGTTTGTGTATTCTAAAAGTGTTATTTTCATTCTATGTATAGAAAGATGCATAAAGGAATTTATTTTTATTTCAAAAGAGTTATTCTCATAAATTTTGATTTTATGCATAGAAAGATGCATAAAGGAATTTATTTTTATTTCAAAAGTGTTATTCTCATTAAAATTGAATATATGCATAGGAAGGATGCATAAAAGATTTATTTTTATTTCAAGTGTTATTCTCATTAAAATTGAATTTATGCATAGGAAGGATGCATAAAAGATTTATTTTGATTTCAAAAGTGTTATTCTCATTAAAATTGAATTTATGCATAGGAAGGATGCATTAAAAAAATTTATTTCAAAAGTGTTATTCTCATTAAAATTGAATTTATGCATAGAAAGATGCATAAAGGATTTATTTTTATTTCAAAAGTGTTATTTTTCTTAAAATTGAATTATGCATAAATAGATGCGTAAAGAATCTTTATATCAAAAATTAGAATCCTCTTAAATTCTATGTTTAAATTCTGTGAATAGAAGTGATGAGAATATGAGGCGAATAGATGTGATGAGATAAGATGTGAATCAGATAGATGATTGGATGGATGGGTGTGATGTGAATAGAGGTGATGAGATGAGAGGTGAATAGATGTGATGAGATAAGATGTGAATCAGATAGATGATGATTGGATGGATGGATGTGATGTGAATTAGAGGTGAATAGATGTGATGAGATAAGATGTGAATAGATGTGATGAGATAAGATGTGAATAGATGTGATGAGATAAGATGTGAATCAGATAGATGATGATTGGATGGATGGATGTGATGTGAATTAGATAGATGCGAATGAATGGATGGATGTGATGTGAATAGAGGTGATGAGAATGAGAGGAGAGTAGATACGATGAGATGTGATGTGAATCAGATAGATGGGAATGAATGGATGGATGGATGTGATGTGAATAGAAGTGATGAGAATATGAGGTGAATAGATGTGATGGGAATTAGATAGATGAGAAGAATGGATGGATGTGATGTGATGTGAATAGAGGTGAATAGATGTGATGAGATAAGATGTGAATTAGATAGATGATGAATGAATAGATGAGATGTGATGTCATGTGAATCAGAATGTAAATGAATGATATGGGATGTGAGTGAATGTATGTGATGATAATGAATGTGAATGTGTATGTGAGGAATGGATGTGAATGAGTATGAGAAAGAATGGATAAGGATGTGTATGAGAAGAATGTATGTGAATGTGTATCTGAGGAATGGATGTGAATGAGTATGTGAAAGAATGGATAAGGATGTGTATGAGAAGAATGGATGTGAATGTGTATGTGAATGAGTATGTGAAAGAATGGATTTGGATGTATGTGAAAGAATGGATATAGATGTGTATGTGAAAGAATGTGATGTGATGTAAAAAGATGAGATGTGACATAAATATATGTGGATGTGAAGTGATAGATATGAATGTATGGATAGATGCGAGTAGTCATACATGTGAACGATTGGATGGATGTGGATGAATGAGATGAGATGTGTATGAATGAGATATGATGTGGATAGAAGTGATGTGATATAATGGTGATGAGAATGAATGCGATGGATATGAATGAGATATGATGTGGATAGAAGTGATGTGATATAATGGTGATGAGAATGAATGCGATGGATATGAATGAATGTGAATGTGATGGATATGAATGAATGTGATGTGAATCGGGATAGATGTGAATGAATGAGATGTGAGGTTTATGAATGTGATGTGAATGAATGAGATGTGAGGTTTATGAATGAGATGTGATGTGAGTGAATGTGATGTGGTCTGAATGGATGAGATGTGAGTGAATGTGATGTAGTCTGAATGGATGAGATGTGGATATGGGTAGATGCGAGTGGATGAGATGTAGTCTGAATGGATGAGATGTGGATATGGGTAGATGCGAGTGGATGAGATCTGATGAGGATAAATTGAGGAAAGATGTGATGAGATGAAAATGATGTGATTGGATGAGAATAGGAATACTTATGAAATGGTTGTGGAATTAATTAATGTGGTTTTATGTGGAGCAATGTGGAAAGACGAGAGTTAGTTATAGAAATTATATTTTTGAACTGTTTTTAAATGATTGTTTTATGTGTTGTTTTATGTCAAGAATGCTGGAGAAGCATCTTGACTGTCTTGTGAATGAGGTCGTGGAGACCTAATCTGTTAAAGTTGCAACAACTTCACGAAGAGTCATTGGAGGACGTCTCGCGTAGCAAGGTCGGTCGAGGTCTTGACCAGCCTCGGTTCGATTAAAATGGTGAGCTTCTGGTACGATGGATGAGGGACCAAGGAAGCGGCCTATGAGTGAAGCTCTAGGTCACCTGCGAAGGATCCTAGAGGGTGCTGACCATACAGTGCTCGGGCTTTGGGTCACCTCGACGATACCCACACATGCGTCGTGGAAGATATTGGAACAAGGAGTAAGAGTTGTTTTCTGAATTCGGGCATGGATCTGGTTGATTGACCTTGCTTGTCCTCAACGGATGAGTCCATGGCTCTTTTATATGGATCTGTTGGTTGATCTTGCTGATCTTCAACAGAGATTCCATTTTTGTTATGTGAATATATTGCCGGTTACTCTATGAGCTAGGAACTATCGAAAAGGCCCCTGAGTGGACAGGTGGTGAGCGTTCTGGTTGCTACTGATGCCATAGGTACACCGATGAAGGAATGATTGGAAATAAAGATTCAACCGGAGATTTTGAGGATTATGATCAGTGACACAATGGTTTCATTAAAAGATTGTTTTTAGAAGATGCTGATTCCGTGAAAAAGGCAATTTCATATTGGGTGTGTAAGTGGTATGACTAGTTTTAAGTTTGCATGAATATCTGGCTAGGGGGCCTGGGAACTCTTTTCCCTAGTACCCGAGACAAAACCTAACCAAATTCTTAATTGGATCCCATCACTATAGTGGTTGGGCGGTTGGCTAACCCACAGGACTGGATGGGGTTAGGCTGGACTGATGGATCCCTAAAATGAGACTCAATTCTGTTATGACTAGTTTTAAGTTTGCATGAATATCTGGCTAGGGGGCCTAGGAACTCTTTTCCCTGGTACCCGACACAAAACCTAACCAAATTCTTAATTGGATCCCATCACTATAGTGGTTGGGCGGTTGGCTAACCCATAGGACTGGATGGGGTTAGGCTGGACTGATGGATCCCTAAAATGAGACTCAATTCTGTTATGGTACGATAGATGAAGTAAATCCCGGATAAAAATTGTTCTATGGAAAAGAATCAACGGCTGTGCCTCTCAATGAGGAAAAAAGTGTTGGTCTCTATGATCCAAGTGTAATCTTTTTCCTGATCTGACTATGGGACTTACGAGTTTGGTCAGATCAGTTCAGTTAGTTAAGGCTTTTGACTACATTAGAGAAAAGTTATCCTGGAGGAATCACCCATGCTTTCCGAGCAAGGGAAGTTTTTTTCGGGTTAGTTTTGGAAGAATCGATGGATTAGTCTCTTGTCCGGATATTCATGGTGGGTGAGGCCCCGAGTGTGGGACCCTAGCCCGCGTAAGAAGAGCTACTTTTGCTGCTAGCACCCCTGAATTCATTGCGTGGTGGGGACAAGGATCTCACAGCCATCAATACTCGCTATGGGCACTCGCTATGGGCACTATGAATTTACTCTCATGCCGTTTGGATTGATAAATGCCCCAGCTACATTTAATCGCCTAATTGAGGACATTCTCAGAGAATACTTGGATGATTTTGTTCTTGTTTTCTTTGATGATATTTTGATTTACTCAAAGAATGCAGCTGACCCATGAAGCTCATGTCCGTAAAGTTCTTGAGATTCTAAGGAAGCACCAACTCTTTGCAAAAAAGAGCAAATGCATTTCTCTGTCGACCATGTTGAATACTTGGGCTTTCTGGTATCCAAAGATGCAATTTCTCTAGAGTCTGCAAAAGTCCAAGCAGTCATAGATTGGCCTGAACCAAAGACAGTGAAGGAAGTCAAGGGATTCTTGGGATTAACTGGTTGGTATAGAATTTTTATACCTAAGTATGCTCTCATAGCTTCCCCCCTGACTAATATTCTCAAGAAGAATACCTCGTTTCAATGGTCTGCCAGGTGTCAGTGTGATAAGCTGAAGACCACCTTGGTAACCAATCCCGTTTTGAAGTTGCCAAATTTCTCTCTACCCTTTAAGGTAGTAATAACTGATGCTAGTGGGAGGTGCGCTCATGCAGTGGCCTATGAATCCCGAAAACTCAGAACACATGAGAGAAATTATGCTGTCCATGACCTGGAGCTACTTTTAGTAGTCTATGCCCTGAAGTTATGGAGACATTACCTATTGGGTCAAAGATCACTTTGATGACAGATCATCAAAGCTTAAAGTGGATCTTCACTCAGAAGGATCTCAACATGCGCCAAAGAAGGTGGATGCAGACCCTGCAGGAATTTGATTTTGAAATCAAGTACCGCCCAGGCAAAGAAAATGTGGTAACAGATGCCCTCAGTAGAAAAGCCTCCTTGCTTGCAATCACAATGGTGTCAAATCCATTGATTAATGAAGCAAGAGAGAAGATCATGCAGGATAGATTCTTTGGCCCTATTGCTACCCTACTTATGTGAAAAGATGCAGGGGGGAAGAGAGCTTGAGCTCTTGCAAGCACACACACACACTCACAAAACCCTAATAGAGAACACACAAGGTGAGAGGCTAAAAATCTTCTTCTACTTCACTCAACACTCAACTCACCATATACAAGATAAGAGTACACATAATATGAAAGGTACTCAACCAATACATACACGGGTTCTCTATAGTGTGAACTCGACTAAATGAGCTGGCGCTATAACTATGCCAGTCTCTAGAATGGCTGTCACACAGCCTGTCATCCCACTGGCCGCATATCACCCAAGATCTCACCAACCATGCCAGTGGTGTAAGTGTGGGGCCTATCCCCCAGGCGGGTCATCAGCAGTGGCCACCGCCTCAGTAGACGAGCTCGATATCTCAACACTCCCCCTCGAGCTCAACTCCATCTCATGTACACCAAGCGAAGCCCTGAATCTGCGGAGCTTCTCTGTACCCAATGCTTTGGTGAAGATGTCAGCTACCTGATCCTCTGTGCTGACATAAACAAGGTCAAGGTCTCCTGCCAAGACCTTCTCTCTGACGAAGTGGTAGTGGACCTCTATGTGCTTCGTACGAGCATGAAAGACTGGGTTCCTGGCCAACTGTATACTGCTAATGTTGTCACAGAAAATGACAACTTGTCTATCCACTGATAGACCCAAATCTGCAAGTAGCTTTCTCAACCAAGCTACCTCACATGCTGCCATAGCAACTCCTCTGTACTCGGCCTCTGTACTGGATAGAGCAACCGTAGGCTGCTTCTTGCTGCTCCAAGTCACAGCAGCACTCCCCAAAGAAAACATGAATCCACTGGTAGATCTTCTATCTGAGATACTACCAGCCCAATCAGCATCTGTGTACCCATGTACACATATCTCTGTCCCAGTCTCATAGAATAGTCCACAATGCAAAGCAGACCTCACATACCTCAGTATGTGTCTCACTGCATCCAAATGCAGTTTCCGTGGAACCTGCATAAACTGACTCACCAACCCAACGGCATAGCTCAAATCTGGTCTGGTGATCATCATGTAGATCAAACTTCCTACTATGCGCCTGTACATAGTAGGATCCTCCAAGATCTCTCCTGAATCTGCACTCAACTTGCCATTCTGATCCAATGGCACAGAAATAGGCTTACAGCCTGTCATACCATACTTGGACAACATGTCCAAGCCATACTGTCTCTGCAGTAATCCAATACCATGTGGTGACCTAATCACCTCAATGCCCAAGAAATATCTGAGCTCCCCCAGATCCTTCATCTCGAACTTCTGTCTAAGCAAGATCTTTACATCAAAGATCTCTACATCATGGTCCCCCGTAATGATCAAGTCATCTACATAGATGACAACAAGCACAAGCCCTCTATCACCATGTCTCACATACAATGAGAAATCTGCATTGGCTACATGAAAGCCAATAGTGACAAGATATTCAGAAATCTTGTCAGACCATGCTCTTGGTGCTTGCCATACAAGGCTTTCTTCAACCTGCAAACATGCTCGGGGTGACCCACATCCTCATAACCAGGTGGCTGCAACATATACACCTCTTCTTGCAAATCCCCATGCAAGAATGCATTCTTTACATCCATCTGATGTAAAGACCATTGCTTTGACACAGTGCCACTGCTATCACAACTCTCACCATTGCCATCTTGGCAACTGGGCTGAAAGTTTCCTCATAATCAATCCCATATGTCTGTGCATATCCTTTGGCTACCAATCTAGCCTTGTTACCTGTTTATGCTTCCATCACTGTTATGTTTAACTTTGTACACCCACTTGCATCCCCAATGGCTTTCTTGCATTCTGGCAATTGCACTAAATCCCAAGTTTCATTTCCATATAGTGCATCCATCTCCTCATCCATAGCTTTCTCCCAACACATTTCCAACAGCCTCATCAATGCATGTGGGCTCAACAACCTGCACAACCTTTGCCATATATGCATAGTGATGTGCCACATAACCATCATATGTAAATCTCTGCACAGGGTTCTTCACTCTCCCTGATCTTCGCAGCTTTTCATTCATGGCTTCCATAGCCTTCTTTACACCAGGTGTTCTCATAGCTGGGATCCCAAGCTCCTCATCAAGGCTCATATCTGAGCCACTAGACTCTCCATCAACATGAGAATGCCCTGCAGAAATGTCAGGCATACCAAGGGGCTCAACCACTTTCTCTTTTCCTTTACGTGATGTAGTAATCACATTTGCAGGACTGGTATTATGACGCAGCCTACCACTCCATGGTCTATCAACAGACCCACTAGATGAGGACTCTCCTGGTCCACTCAAAGACTGTGATTGCTGACCTGCATTCTGTGCAACCACACTTCCACTCACATCAGCCCCAACAGCTTCTTTTTCAGCAGCATACCAGCTGCTCATCTCATCAAAGACAACATCCCTGCTTACCCTCAACTCACGTGTAGCAGGGTTATAACACCTGTATCCCTTTTGCTCAAGGGAGTTTCTAATAAACACACATTTTTCAGCTTTAGGATCCACCTTAGTTCTCAGCTCATCTGGCACATGCACATATGCAATGCATCCAAAAACTTTCAGATGAGACAAATCTGGTTTTCTGCCAGTAAACCTCTCCTCTGGAGTTACATCATGTATGGCTGCAGTTGGAGTCCTGTTCATGATGTATACTGCTGTAGAAACAGCCTCAGCCCAATAGCAATGCGGCATATTCTTCTCTTCCATCAATGCTTGTGCAATCTCAGCAATGTGCCTATTTTTCCGCTCACAGCAACTCCATTTTGTTGCGGAGTGTATCTGCATGTAAACTGTCTCCGAATACCATTCTTCTTCAAAAATTCAGAGAACTCATTGGAGAAGTATTCTCCCCCTCCATCTGACCTTAGGACATATTTCCCTGTTTGCTTTTCAACCAAAACTCTGAAATTCTGAAAGTGAGTGAACACCTCACTCTTCTCTTTCATGAAATATACCCACACTTTCCTTGTGTGGTCATCAATGAAAGTCACATAATACCTGCAGCCTCCCATAGATATGGTCTTCGTAGGACCCCATACATCTGAATGCACAACATCTAGTGTATTTCTGCTCACATATCTGTTACGTGGAAACACATGCTTTGTTTGCTTCCCAAATTGGCATGCTTCACATATTTTCTGCATACCTTCCACTTTAAATTTTGGCAGCCCTGTCACAATTCCTTTTGTCTGCATAGACTTCAATCTCTGCACATTTACATGTCCAATTCTTTTATGCCATATGTCTATGTCTGCAACAACTCCTGAACCATTTGCAAATATCGCAGCACTCATTTCAGGCATGCCTACATTCAATGTAAACATTCTGCCCACTCTGTTGCCTTTTGCAACCAACCTGCACTTGTCTTTAAAATCTTCAACATAACACCCATCAGGGTTAAACCGAACCTGCAAACCCTGCTCAATCATCTGGCCAACTGAAACCAGATTCTTTGTTATGTTTGGTACATGAAGTACATCTGCAAGGTACTTCACTTTGCCATCCTGCATAGACAATGGCACATCTCCACCATGGGCAATTGGATGAGCAGTGTCATCCCCTGTTTCCACAAAACCTGGTCTTTCCGGGTTTTTCATCTCCTTGAACCACTCCCCATGACTTGTCATGTGGTTCGAGACTACTGCAAATCATTAGACTATTGTCCAAAATTCTGGTTTCCTTGTCGACCACCACCTTGGCCTCAACCATGACCTCTACCTCTACCTCTACTTGAATTAGAGTATGTTGAGAAGTGTGGTGCCATAGATCACATGTAAAGGAAGGGAGTGAGTAGGTGAGGATGAAGCCCTATGACAAAAGTGGATTATCCCACATGCATGGACCAAGCAAAGATGTACTCTACCCATATAAAAGGGGCCATTTGCAAGCAATGAAAGAACAAGCACTTGCACACAGCTCAAGTCTCTCTATGAGTCCAACCTAATCTATCTTGGAACCTAATTGATTTGAGTCTATTGCATATTCACATCACCATGCATGAAATTAGGCATCATCCGCCTTTAGTTTAGTGTAATCACTCACATTAGCATATGATTACTTAATCCACTTGCATTAGTGAAATTACCACGGATTTCAACATGGTATCAGAGCCTTCCCTATCCCCACATGGTATCAGAGCCTTCCCTATCCCCACATCACTATTCTCAACTCACATTAGTAACCTTACTTTAATAATCATCTATCTCAACCTTATCTATATCTCCCACTTGTGGCCAAAATTTCACTAGTTTGATTCTCCACACCCCCTTCACCATTACTAAATCTCTCTTAGATATATCTTGTTGACATCATTGCTAACCCATAGCTTCAAGAGCTCATCTAAACTCTTCACAAATTGCTTGATTTTTACGTTTTTTTTTGTCGACTAGTTATGTGTGACATTAGCTAAGTTTGTGCCGAATTAGGGGAAACCCCTTTAGGGTTTTCTTAGCAACACTATGATCTACTCCCAGCCGAGTCTTAAGCCCGGCCGGTTCATCACAACTGGATGTGGTGTGAGAAGGCAAAATGAGATACTACAAACTAGCAAAAATCTGCCATTTTCAGTGAGCTGGTTCTTCTCACTCAAACCTTTGATTCTCATCAAGGGTGATTGTTCTTCTCACTCAAACCTTTGATTCTCATCAAGGATAATAGCCTTGGGCAAAAAACCCCTTCAATGTTTGCTTCCCAATTTGGGCCTCCATCTTCTTGACCACTTAATCACTGTGTTTAAGGCTAATAAATGTAATTAACAAAGAAATTAGCAAAAATTGGGTGCAATTGGGGATACAATTGAGTAATTAGGTGTGTTTACACATCAAAATCACTAATTTTGCATTGGGGCTATCCTTAGGAAGATCTAGAAGCAAAAAAAAAATATAGAATTTGAAAGCACATACACTACTTGCATTTCATCTTGTTTAAAGCATCCATATTTGCCAAGTTGTACGAGAATAGACACTGCCAATTGAAGCATCATAAGCTCATTGATAATACCTTCTCATTATGGCAACATCAACACATGTAAAGCATGAAAATCCTCTTCCTCAAGGAATTAGGGATACTCAATGTGTATCTGGTCAAAGTCAAAGACTAATGTTGTTAATAAGGTTTGTAAATGTGTACAAATGAGATCAAAAAGTCATAAAATATCATAAGGATGATTTGTTTTACTATTAAGGATTATCAAGTGTTGTCTTCCTCTTATTCCCTTTTATCCCTATCTCCATCATTGGAAGGCACATGTGGTTTCTTTGTGATAAAGAAATCATTTAAAGCATGCAAATCCTCTTCCTTGAGGAATGAGGGATACTCAATGTGCACCTGGTCAAACTCAAAGACTAATGTTGTTAGTAAGGTTTACAAATGTGCATAAATGAGACTAAGAAGTCATAAAATATCATAAGGATGATATGTTTTACTATTATGGATTAGCAAGTGATGGTGGGTGTCCCAAGCCTCAACTAAACCATGCGTTAGCAACCAATTCAAGCTGTCTTATATTTTAGGAAGGGGAGCTATAAAAGAATGTGTTAGATAGTTTCATTAATTCTAGAGGCACTTCCCCCCCTCACTAAAGTTAGTTGAGTTAATTAGTACGCATGTTGTTGATACCAATATCTGAAGTTAAGTACAATGGGGTGTAAGGGGTAAATATACATGGGGTGATCCTCTTGTTGAATTGGATGGCCCCTCATGAATACAGCCATTATGGTGGTTGGATTAGCATATTGAGTAGCATTTTGTTGAATACAGCCATTATGGTGGTTGGATTAGCATATTGAGTAGCATTTTGTTGAACAAGTGCCAAATTCCTCACTTAGGTTAAAGTTATATTAACACAAAGAGAGGGTTAGTAAAGCATAAAAGAGTGAAAAGGTTTGATGAGGGGCCTGAGGAGCCACTGCAAGGCTAGCTAGTGGGGCTGCCCTATCCACTAGCTTGCTGTAAGTATCATCCTTTATGACTATGGTGGCAGGTTCCTTGTGTGGATATGTAGTTTTTGTTGCTACTAGAGGGAAATAACCTATGTCTCATGAGCAGCCAAAGCTTTGGCTATTTCCATTTCCTTGTGTAGCATCTTGGAGCTATAGATTTTAAAGTATGAGATCATCCTTGTCCTTCTAGAGAACTGCCACTTACACCTGCAAAATAATGTTGTCATTGAGAAAACATTGAGGATTTGCTCATTTAGGTGAGAAATGACCTTTTGGTGGCTATCTAATTTGGTCATTCTGTTGATAGGCCGTGTAATGTGTCCTTGAGATCTTTGACCTATGGATCTCATAGTTCTCGGAAATATCTTTTGCTTACACCAGCTATATTTTGCTTACACCGACTAATTTAATAAATATCTTTTGATTACACTGGCTATCCTTCCACCAATGCCACCATTTATGCTTTGAGCCTAGACTTAGTAGCCTTTAATTATCAGACTTTCTCTTCTAATCCCTTCTCTAGGGCCTTTTGATCATATATGCAGCATTGGAAAGATTTTTTTGTACATCCAACAATTATGTTTGCACTTTAGCTTGTAGCTCCGCCACCTCAGTTTTGTGCTTCTCTCTGAAAGGCCTTCTACCTAGATTTGTAGCTATTGTGTTGCATCATCTCATGAGATCTTTCTTCAATCGTCTCTTACCTCTGCTGGATAAGTTCTTGAACTTGTTGGGTGAGGGTGCGGTTGGCTTCTATGATAGCCTTCTACCTTTTCTCAACCTCCTTAGTGACTTAATTCAGCTGCACATTGAGCCTTATTGTTATGCTTGCATGGTGTTTAAGTAGGCGGTTTGGTGGAATCCTACATATGAAACTTATGCTCCATCATTTGGGCATTAAGGATACTAAGGTTGAAGATGTATGCCTCCATCTTGTAATCTTCCTACTTTCCTTGCTTCAGGTATTCCTCCACTCTATTGTACTTCAGCTTCAGGCAATAGAGAAGGCCCTTTTCTAGTCTGTGGACTACCACCACCACTTGGCTATGGCGTCCATATCTTGTAGCTATAGGATGAGTGCCTTGAAGCTTTTTTCTTCTCTCTTTTCTACTTTCTGCTTTTGGCGCTTTGTTGCATTATCTACCCTCTCAGCAGAACTTACTTGAATGCTCTTCTTGGAAGATGATGCACCTGAATCCACATACCACACATCATCT
This sequence comes from Cibotium barometz, assembly GCF_041138505.1. NCBI lineage: Eukaryota > Viridiplantae > Streptophyta > Polypodiopsida > Cyatheales > Cibotiaceae > Cibotium > Cibotium barometz. The sequence goes on from NC_141053.1 coordinate 19,737,631, forward strand.
TTTTGTGCTGCTTCAACATTTTCAGACATGGCATTCACGACATGCTGCATAACAAACAACCTTTCATTATCCTCATTATTTTTGCTTGAGGAGGATACATAGTTGTTTTGCTGCACTTTCCCATTCTGCATGTCAGCCTGCTTCTTATAACATTCTACCTGCACATGTCTAGGCTTACCACAATAATAGCATTCACGTGCATCATTATATTGCCTTTGCCAATTTCCACGGCCTCTTTGACTCCCCCTGCCTCTGAATTTGCCTCTTCCACCTGCGTGTTGTTGTTGTTGTTGTTGATTCTGGGATTGTTGTTGTTGTTGCTGCTGCTGACCATAATTCTGATTACCTGTTCGGCCACCTCCTTGACCGCGTCCACGGCCTCCTCTACCTCGTCCTCTTCCTGAACTCGTGTAGAAGGCCTGTTGCTCTGAACTTTTTTTGCTTTGTGAAGACTGTTGGTCTTCACCCAAGCTCTTCTCTTCGATAATCAGCATAGACACCAAATCTGTAAAGTTGGAAATGTTTTCCCGAGTCTGAATGGACGTCTTGAACACCTTGTATTGTGGCCCAAGACCACGTAGACAGACTTCCACCTTATCATCATCATCTACTGACACACCAATAGATGCAAGGGATTCCACAATACCCTTTATCTTCAGCGCATAGTCATTCACAAACATGCTCTTTTTCTCCACAGTATGAAGTTCATTCTTCAATTGTATCTTACGTGCCTTGGTATTTGTTTCATAAAGCTTTACCAAGGTGTCCCACGCCTCCTTGGGGGACTTGGCATCCTGAATGTGCCCAATCATGGTGTCCTGTATACTAATGGATAGCCAATACATAACCTTCCTGGCTCCTTGGTTCCAGTCTTTAAACTCTTTCACATCTGCAGCAGTCAGATTTATATCCGGTATCTCCGGTGCCTCTTCATGCTCACCTTCTATGTAGTCCCAATAGCCTTTTCCCATCAGGAAATTCGTCAACCTGAACCTCCAAGCATGGAAGTTATTCTTATCAAGCTTCTTAGCCACAATGTGAGTTATCCCATCATTTGACATCTTGCCAAACACACAATTTTACTAGAAACTGCACTCTGGTTTTTCTGTACAAACTGCTGTATTTTCTGCACAGCGGTACTGTAGTACTCTCTAATGTCACAACTAGTGACTTCAATGTGCATACATACACCCAATGGCAACTGTAGACCTCTTTGCAGCACCCACAGTGTCTGCACAGTCAATCTGTCTTCCTGCAGTTCTTAAAATAGAGTTCTGCAGAGAATCGATGACTTACCCGCAGTGCTCGAAATCGCCTGCTTTCTGAAAAACAGAGGTCCAGACGCGCCCGAAACGCGTTTTCGGCCCGAAAATTTTAGTCCAATAGGACTCAATAGTTGCCCTATAGCTTTACTCCCGCGAAGAAAGCTCCTCAATCAGAGATCGTTTGCCGTGCGACAAGGGTGTAGTCACCAACACAAATAGGGAAGAGTAGTTGAAGCTCTTACCCTCGTACTGCTTCATGTGGTTCTCTTGCTTGCAACTCAGCCCTTAGCACGAACCAGGCTCTGATACCATGAAAAGATGCAGGGGGGAAGAGAGCTTGAGCTCTTGCAAGCACACACACACACTCACAAAACCCTAATAGAGAACACACAAGGTGAGAGGCTGAAAATCTTCTTCTACTTCACTCAACACTCAACACACCGTATACAAGATAAGAGTACACATAATATGAAAGGTACTCAACCAATACATACACGGGTTCTCTATAGTGTGAACCCGACTAAATGAGCTGGCGCTATAACTATGCCAGTCTCTAGAATGGCTGTCACACAGCCTGTCATCCCATTGGCCGCATATCACCCAAGATCTCACCAACCATGCCAGTGGTGTAAGTGTGGGGCCTATCCCCCAGGCGGGTCATCAGTGGCCACCGCCTCACTAGACGAGCTCGATATCTCAACATTATGCACAGGAAAGCAAAACTCAGGAGTTAAACCGAGTTCAAGGGTGTAGCCTGGATGAAGGAATTATGTATTATAATAGCAGGCTATGCATTCCCAACATGATGAGGGAACTAAGGGTCAAATTCTTATAGTAGAACATCCAGGTTTCATCAAGGCCTACATGTCTGTAAAGAAAAGCTTCTTTTGGTGTGGACTAGAAAAGGATGTACTTAATCATGTACGTCAATTCCTGATATGTCAGAAAGTCAAAGCCGAGAGAGTAAAAATGCCTGGGAAGTTACATCCATAGATGAAGTGGGAATGTATTAGTATGGATTTTATTATTGGACTACCTTCAGTGCAATCAGGTTACAACTCCATCTTCGTGGTAGTTGACAGACTAACCAAAGTTGCCCATTTGATTCCAGTAAAAGAAACCTACACTGCAGTGGATGCGGCCACAGAGTATTCCTCAAGGAAATCTTCAGATTGGCCTACCCAGGAGAAAAGTAAGTGATCGAGATCCCAAATTCACGTCAAGATTCTGGACTCCATTCTTTGAAGCAGTAGGAACTTTTTTGGATCTCAACACAGCTTACCACCCCAAGACCGATGGTCAAACAGAAAGAGTGAACCAAGTAATCGAAGATATACTTCGGTCATGCTGTGCAGGGAACCCAAGAAGTGGCTAAGCTATCTACACCTAGCCGAATTGGCCTACAATGCTTCTTATCACCGAAGTATCGGGATGAGCCCTTTCAAAGCTCTATATGGACAAGACTGCCTAACACCATTAACTTGGTCTGACCCATTGATTAGGGTCCAGATGTCCAGACAGATGCTTGACGACATGGAGCAGCAGATGTAGTCAAACCGCAAGGATATAAAAGCTGTCCAACCAGGATAGAGAGAAGCAGTATGCAGATAAGAAGAGGTCAGCCAAAAAATTCGAAGAAGCAGATATGGTCTTCATTCGAGTACGCCCCAAAAGAAGTTCTCTATCTCTTGGGAAGTATAAGAAGTTATCCCCCAGATACTGTGGGCCATATTTGATTACAAAGAAAGTAGGTGACTTAGCCTATGAACTTCTTCTACCTTCTCATCTCAAAGTACATAATGTATGTCATGTCAACCTACTTAAGAAGTATGTACCGATCGAGCCCGAATCATGTGCTTAATGATGAACTCTTAACTTCTTCAACCCAAGGGCAGATGGAACTCCAACGTGAAGAAATCCTTGATGTTCAAGAGAAGGCTCTCAAGAATAGAATTTTGAGAGAATTATTAGTCAAATGGAAGTTCTATCCTTTTGAAGACGCCACCTGGGAGAAAGAAGCCGAACTAATGCGGGATTACCCCCGTTTACGAGATGAGGACATCTCACGTTTTTCAAGTGGGAGAGGATGTAATATTCCTCCATAGCCCCTCAAGATGTCCAGTTTCTTTCCCTCAAGATGTCCAATTTCTTCCCCTGTAATCAATCCCCTTTTTAGAAAATAAAAGATCTTGTTTCAACCTGTTTTGGCCAAGAGAGAGAAAATATTCTAGAGAGAGGTAATTCACTTTTCAGATATCTTTGGATGGAAAAATATCCCTTCTCATTAATAATGACACCCCTCAAATTAGATGAGATGTGGAAAGTGCAGCTAGGATGGGTCAAATATTCTTTCCCACCGCCGAGAAAGTGGAATTGGACCTCCAACGAAGTGAGGTAGAATAACAACTTTGAGAATTGAGCTTAAGGAAATAAGAGCTTGATACTCATAGGGAAAGAGCTGAGAGAAAGGAGACAGGAAGTGTCAACCCACCCCAATCACAATGAAAAGAACCTGAAATTGCTACAGGTAGAAGTGGGAGAAATTTCAAACGTGGAACCCATCAACGAGGAATCCAGAATGGAGGTAGGGTTTACAACCAGAGAAGAAGAGGGTAACCTAGCTAACATGGCTGTAGAAGTAGAAGACCGACTCTATACCAAAAAGGATATTGAGCTGATGATCAATAACCCTACATTCTTACAAGACATGGAGCTCTTAATTACACAAAGATGCACACAAGCGACTAATGGGGAATTCCACTAGGGTACCACAACTGGACCATTCCATGAAACCGAGATACCTAGAAAAGCTAATACATGTAGGGGACGAAGACTAGGAAGGGGGGGAGCAATTCCCAAGAGGCCTAGAAAGGATCCAACCATGGACCTTAATGTGGCCACAAGGGTAGACCTGCTAAATATGGCGGTAGAGATGGGCCGATGGTCAAGGAACTACGCTCTACTCTAGAACCCCGACCTTCCCATATAAAACCCCATATCATTTCAAAACTTGTTCAAAAGTTCTCTGGGGGATAGGGATCCTATCCAACATGTAGAGATTTTTGAATCCACATGTGAAACCTACGGACCGATCAGTGATGTGACCATGATACATGTCTTCGCTGACCTTAGAGGGAAAAGCTCATCAGTGGTTCCGAACCCTTAAGCCTGAGGATAAGGTTAACTTCACAAGGTTAAAGAATATTTTTGTGCCCAATTTTGCCTGTAGTGGTGATAGATGGAGCCCTGTGGCACAATTACATAAATCAAACAAAAGGAAGATGAGTCGATGAGAGACTATGTCTCTCATCTAAAGCACTTAAATTCAAGGTGCAAACTTCGGGAAAGGTTGACAGATGATTAATTGTTGCCTTGTTTCTGGAGAGGGGTTAGAGACCATAAAATGCATGATTACGTGGTACTAGCCCGGCTAGTTACTCTTGATGTATGCTGTAAATTGGCAATCGAATATGAAGATAATATGTTAGAATTTCCACAACCTGAAGATGTTAAAACATCTGCCGCAACCACGACTTCATGTGTCTCGAGTCACCAAGAAATTGGAGTTCGATGTAAGCAAGTCGAAAATGACTGTGGATGAGCTCAGCAATGCCGTATTAGAAAAAATAAAGGTCAAGGAGAGAAGAGAGACATCTAGGCATGGGCATAGCCACCTTTACCCCCACAGGGAATTAGTGTGGTGCTTTATGTGCAGATTAAACATACCACCACCAAATGTCCACAGTTAAGGGCAAGACCATTACTTTATTGTGCTCACTGTGTAAAATTGGAAAATCATGACACTTCAATGTGTAGATATACAAGGTTTCAAAATGTGGCATAGCTACCAGCAAATAGAGCCCCATTGGCTTCGCCGGCACCACCTATGCAGATCACTGCCACTGCAGTACAACCCAACTCTTCCTACTTACCTAGGGGGATGTTCCGGGTACAAGACACTTCGCCCTTGCCACCACCAGTTCTACCGCCACAACCACCACAGACGAAGATCAATCAAGTAGTGATTGAAGAGCCATCAGAAGATGTTGACATGGTGCGGGAAAGAATGGTCTAAGGCCACAGCTGATAATATGGATGAGACTCTGCCACCCTTGGCGGCAGAAAGAACCTTGAAGCATACAAAGGAAACTCGAGTCGTTAAGATACTAGTTAACCAACTGGGATGCTACTATGAAAGTGACGACACGAATGCTACCATCCCAATTCATCAGAATGGATACTAGGAATTGGCTATCTTGGATGGTGGGGCAGGGGTTAGCATCATTACCAAACGTTGCTGGGAAAACTGGGGGAAACCTGATCTAAAAAAAGCAGATTTAATCATTAAAATGGATGATGAAACATCTTCTAGACCCATTGGGCTCTTGGAGAATGTTAAATTCAGACTTTTTACGTTTCACTTATCGTCATACATTTGTGGTCATGGACTTCCTACGCCAACCTGATTGATACATATGACATATTATTGGGATGACCTTTCATGAGGGAATCTAAATTCAGACTTTTTACGTTTCGCTTATCGTCATACATCACTTCCTATGCCAACCTGATACATATGACATAATATTGGGATGACCTTTCATGAGGGAATCTAAATTGGTGCATGATTGGGCCTTGGATCATGTGTATGTACGCAGGGATTCACAAATCTTGAAGATTGATCTAAGAGCATGGAAAGCACACCCCATGGAAGGGTAATTGTTTGGTAACAATTCTGTCACAATGGAGCGAACCACATCCATACAGATATGCCAACCCACAGAGGGGGAAACCAAGGAGGAGGAGGAAACGAGAATGTATGTGTCACTACCTCCTCTAGACTTCAGTGAAAATTGGATGCATGTGTTGGCTACCATTGATGTAATACAGCCCAGGGGAACCCAGTATTTGGAATATGGAACCATCCCCACGACTTCTATCTACATGGTTAACTAGCAAACATTGGGGAGACATCAAGTACAGAAAGTACTATGGCACAAAGCCGTACCGGTGCTCACAACGCCTCAGACGATGGCAGAGACAAAAAAGGTATCTAGCCTGACGAAACGCCATGCTATTACAAAGCAAACCTACGGATTCCCAATGGTTGAGATACCTTGAGGGTATGAAAGTACATGATGAATTCTCAAAGGACTAGGGCGAGGAGTTGAGTAAAATATCATTGGAAGGGAGGCACAAAGAGAAAATTGCCCTTCAAGAAACCGATGCACCCAAGCTTAAAAAAGCAGAGCACCAAAAATGCAACAAGGCCTTAGCAGAGGCGGAGCGTGAGGCCAAGAAGATCATGGCAAAAGCCAAAAGTGACAATGAGGAAAAACCAAACTTGCTTTCAGTACCCGACCATTTCAAGAACTATACGGTGGATGATCAGAGAGTGGTCTGGCTGATAGCTACTAGGGTAAAAGAGGAGGGGCTCTCATCATCATACGATGGCCCGACAGAAGACAAGGAGGTTGATATTGTAGGACCAGGGGAAGAAGCAAGGCCCATATACATTGCTAAAGATTTGACTCTTGCAGAGGAAGAAGAGCTCATTGTTCTCCTCAAGGAATATAAGGATTGTTTCACCTAGAATTACAAGGAAATGAAAGGGGTATCGCCGGAGGTGGTACAACATATGATTCCAATCGCGGAAGGTTCAAGACCAGCCAGGCAGAAACCATATCAGATGAATCCTAAGTATGCAGTAATTGTAAAGGAGGAAATTGATAAGCTCATTGTGCGGACTTTATCTATGAGATCAAACATACGGATTGGTTGTCACCAATTGTGATAGTGCCTAAAAAGAATGGGAAACTAAGAGTATGTGTCAATCTTAAAAAAGTAAATGCAGCCACTTCAAAGGACCATTACCCATTACCCTATACCGAACATGTTTTGGAAGAAGTGGCTGGGAGGGAAGCGTACAGCTTCTTGGATGGGTTTTCTGAGTACAATCAGGTGTCCATAGCACCATAAGATGTATTCGATTTGGGCATTTTCCTAGATCCAATGATTAGAGAGATTAACCTATCATGGGATATAGGTTATACATGGATTCCATTGATGGACACAAACCATGATCATGATGATGACTTTAGATATTGTGAGGATGACATGGTCAATGATTTGATGGATGATCCCACTTTCTTCTCATGTGTGGAGACACTATCAGTATTCAGTGATGATGATGCTTATGGTGAATCATGATCTTATTGATTATGCTTTTGATTTGGAGGACCACACATGTGTTGAGGGTTTCACACGTGAGCGTATGTTGCATATTTTGGATCGTACCTATATACACATTTATGCAGTGGATCATGCCCTAGATGATTCAAGCTATGCTATAGTGGATGACGGCATCGGTTCACATGCGTTCCTGCATGATGTCAACTTTGAGATGTGTCTCTTCGGTTTCCATGATTGTTTGCAAGACCCTAGTTTATTTGAAACCAAGACATTCATCTTCGAGTGTATCATATGCCACTTGGGATGTATAGTAGATGACTGTATGGCATACCATTCAAATGCACTTGGGATATCTCTTTGTCTTTATCAACATCATGGACTATTCAACATTCAAGGTAGGAGGCTTGTTTCCATTCGGCAGATACTCTGGATGGCAGTTCCATGTTATGGTCACGAGAATGGGCTTATGGGCTATCCCTTAGATGCGAGATTTCCTTTTGACCCAAGAGCTATTGTCACATTGGATTTGAGGGTCCGTGATGTGAAGACTCATACCTAGCCTCGTCACCAACATTGGCTTTCTATATTTTCTGTTTGATGTAGGTAGTTCAAGGGCATTGCTTGGGAGTCTACATGGCTTGGATTTCTCTTTTATCCATGCAGATGTGGTTGTTTAGATTACCTCATCTTTGGCATGACATGTTAGAATTTTGTGGTGCTCATGCTAGATCATTATGTGGAGGAGAGAGACTCACAAAATACAAGAAAATATCTTGCTTATTAAGTTGCTCAAAATACAACTAGGCTTCTTGCTCAATACAAAATGCCTCCTAGCTTCACCTTTAAATAGGTGAGCTAGTGGACCTTAAGTCCCTTCACACACACACCCTTCTCCTTCCCTTTTACATAACCTTAGTCTCTTAATACCCCCCCTCAATACCAACTATTGAAAGAATTGGAATAGGTGGTATTGGACATAGGATGCCTTTATAACATTAGGCGTACAAGGTTAGGAATATTACATTGAGATTTAAAACAATTTCTCAGTGGAGTTAGAGGCTGATACAAAGTTAGCCTCTGACTCTTTGTTAGGACATTTAGAAGTGATATGTCCCATTTGTTTACACTTGTTACATTTCATTTTGTTGGGATATTTGATCCAACAATTATTTGCCAAATGACCCACCTTTTTGCAATGGACACATCTTACTTTGATCACTTGATGTGACAAAGCTTGTTCGATATTCGATGAAGTTGTTCATTTGAAGATTCAGCTCCTCCGTTTGGCCTCTTTTTTTCATCAAGATAAGATTGAATGACTCCTTCAAGGGTGGGATTAGGTATGTTCTTCAGGGTGGTGACTAAGGTGGGGTACACCTTCTTGACTGCTTTTAGCAAAACAGCCTGCATCATCTTCATCCAATGTGGGGGACATTTATTTAGAAAGTTATGTCGTTCAGTCTCACAACTGCCCCTGAAACACAACTTTTAAGGACTACTTGCAAAAGTGGTTTGGAGGTATTCATTGATGATCTATGTGTGCGTTCTCGATGGGAAGACCATCTAGCCTGCTTGAGGAAAGTGTTTGAACGTTGCCCTTTGAAGTGCCAGTTTTGGGTCAAGCATGGTGTGATATTGGGACACATAGTCTCAAAGAATGGTATATCCACTGATGATAGCGAGGTCAAACTGATCTTGGAGCTACCACTGCCTACCAACTACAAAGGAGTGTAAAGGTTTATGGTTCATGTGGGGTATTATCGACGCTTCATCATTTTTTATGCTGAGATAGCTAGACCTTTGTACAAACTTCTCATTGTCTTTGAGTGGACTGAGGAGTGTCAAGAAGCTTATGATCATCTCTGAAGCAAGCCTTGGCAAGCGCACCTATGGGATCTCATATTTCACGTAAATATCAATGCATCAAATTTTGCTATTGGTTTGTCAGTTGAATGATGCAGAGGTGAACTACGCCACTATAGAGAGAGAGAAGGATTGGCCATGGTCTACGCCGTCAAGAAATATCGACATTATCTCTTGGCCAACAAATTTATATTTTTTGTAGACCATCGAGCCTTACTATATCTAGTGAATAAACCTTGCACCATGGGAAGAATCACCGGTTGGCTACTATTGTTGTTGGAATTCGACTTTACTGTCACAGTAAGGAAGGGAACATGCCATGTGTTGGCCGACCATATGTCCAGAATTCCAAATTGGGAACCATCAACTGGTGTCGATGATGACCTTCCTGATGCTTGTTTATTCAAGTTGGACATGGTACCTGAGTGGAGCGAAGAGATCTCAGAGTATCTAGCTTATGGTTTTCCATAGGACATACCCTTGAGCAAAGATAAGATGCGGCAACTTATCAAGCTTGCGGCACCATATTAATTAATTGCTGGAGAACTATATAGGCTAGGCAAGGATGATGTGCTCAGACGGTGTGTAAGAGAGGATGAATTCGTAACCATATTGGAAGAGTCTCATTCAAGGATAGTAGGTGGGCATTTTGCTGGAGAAATTACATCTCAAAAAGTGCTTCAAGCTGGACTTTGGTGGCCTACGTTATTCGAGGACGGCATAGAGTTCGTCATAAGATGCGAGGAATGTCAACGCTTTGCTATTCCACAACAAAAGGACAAGATGCCGCTGACCCCCATCATCGTCGTAAGGCAACCATTTGAGAAATGGGGGATAGATTTTGTGGGGCCGATTAGTCCAGCGGCACATCCATCCCAAGCCCGGTACATAGTCGTGGCCACGTCGTGGCCACAGACTATTTCACGAAGTGGACGGAAGCCAGAGCTTTGAAGAAATCTGATGCGCGAACAACTGCAAAATTTGTATATGAGCAAATCATATCAAGGTTCGGCTGCCCATTAGAAATTAGTGTGAGTGATTGCGGTTCACATTTTATCAATGAGGTGATTAATCATTTACTTGCACGATTCTTAGTGATCCATCGAAAATCATCACCTTACTACCCACAAGCCAATGGTCAAGGAGAAAGTACCAACAAGATTTTGTGTACCATCTTGACAAAAAAGTTGGAAGCAAATCGAACAGATTGGGAGCATAAGCTAACAGTAGCTCTCTGGGCCTACCGCACATCATATAAGGTAGCGATGGGATATACTCCTTTTTGCCTAGCTTATGGTGTTGAAGCGGTTATGCCCTTGGAATACCTAGTCCCCAGCTTAAGGATTGTCGTACAGGAGCGTCTAACTGAGAATGTATTAGCTGAAAGGCTAATTGACTTGGAAAAACTGGATGAGACCCGGTTGATAGCATCACATGGGCTCATGGTCGAAAAGTTACGTAGGAAACACTGGTTTGATAAAAACCTTAAGCAAAAAGAACTAAAAACGGGGGACCTTATCCTCATGTATGGTGTGGAAAATGCCAGGAAAAAGAAGCTTAAATACCGAGGCCTGGGACCATTCCGAGTATAAAAAATCACACCTCAGGGGTCTTTCCGAATAGAAACAATTGATGGCATCCAAATGGAGGGCTATGTCAATGGGAGTAAACTAAAAAAATATTTTGGACCATTGACTCAAGAGATGCTTTTGCAGGAACACCTCTTAAAACAATAGAAACAACTTGCAAAAGAAAAAATCCAGTAAGCGCAAGAGGAAGCTAAGGCTAGGAAAGTCAAAGCTAAAATGCATAAAGGCCTGATACATATCAACATGGCGTCCGTAACCCTTGACGAAGGGGATCTAAACATTGAGCCAGCACGACTCAAGTTGGGACTCACAATAGCCAAGGGCATTGCAACAAGTATTGCATTAATAGATACAAGGTCCAGTCATAACCTAATCTCATATGATACTTGGGTAGCCTTAGAAAAACCACACTTGAACCCACGGATGTGCAAGTTGGTAGTGTGCACCTAACAACCACAAAGGTCGAGGGGTATTTAAATGTTAATATTTCCTGATCTCATATGATACTTGGGTAGCCTTAGAAAAACCACACCTTGAACCCACGGATGTGCAAGTTGGTAGTGTGCACCTAACAACCACAAAGGCCGAGGGGTATTTCCATCAACCACAAAGGCCGAGGGGTATTTAAATGTTAATATTTCCATCAATAATAATTCCTTCGTTCGGGAAGGTGTTTGTTGTAAGATTCCTCCCTCCAGCTTTTGAGGTGTGCAAGTGTAAGAACCTTCCCTTCTGATCTTAAAATTATTCCCCTCTCTGAAATAAAAGAAAGATCCTGTTTTACCCTGTTTTGGCCTGGAGAGAGAGAAAATGTCTAGAGGGAGGTAATTCAAAATTGAGATATTTTTGGATATAAAAATCCTCCTAGTGTCTAAAATGGTTTCCCCGAAAACAGAAATTCAAAAAGAACTTTTCAATGTGCAATTGGAATTAATCGAAAATAGGTATAAAGGACCTTAGCCTAAGGGTCCAGATTTTCAAAAAATTTTAGATTATGGTCCAATTAAGGATCCTATGGGCCAATAGGATCAATCCAAGTGTAGGGAGGAGATAAATTAAAGAATAAAAGAAAAACCCCCCAAAAATGAGTAAATGCTCACATAAGATGAAGAGTGGACTAAGAACCAAAGAAAAGAATTAAAAAAACTGAATTTTGACACCTCAGTGTGGGGATCTCCCCTCATGAAGTAGGCACCTTTTCTCATCATTACCCCTAATTTTTAATCAATAAAATGAGATATTTTCATCTCTCCTCTCTCCTATTTCAAAACTAGATCCAAAAAGTAAGCTGAACTGATCCAAAAATAGTCAAAAATTGGCCAAACTGATCTGGAAAATTCTAGAATCAGTTTTCTTGGTTAGAGGCTTACTTTTTCCTATAAATAGAAGCCTCCTCCTTTGTAAAAGCTTAATGGTGTTTATGCACTGTCTGTACTCGTGTCCTGAGCGAAAAATCTTATCGGACTTGAACCTTGAATCAAACTATGACCAAGACCAAACTCTTTCGTCAATTTCGAGGAAAGAAGGTGTGACCAGTTTAGAAAAATACACTCAAAACTCCGCCAAATCTGAAACTAAGTTTGAGACCCTTCGAATTGATCTGTGGATCAAGGTTATAGAATTAGAGGAATTCTAGTATGAAATTCAGAATTTCGATCAAGGAGTTTTGGGGATACTCATTCAAGAAATACTCTTGTATTCAAAAGAAAATCAAACTCAAAACTTGCATAGAAACCCTGTTTTCTTAAAGGACTGTCTTACGCCAGAATGCTGGAGGGAGCAATTGGTATATGTTTTTCTAAGGGAAGTTCGGTTGCAATCATCTGATGGGGAGTGTTCAAAGGACGGCTCACGCGGCAAAGCCTGCCGAGGTCTTGACTAACCTCGATATGGTTGAAAAATGGTGTGCTTCCGGTACGATAGGCGAGGGCCGACGAAGCGGTCCCTGAGTGAATAGATGTGATGACATGTGAATCAGATAGATGTGAATGAATGGATGAGATGTGATTTCATGTGAATCGGGATGTAAATGAATGATATGAGATGTGAATGGATGATATGTGATGAAAGTGGATGTGAATGTGTATGTGAAGAATTGATGTGGATGTTTATGTGAAAGAATGGATGTGGATGTGTATGTGAAAGAATGGATGTGGATGTGTATGTAAAAGAATGGATGTGGATATATGTGAAAGAATGGATGTGGATGTGTATGTGAAAGAATGGATGTTGATGTGTATATGAAAGAATGGATAAGGATATGTATGTGAAAGAATGGATGTGGATGTATGTGAAAGAATGGGTGTGGATGTGTATGTGAAAGAATGGATGTGAATGTGAATGTGTATGTGAAGAATGGATATGAATGTGTATGTGAAGAATGGATGTGGATATGTATGTGAAAGAATGGATGTGGATGTGTATGTGAAAGAATGGATGTGGATGTGAAAGAATGGATGTGGATGTGTATGTGAAAGAATGGATGTGTATGTGAAAGAATGTGATGTGATGTAAAGAGATGTGATGTGACATGAATATATATGGATGTGAAGTGATAGATATGTGTATGGATAGATGTGGGTAGTCGTACATGTGAACGATTAGATGGATGTGGATGAATGAGATGAGATGTGTATGAATGAGATATGATGTGGATAGATGTGATGTGATGTGATGTGGATAGAATGTATGTGATGGGATGGTGATTTGAATGAATGAGATGTGATGTCATGTGAATCGGGATGTGAATGAATGATATGGGATGGGAATGAATGAGATGTGATGTCATGTAAATCAGGATGTGAATGAGATATGGGATGTGATGTCATGTGAATCAGGATGTGAATGAATGATATGGGATGTGAATGGATGAGATGTGATGTGATGTGAATCAAGATGTGAATGAATGAGATGTGATGTGAAATAGATGTGATGTAAATAGGGATAGATGTGAATGAATGATATGTGATGTGAATAAATGTGATGTGAAACGAGATAGATGTGAATGAATGAGATGTGATGTGAATGGATGAGATGTGAATGAATGTGATGTGATGAGATGTGGATATGAGTAGATGCGAGTGGATGAGATCTGATGAGGATAAATGAGGAAAGATGTGATGAGATGAAAGTGATGTGATTGGATGAGAATGGGAATACATATGAAATGGATGTGGATTAGATAATGTGGATTGATGTGGAACAATGTGGAAAGACAAGAGTTCGTTATAGAAACTGTATTTATGACCTGTTTTTAAATGATTGTTTTATGTCAAGAATGTTGAGGAAGCATTTTGACCGTCTTGTGAATGAGGTTGTGGAGACCTAACTGATCAAGTTGCAATAGCTGACGGGGAGAGTGAATGGAGGATGTCTCGCATAGCAAGGTCAGCTGAGGTCTTGACCAGCCTCGGTTTGATTTAAATGGTGAGCTTCCGGTACGGTGGATGAGGGACCAAGGAAGCGGCCTATGAGTGAAGCGCTAGGTGGGCCTACGAAGGATCCTAGAGGGTGCTAACCATACGGTGCTCGGGCTCTGGGTCACCGAAGATACCCACACGTGTGTCGGGGAAGATATTTGGATCAAGAAGTAAGAGTTGTTTTTTGAATTCGGGCATGGATCTGGTTATTGACCTTGCTGGTCCTCAACAGATGAGTCCATGGCTCTTTTATATGGATTTGTTGGTTGATCTTCCTGATCTTCAACGGAGATATTTGGATCAAGAAGTAAGAGTTGTTTTTTGAATTCGGGCATGGATCTGGTTATTGACCTTGCTGGTCCTCAACAGATGAGTCCATGGCTCTTTTATATGGATTTGTTGGTTGATCTTCCTGATCTTCAACGGAGATTCCATTTTGATTTTTATAAGTGAATATATTTCCGAGTACTATGAGCTAGGAACTATCGAAAAGGCCCTCTGAGTGGACAGGTGGTGAGCGTTCTGGTTGTTGCCAATGATGCCATAGGTACACTGATGAAGAAAAAATTAGAAATTAGGATTCAAGCGGATATTTTGGAGGATTATGATCAGTGATACTATAGTTTCATTAAAAGATTATTTTTCACAGTTGAATTTGTGAAAAAGGCAATTTCATATTGGGTGTGTAAGTGGTGTGACTAGTTTTAAGTTTGCATGAATATCCGGCTAGGGGGCCTGGGAACTCTTTTCCCTAGTACCCGGGACAAAACCTAACCAAATTCTTAAATGGATCCCATCACTATAGTGGTTGGTGGGCGGTTGGCTAACCCATGGGACTGGATGGAGTTAGGCTGGACTGATGGATCCCTAAAAAGAGACTCAATTCTGTTATGGTACGATAGATGAAGTCAATCCCGGATAAAAATTATTCTATGGAAAAGAATCAACGGTTGTGCCTCTCAATGAGGAAAAAAGTGTTGGTCTCTATGATCCAAGTGCAAGTCTTTTCCTTGATCTAACTATGGGACTTACGGGTTTGGTCAGATCAGTTCAGTTAGTTAAGGCTCTTGACTACGTTAGAGTAAAAAAATTGGAGGAATCGCCCGTGCTTTCCGGGCGAGGGAAGTTTTCCGACTTCGGTTTTGGAAGAACCGAGGGATTAGTCTCTTCTCCGAATATACATGGGTGAGGCCTCGAGTGAGGGACCCTGTCCCGCGCAAGAAGTGCTACTTCCGTTGCTAGCACTTTAGAATTCATTGCGTTGAGGGGATAGGGATCTTTCAGCTGGTATCATAGCGAATCGGCTAAAGTGGATCAACCGAGAAGCCAAAAATGTCAAAAATTTATGAAGTAACAGTAAAAAGTTGAAAATGTGTGATGAAATTCATACAAATTGATATTCAAACTGAAATTCATAAATTAGTAATTGGGTCTTCAGATGGAAGTACCGCAATTGCATGGAATCCCTGACTTGCTTGAGGCCTAGACATGATGGTATTTACCTTATAATTCCAAAGACCATGACTACCCGTATATACCGAGGGTATAATTGCAGCTCTTTATACTGGCAGTATATATGAGTAAATCTAAGACCTTGAAATTATAAGCAAAAATGCTATCCAGATGATGAATTTGAATGTGGTTGATATGATTTTAAAACTCTGGTAATATTAAAGGTAATATTAAAGGGACAAGGTAAGCAATGCATCAGTGTGTATATCAGCAAAAGTTGGTGGACTAACTAATGATGCATGAACTAGTTTTTTTTCTTGTTTTTAACATGAGGCTCAAGCTGTTATTTATTTTTCTCATTTTGACATGAGGACTTCTACTGAATCTGGTGGTTGTGAACTGAATGACTTAAAGATACTACATTTGAAATTGCCATTAAATTTCATATTGGGTGTGTACGTAGTGAACAAGGCCTTAACAATCCCAAGTAACTAGACCCACCAACAACAACATCAATTAGCAAAGTTTTTTTATACTGCATTAGAGCTATGATACCATGTAAGAGGATATAAGTGCAATGTACTCAAGAGAACACTCACAATACAAGAAGTAGGATCCTTAACATCACAAATCTTTAAAGGTGAAATTACACAATAAGAGACATAGATAAGAATATTGTATTACAAAAGTGATACAATAGAGGGGAAGGTGTGAGACCCCCGCCCCCTCCGCGGTGCCCCCTTTGAGGGCATTGGCGGTGGAAGCAGTGTCAGCCTCTCACGTGGGGCAGAGATCCACACTCGGGGCTTCACCCACGGATGTCCGGACAAGAGACTAGTCCAGCGGCTCCTCCAAAACCGAACCGAAAAAACTTCCCTCGCCCGGAAGGCATGGGCGATTCCTCCAGGAAAAAATCTTCTAACGGGGGAATCAATCTAATGAGTCAAAGTCTTAACTATTCAAACTGATCCGACCGAACCTGAAGTTGTATGGTCAGATCAAAGAAGAGACTTACACTTGGTCCATGGAATCACCGCTTTTTTTCTCCTTTAACAAGGCACAGCCCACTGATTCCCTCCCACAGAACAAGGATCTTCCTAATCTAACTAACATAACTAATCGTAACTTATTTGTATCACAGGAATCCCCCGATCCAGCCTAATCGACCCATGGGTTAGCCAACCGCCTGTCGACCACTGTATTGGTGGGATTCCTTTATAAAAATTTGGTTATGTTTTGCTCGGGTACCGAGGAAAAGAGCTCCCAGGCCCCCTAGCCGGCATTTCATGCAAAAATTAAGGTAGGCATACTACTACGTACACACCCAATATGAAATTGCCATTATAACAGATTCGGTTGTCTTTAAAACAATCCTTCAATGAAATTCATAGTATTACTGATCATAATCCTCCAAAATATTGAGTCCATTGTATTACAAAATATATCATCTGGACTCTTCGTTGAAGACCAGCTGGTGAACCAACGAGATCCAATATCAAAATTTGATTCACAAGAGTCATTCATTTCAGTCCATCCGAATCTTCCTCGACGTACGCATGGGTGTCCTAGCAAACTGCGAGCCCGTGCATCACAACCCTCTAGGATCGTACTTAGGTGTCTTAGCACTTCACTCAGAGACCGCTTCGTCGGTCCTCGCCCATCGTACCAGAAGCGCACCATTTTAACCGTACCGAGACTGGTCAAGACCTCGACAGGCTTTGCCGAGCGACGTCCCTCGATGACTCCCCGCCAGCTGTTGCAACGAGCCTCTTCTTAGTTTAAACACATACCAAATGCTTCCTCCAGCATTCTGGCATAAAATAGTCCTTTAAAAGAAAACAGAGGTTCTATGCAAGTAAAATTCCCGGTTTGAGATTGATTTCACAAAACTCTTTTTCCTTAATCCATATTTGAATAATGAGAATCATTGATCTCTCATCAGGGTAATCTACCCATCATTTCACTGGATGTCCAACTAGATTCTTGGTGATTTCAGTCAAGGGAAAACTAGGTTAATTCAATGGTAGTCTATTCTTTGTATTAAGAACTGGAATTGGTCCACGAAGTTTTTGTTGCTTGATTCAGATCGAGAGATGGACAAGTAGTTTACTGACCGTCCCTTTCATAGTCGTGGTCTAACCAAAATCATTTAGTTTAGTTCTAATTTTCTTCAGATAAACATCTACTGAACTTCTAACCGTAAAAAAATTCTAACTTTATGAATTTCATTCCTTCTTAAACCATAATAGATTAAGAAATGGTTTTATATGATAATATCAAATTTTAATGAAAATACTCTTCTTCTATTTAATCTAATTTTGGGAAAATATCAATGTGGTAAATTATCCACATAAATATCTAAAGATTCTTTCTACCAATTTAATTTATCAACTCTAATTCTCTAAGTGGAATTATGGTGAAAATTCCTCTTTTGTCACCAAAAATTAATTCAAATCTTTCCCTACTTAAATACCATAAAAATTCTTCTTTTAACTAAATACAAATATCCATTTTTTTGAATAAGCTTAAAACTCTCTTTTTCTCATTTAATGATTGGATTACAATTGTCATGGGAATTTCTCTTTTATTATAAAATAAATTTATCTAAAATTTCTTTTTAAATTAAATAAAAAATATCCATTAATTCAATTATGCCAAGAATTCCACTTTAACCATTTAAATGATTGAATTCCAAATGTCATGGGAATTCCTCTTTTATCCTTTAAATTTTCTCATGCATAAAAATAAATTTATCTAAAATTTATCTTTAAATTTAAATAGAAATATCCATTAATTCAATTATATCAAGAATTACACTTTTACCATTTAAATGATTGAATTTCAAATGTCATGGGAATTCCTCTTTTATCATTTAAATTTTCTCATGCATAAAAATAAATTTATCTAAAATTTCTCTTTAAATTTAAATAAAAATATTCATTATTTTAATATATCAAATTCTCTCTTTTTCCATTTAATTACATGGATCTTCATTATCATGGGAGTTCCTCTTTTTGCATTAAAAATAAAAATACCAAAATTTTCTCTTTTCTTTATTTAATTATTTATGCATAAATACTAAGAATTAGTTTTCCATGAATGTGATGAAAATCATTCTTTTAGCATAGGATGACTAATCCTAGAATATGGTAGGAAGTTCTCTTTTCACATTATGCATAAAAATGAGTTATGTATTAATTTCTAAAACTTTTGCCATAGCTTCGCTCTGCTATTACTGATAATTTTTTATATTTCTAGAAAGAATAAGACTTTGTAATACAATTATGATAGAATAACTATCCTTAGACTTAAATCCAATTTATGGAATTAAATCATAAGTTTACCATAATTTTATTAGCATAAAAGCATTAAAAAATCATTTTCTTAACCTCTAGCTTAACTAGCATAGAGTTTGATTTTTTAATTAAGAATTTATCAATGAGAAGCATCCATTTGAATAAAGAATTAGTCATAGAAATGAC
This sequence comes from Cibotium barometz, assembly GCF_041138505.1. NCBI lineage: Eukaryota > Viridiplantae > Streptophyta > Polypodiopsida > Cyatheales > Cibotiaceae > Cibotium > Cibotium barometz. The sequence goes on from NC_141053.1 coordinate 19,756,893, forward strand.
TATTCTTTTGGGAGAGAGAGATATACATAAAAAGCATCCTTATTAAGCATAAATACCAACTTTTTTGTGATTAATCATTAGAATTCTTATAGAGAGCTTGATTTGCATTGAAAACAATTAATTTGAAATTTCTCAAGCTTGAGAGGGGTTGAGAAGTGAAATCTTTTGAGAATATTAATGAACATGAAATTACTTCTTACCTTTAGATTTTGCTTGCTTCTTTATCTTAGAAGGAAGCCCCTAACTAATCAATTGGTTTAGTGTGTTGAAAGGAAAGCTCCAAGAATTGTACAAGAGAGAGAGAAGCTCCAATCTCTCCAAAAGTAGAGGATTTTTAAGGGATAATAGAAAATATGCTTATTTTAATGTAATACTGGCGTGGTCTAGCCTAACCCCATCCAGTCCCATGGGTTAGCCAGCCTCCCAACCACTGTAGTAATGCGATCCAACTAGGAATTTGGTTAGGTTTTGTCCCGGGTACCAAGGAAAAGAGTTCCAAGGCCCCCTAGCCGGAAGTTCATGCAAACATAAAATTAGTCACACCACTTACACACCCAATATGAAATTGCCTTTTTCTCAGCATCAGCTAACTTCAAAACAATCCTTTAATGAAACCATTATGTCACTGATGACAATCCTCAAAGTCTCTGGTTGAATCCTTATTTCCCGACATTCATTCATCGGTGTACTTATGGCATCATTGGTAACCAGAACGCTCACCACCTGTTCACTCAGGGACCTTTTCCATAGTTCCTAGCTCATAGTAACCGGCAATATATTCATATAACATAATGGATTCTCCGTGGAAGATCAGCAAGATCAACCCACAGATCCATATAAAAGAGCCATGGACTCATCCGTTTTTGAGGACCAGCAAGGTCAATCAACCAGATCCATGCCCGCTTTCAGAAAACAACTCTTACTCCTTGTTCCAATATCTTCCATGACGCACGTGTGGGTATCTTCGGCGACCCAGAGCCCGAGTACCGTATGGTCAGCACCCTCTAGGATCCTTTGCAGGTGACCTAGCGCTTCACTCATAGGCCGCTTCCTTGGCCCCTCATCCACTGTACCGGAAGCTTACCATTTAAATCGAACCGAGGCTGGGCAAGACCTCGGTCGACCTTGCTACGCGAGACGTCCTCCATGACTCTCCGTCAGCAGTTGCAACTTTATCAGTTAGGTCTCCATGACCTTAATCCACAAGACGGTCAAAATGCTTCCCTAGCATTCTTGACATAAAACATTCATTTACAAACAGTTCACAAAATACAGTTTCTATATCAAACTCTCGTCTTTCCACATTATCCTCCTTAATCCACATTACTTATTCCACATTCCATTCATATGTACTCATTCTCATCCATTCACTCATATCGACGACACATTATTTCCCATACACATTAACATTCATATGTACTCATTCTCATCCATTCACTCATATCGACGACACATTATTTCCCATACACATTAACATTCATTATTCTACATACCCATCCATGCATACATCCATTTTCACATCCTCATTCATACATCCACATCCACATACATACATCCACATCCGTATCTACATCCATACATCCACATCCACATCCACATTCACATCCATACATCCACATCCACATCCACATTCACATTCATACATACACATCCACATCCACATTCATATTCATGCATACACATCCACATTCATGCATCCACATCTACATGCATACATCCATACATACACATCCACATTCGCATCCATACATCCACATCCACATTCACATCCATACATCCACATCCACATTCATACATCCACATCTACATGCATACATCCATACATACACATCCACATTCACATCCATACATCCACATCCACATTCATATATCCACACATACACATCCACATTCACATCCTTACATCCACATCCACATCCACATTCACATCCATACATCCACATCCACATTCATACATCCACATCTACATGCATACATCCATACATACACATCCACATTCATACATCCACATCTACATGCATACATCCATACATACACATCCACATCCACATTCACATCCATACATTCACATTCCTACATCCACATCTACATGCATACATCCATACATACACATCCACATTCACATCCATACATCCACATCCACATTCATACATCCACACTTACACATCCACATTCACATCCATACATCCACATCCACATTCACATCCATACATTCACATCTACATCCACATTCACATTCTTACATACACATCCACATCCATATCCATACATCCACATCCACATTCATGCATCCGCACATACACATCCACATTCACATCCATACATCCACATCCACATTCATACATCTACACATAAACATCCACATTCACATCCATGCATCCACATCCACATCCACATTCACATCCATACATCCACATCTACATCCACATTCGCATTCATACATACACATCCACATCCACATCCACATTCACATCCATACATCCACATCTACATCCACATTCGCATTCATACATACACATCCACATCCACATCCATACATCCACATCCACATTCATACATCCATACATACCCATTCACATTCACATCCCTACATCCACATCCACATTCATACATCCATACATAACCATCCACATTTACATCCATACTCTCACCCTATCACAACCCATATACATCTTATCCCATCACATACACTTCTTACCTCATCCCATACACATCTTATCACTTCTCAACTCATCTTATCACATCCTAACTCATCTCATATGCATCTTATCACCTCTTATCACTTCCTATATCTTTTATGCATACCTCTATGCATGAAATTCAATTATGCTAAAAATAACACTTTTACAATTAAATATTCATCTTTTATGCATACCTCTATGCATGAATTTCAATTATGATAAAAGTAACACTTTTATAATAAAATAATCAACTTTTATGCATACCTCTATGCATGAATTTCAATTATGATAAAAGTAACACTTTTATAATAAAATAATCAACTTTTATGCATACCTCTATGCATGAATTTCTATTATGATAAAAGTAACACTTTTATAATAAAATAATCTGAACTTTTATGCATACTTCTATGCATGAAATTCAAATATGATAAAAGTAACACTTTTATAATAAAATAATCATCTTTTATGCATACCTCTATGCATGAAATTCAATTATGCTAAAAGTAACACTTTTATAATAAAATAATCATCTTTTATGCATACATCTATGCATGAAATTCAATTATGCTAAAAGTAACACTTTTATAATAAAATAATCATCTTTTATGCATACCTCTATGCATGAAATTCAATTATGCTAAAAGTAACACTTTTGTAATAAAATAATCATCTTTTATGCATACCTCTATGCATGAAATTCAATTATGCTAAAAGTAACACTTTTGTAATAAAATAATCATTATATAAAAAAACTTAACATTAATCAATTAACCATTCACCTAGGATAGAGAATGGTTGGTTTTGTTAGAGAAGAGAGGGGAATGCCTTTTGTAATGAGGCCTAACATTATAGAGAAGACATAAAGCATAAAAATCATTTGAAACCATAAACATCCATAAAATGAGTGCAAGAAAAGAAGAATCACCAACTTACTAATGACTTTGATAGCTTTGCTTTGGCTTGATGGTTTGAGGATTCAACTCTTGTTTGAACAAGAGTGGCCACCAATCTTTGGAAGAGGGAAATGTCAAAAACTAATGAATTATTAATAAATTCATAGTTCTTGGCTTGGGTGGAGTAGAGTAATAATGCATTAAACATTGTTGAGTTTCAACAAAGGAGAAGGCCTCTATTTATAGGAAAAAGTGAGCTCCTAACCAAACAAATTGATTCTAGAATTTTCCAACTCAGTTTGGTCAATTTTTGACCATTTTTAGGTCAGTTGAGCTAACTTTTTGCAACTAGACTTGAATTAGGAGAGAGGAGAGATGAAATATCTCAATTTTTATGAGTTTAAAACTCATTCAAGCATGTGAAATATGCACCTCCTTTAGTGGACTCCCCTTCCTTACATATGTGTCAAAATGGAATCATTATACCCAAAATATCTCATATTTTTAATATTGCTTATAGTTTTTTACTAATAAACCTTGTACATTTTCAACTCTTCATCTTATGTGAGTATTTACTCATTTTTGGATACCCAAAATATCTCATATCACAGGGACTCGTCCCATTCATCCTCATTGTGGTTTCGCTCAGGTTATTATATTTCAACTAAATTTCAGAATTCATCATTTTTCAATCAGAATCCAAATCAATTCATCAATTCTCAAACAGAATTAAAAATCATATCAACCACATTCGAATTCATCATCTAGATAGCATTAACGCTTATAATTTCAAGTCTTAGATTTACTTGTATATACTGCCGGTAAAGAGCTGCAGTTATACCCTCGGTATATACGAGTAGTCATGCTACTTGGAACTATAAGGTAAATACCATCATGTCTAGGCCTCAAGCAAGTCAGGGTTCCATATAATTGCGGTACTTCCATTTGAAGACCCAATTACTAATTTACGAAATTAGTTTGAATATCAATTTGTATGACTTATATCACACAATTACAACCTTTTTGTGCTACTTGATAAATCTTTGACATATTTGGCTTCTCAGTTGATCTTTATTAGCCAATTCGCTCTGATACCAACTGTGAGATCCCTGTCCCCACCGTGCAACAGATTCGGGTGCTAGCAGCGGAAGTAGCACATCTTGCGCGGGCCAGGGGTCCCACATTCGTGGCCTCGTCCACGGATATCCAGACAAGAGACTAATCCGTCGGTTTTTCCAAAACCGAACCCGGAAAAACTTCCCTTACCCGGAAAGCACGGGCGATTCCACCAGGATAACTTTTTACTCTAACGTAGTGAAGATCATTACTGATCACGCTGATCCGACTGCACCTATAAAGATACTCGGTCGGATCAAGGAAGAAACTTGCACTTGGATCATTGGGATCAACGCTTTTTTCCCCATCAAGAGGCACAGCCGTTGATTCCTATCCATAGAACAATTACTATCCGGAATTTACTTTATCTATCGTAATAACAGAAATTGAGTCTCGATTTACGGATCCATCAGTCCAGCCTAACCCCATCCAGTCCCATGGGTTAGCCAGCCTCCCAACCACTGTAGTGATGCGATCCAACTAGGAATTTGGTTAGGTTTTGTCCCGGGTACCAAGGAAAAGAGTTCCAAGGCCCCCTAGCCGGAAGTTCATGCAAACATAAAATTAGTCACACCACTTACACACCCAATATGAAATTGCCTTTTTCTCAGCATCAGCTAACTTCAAAACAATCCTTTAATGAAACCATTATGTCACTGATGACAATCCTCAAAGTCTCTGGTTGAATCCTTATTTCCCGACATTCATTCATCGGTGTACTTATGGCATCATTGGTAACCAGAACGCTCACCACCTGTTCACTCAGGGGCCTTTTCCATAGTTCCTAGCTCATAGTAACCGGCAATATATTCATATAACATAATGGATTCTCCGTGGAAGATCAGCAAGATCAACCCACAGATCCATATAAAAGAGCCATGGACTCATCCGTTTTTGAGGACCAGCAAGGTCAATCAACCAGATCCATGCCCGCTTTCAGAAAACAACTCTTACTCCTTGTTCCAATATCTTCCACAACGCACGTGTGGGTATCTTCGGCGACCCAGAGCCCGAGCACCGTATGGTCAGCACCCTCTAGGATCCTTTGCAGGTGACCTAGCGCTTCACTCATAGGCCGCTTCCTTGGCCCCTCATCCACTGTACCGGAAGCTCACCATTTAAATCGAACCGAGGCTGGTCAAGACCTCGGTCGACCTTGCTACGCGAGATGTCCTCGATGACTCTCCGTCAGCAGTTGCAACTTTATCAGTTAGGTCTCCATGACCTTAATCCACAAGACGGTCAAAATGCTTCCCCAGCATTCTTGACATAAAACATTCATTTACAAACAGTTCACAAAATACAGTTTCTATATCGAACTCTCGTCTTTCCACATTATCCTCCTTAATCCACATTACTTATTCCACATTCCATTCATATGTACTCATTCTCATCCATTCACTCATATCGACGACACATTATTTCCCATACACATTCACATTCATTATTCTATATACCCATCCATGCATACATCCATTTTCACATCCTCATTTATACATCCACATCCACATACATACATCCACATCCGTATCTACATCCACACATCCACATCCACATCCACATTCACATCCATACATCCACATCCACATCCACATTCACATTCATACATACACATCCACATCCACATTCATATTCGTACACACACATCCACATTCATGCATCCACATCTACATGCATACATCCATACATACACATCCACATTCGCATCCATACATCCGCATCCACATCCACATTCACATCCACATTCACATCCATACATCCACATCCACATTCATACATCCACATCTACATGCATACATCCATACATACACATCCACATTCACATCCATACATCCACATCCACATTCATACATCCACACATCCTTACATCCACATTCACATCCATACATCCACATCCACATTCACATCCTTACATCCACACATCCTTACATCCACATTCACATCCTTACATCCACATCCACATCCACATTCACATCCATACATCCACATCCACATTCATACATCCACATCTACATGCATACATCCATACATACACATCCACATTCATACATCCACATCTACATGCACACATCCATGCATACACATCCACATTCACATCCATACATCCACATCCACATTCACATCCATACATTCACATTCCTACATCCACATCTACATGCATACATCCATACATACACATCCACATTCACATCCATACATCCACATCCACATTCATACATCCACACTTACACATCCACATTCACATCCATACATCCACATCCACATTCACATCCATACATTCACATCTACATCCACATTCGCATTCATACATACACATCCACATCCATATCCATACATCCACATCCACATTCATACATCCGCACATACACATCCACATTCACATCCATACATCCACATCCACATCCATACATCCACATCCACATTCATACATCCACACATAAACATCCACATTCACATCCATACATCCACATTCACATCTATACATCCACATCTACATCCACATTCGCATTCATACATACACATCCACATCCATACATCCACATCCACATTCATACATCCATACCTACCCATCCAGATTCACATCCATACATCCACATCCACATTCATACATCCTTACATAACCATCCACATTTACATCCATACTCTCACCCTATCACATCCCATATACATCTTATCCCATCACATACACTTCTTACCTCATCCCATACACATCTTATCACTTCTTAACTCATCTTATCACATCCTAACTCATCTCATATGCATCTTATCACTTCTCATATCTTTTATGCATACCTCTATGCATGAAATTCAATTTATGCTAAAAGTAACACTTTTATAATAAAATAATCATCTTTTATGCATACCTCTATGCATGAAATTTAATTATGCTTAAAGTAACACTTTTGTAATAAAATAATCATCTTTTATGCATACCTCTATGCATGAAATTCAATTATGCTAAAAGTAACACTTTTGTTATAAATAATCATTATATAAAAAAACTTAACATTAATCAATTAACCATTCACCTAGGATAGAGAATGGTTGCTTTTGTTAGAGAAGAGAGGGGAATGCCTTTTGTAATGAGGCCTAACATTATAGAGAAGACATAAAGCATAAAAATCATTTGAAACCATAAACATCCATAAAATGAGTGCAAGAAAAGAAGAATCACCAACTTACTAATGACTTTGATAGCTTTCCTTTGGCTTGATGGTTTGAGGGTTCAACTCTTGTTTGAACAAGAGTGGCCACCAATCTTTGGAAGAGGGAAATGTCAAAAACTAATGAATTATTAATAAATTCATAGTTCTTGGCTTGGGTGGAGTAGAGTAACAATGCATTAAACATTGTTGAGTTTCAACAAAGGGGAAGGCCTCTATTTATAGGAAAAAGTGAGCTCCTAACCAAACAAATTGATTCTAGAATTTTCCAACTCAGTTTGGTCAATTTTTGACCATTTTTAGGTTAGTTGAGCTAACTTTTTGCAACTAGACTTGAATTAGGAGAGAGGAGAGATGAAATATCTCAAGTTTTATGAGTTTAAAACTCATTCAAGCATGTGAAATATGCACCTCCTTTAATGGACTCCCCTTCCTTATATATGTGTCAAAATGGAATCATTATACCCAAAATATCTCATGTTTTTAATATTGCTCATAGTTTTTTACTAATAAACCTTGTACATTTTCAACTCTTCATCTTATGTGAGCATTTACTCATTTTTGGATACCCAAAATATCTCATATTTTTAATATTGCTCATAGTTTTTTACTAATAAATCTTGTACATTTTCAACTCTTCATCTTATGTGAGCATTTACTCATTTTTGGATACCCAAAATATCTCATATTTTTAATATTGCTCATAGTTTCTTACTAATAAACCTTGTACATAGTTAACTCTTCATCTTATGTGAGCATTTACTCATTTTTGGGTATCATCTTTTACAAAATTGGATTTATCTCCTCTCCACACATGGATTGATCTTATTGGCCCAAAGGAACCTTAATTGGATCATAATCCAAAAATTTCTAAAAATCTAGACCCTTAGGCTAAGGTCCTTCATACCCATTTCCAATTAATTCCAATTGCACATTGGAAAGTTCTTTTTGAATTTCTATTTCAGGGGAACTTATTTTAATAAGATGAGTTATTTTTTTATCCAAAAATATTCATAATCTGAATATTCTCTCTCTAGAATATTTTCTCTCTCTATGTTCGAACAGTTAGAAACAAGATCTTTTATATTTCTGAAGAGGGATTTAATTACACGGGAAGATGCTGGACATCTTGAGAGGCTGGGGAGGAATCTTACAATTAGGGGTTCCACCTTATATTAATTACTTATATTTCTCCACAACTTTACAAGGGCTATTACAGTGCCTTCAAGGCTCCACTACTCCCCAATTTGAAGAGGCGCAATCTAGTAGAAGTCCCTCATGTGTGACTTGTGATTAATTCCTTTGAGGCATGCATCGTTGCTTGTTTTGTCTATATCTTAAAGAAGTCACTCATGTGGTCTACGCCTTCTTAGAGGCCTTGTTCTTCATAATATATGGCAATGACATGCCGAGTTTTCTTCAAGCTTCTTGAAGAACAGGCAGTACCCCTATACCGGTGAAAGATGCAGAATATGTCTGGTCAGGATCCTATCAGGAGGCATTCCGAAATATCAAGCAAATACTGTCATCATCAGCACCCATTCTCCAACAGCCAAAACTATGATTTGGTATTTCACATATTTGTTGACGCCTCTAATTTTGTCTTCATTAGTAGTGCTTTGATGTAGGAATTGCAAGAAGGTTGGTTCATACCAGTTTACTACGCAGGCAGGAGGTTGTCGAGGCAAGAAAATAACTATTCCACCACAAAAAAGGAGTCATTGGGGATTATCTACTCGATCAAGAAGTTCAGGCACTATCTGTTGCAAAAGGTGTTTAAATTTCATGTAGATCACAAATCACTCTTGTACTTGGTGAGAACAAACCATACCTGGCTAGAAAATTAGCCAAATGGATGTTTATGGAGGATTGGCTCCACACAAGGGCGAGGGAAGAGAGAGAGAGAGAGAGAGTTTCTTTACACTACCATCATGCCATTGCCTAGGTTAACTAAAAACATTTTTTTCCATTTTCATAGCTACTTCATTACAAAGTTCTTGCTATTTTTTAATGAGATGTTAATTTTTTTTAACAGACTTTTACCTTAGACTTCCTCCACATGGTTCCAAGCATAGTATGTAAACACTCTAAGTTTAAAAGAGAGCATTAAAAAAAGAGGGAAAATTTTCTAAAATTGATCTAAATTGTTGGTTAATGATGCTTATCCATAAGTAAGTACTAGAATGTAAGGTGCCTTATCTGCTTTAAAAAGTTAGGTTTCCTTTGCTTTTAAGGTGTATTAAGGCAAGATGAGGGTGAGAAACTTTGGCAGTTTTTCAATGAAATAGGAATATGCTGACCTCAAGAAGCGCGCACACAAAAAACACAAATGCAAGAGAAACTCTAGATTGGTTCCCAATTGCCCCCCCAAGTGTGTGCTATAAGCATCCTCGCTTGAGTATTTTTATAGTGTTTTATTCCATCAAAAATAGGTTACATGGCTATTTTAGCCCAAGCTTGATCTACAAGCTTTCTTTTTACAAAAAAAAATAGATAATAAAATATTACAAAAATCTCACTCTCATGATAGTCCTCCTGGTTTTAGGAGACAATCGTCCCCTCGATTGTAACTATTAGTACATTCGAGTGATCAACACATTAATCATTTCCACATTGGATTCACTCACAATGTCCTTTATATAAATAACTAGATTTACTCCCAATATCATCACACGTGCTGCACGTGTCTTAGAGTTGATTGGATTCACTCACAATCAAGCTCACATAACCTTTACATGCATCACACATGTCTTCGAGTTGATCGGATTCACTCACAATCAAACTCCTACATTGGATTCACTCACAATGTTTTCATATGCGTTGCACGTATTCACAGAGTATACCACACATCTCACACATGTCACAGTTGGTTGGATTCACTCACAGTTGGTTGGATTCACTCACAACCAACTACGGTCACCCTCTAAAGAATCAGATTCACTCTTGATCCTTATACCACACTAGGTTACCCTCATCAAGAATTAATTCAGAAGAGTTGATCGGATTTCACTCACAATCAAATTCACACATGTGTCACACATGTTACAGTTGATTGGATTCACTCACAACCAACACTCAATTTGTGATAAGTTATTCATCACAAATAAATAACACTAGGTATTCATCATAGACATGTAAAAGAGACATTGTATCAAGGACTTCTATGTGTAATAAATTATAGTGTCCTATACCACCAGAAATTCTATGGGTAATAAATTCTAGTGTCCTATACCACCAAAAATTATTCCACATAAATCTAGAGATAAGTATGCATCGGAATACTTCACACAGGATTAATCTCGTGTCCCATACCACAAGACTAATTCATAGGTAAAATTCATAAAGTATAGTTCAAGATGGAAGGGTCAGTTCCTCCAAGAAAGTCTACTTTTGATGCATAAGAACTCTCCTTGAAATTTACAAAAAAAAAAGTTTTAAATAAAATTTGTTATGAATATATTACCCTAAGAGTCAGAGTAGTTTTTATGGTAGTGTTGTTCTCCATCATCATCGATCATATTGAGTCCAAGTGAAATAAACTTAAATAACAAATATTACATAAAATAAAATCCAAAAGTAAGAGAGTCTTACCTTGATGTATTGTTGGCTACAAAATGAAAAGATTAGAGAAATAGAGAATTTTAAAATAATTTACAAATAACTACAAATATAATTATCTAGTTAGGATGAGTACTTATCGTAAGTCGAGCTGATATTTGCGCGACTTCCAAAAAAAGAATCATCGGAATAACCCAAATCACGAGTCCCTGCAAGACTGGGAAAATTTCTTAAATGATTGTCTAAACAATGAAAAATAAATAAATAAATTTCTTTCTTTCTTTTCTTTTTCTTCTTCTCCTCTTCTTTTTCTTCTCTCTCTCTCCTTCTCCTCTTCTTCTTCTTCTCTTTTCTCTTCTTTTTCTTATGCTTCTTCTTCTCTTTCCTCTTCTCTTTCTTCTCTCTCTCTCTCCTTCTCCTCTTCTTCTTTCTTCTCTTTCCTCTTCTTTTTCTTATGCTTCTTCTTCTCTCTCCTCTTCTCTTTCTTCTTTCTCTTTCTTCTCTCTCCTCCTCCTCCTCCTCTTCTTCTTCTTCTTCTTCTTCTCCTCCTACTTCTCCCCTGCGGCTCGCCACAAGCTACCACGCAGCGTCGTGCAGTATATCCCACATAACATTTTGAGGCCAACTAAGAAAAGTATAAAGATAAAAATGGAAAGGATTTGGCTATTATTTCTTAAGAGGCATGCATGCTACACTCGTTGATTTTCCCGGTCGCGTTTGCTACGACTCGTGGGGTTGACGGCTTTTTTATGCCTGCCGTTTAATGCTACCTGGTGCCAGTTGTTGCGCAGTGGTCATCCGTGTGTTTCCAGCATCATTGGTTTGTTTGGTCGGTGTTATGCGGTCATCTCGAGGCGTTATGTGGCCTTGTCTCGAGAGTGCTGGCAACGGCGTTGTTATGCCTGTCGTTTATGCCGTGCCCGGGTGCTAGTTGGTGTGCGGTGCTCATCCATGTGTTTCCAGCATTGGTTTGTTTGGTCGGTGTTCTGCAATCGTCGAGGCCTTGTCTCTCGAGTATTCTACTCTACGCCGGTGCATTAGACAGGCTCTTTCTGTAGGCGTTTCGGTCTCCTAACACACACGCATACTTGGTTCTTTGGGCCAGTGGTTGGTCCACACACACCTTTTCTGATGGAGCGTACCCTGAGCTCTAATACCACTGAAATGGGAATACGTAAACCTCGGGAAGAAGTGCATACACAGAAAAACATAGACGGGAGAGAAACTTCAGATTGGGTCCCAACTGCCCCCCCAAGCATGTGCTAAAAGCATCCCCACTTGAGGATCTTTACACACTGCCTACGGGTGTCACAGTACTGCCCAACATGTGGGTAGTCAAAAAGTGCCTTGTGCACTCTTGAATGGGCATACCCCATTATACACCAACTGCCCATGCCTACTACAGCTGGTGGCCGATGGCATTGTTATGCATGTTGTTTATGACAGGAGATAAACTTTAGATTGGGTACCAGCTACCCCCCAAGCATGTACCAAAAGCATCCCCACTTGAGGGTCTTTACACACCGCCTAAGGGTGTCACAATACTACCCAAGCGTGTGCCAAAAGCATCCCTACTTGAGGGTCTTTACACACCACCTAAGGGTGTCAAAATACTGCCCAACATGTGGGCAGCCAAAAAGTGCCTTGTGCACTCTTGAATGGCGTATCCCATTACACACCAACTACCCATGCCTACTACAACTGGTGGCCGATGGCGTTTGTATTCTTGTCGTTTATGCCGCCCGGTGTGCCAGTTGATGTTGTGCAGTGCTCGTCCGTGTGTTTCTAGCATTGGTTTGTTTGGTCGGTGTTCTACGGTCGTCGAGGCATTGTGTGGCCTTGTCTCGAGTCTACTACTCTATGTGAATGCACTATAGGCGTTCCGGTCTCCTAACACACACACGACCCCATCTCTTTCTGTAACTTTCAGAGTCTTTGTCACACTCTGGGAATAGCCCTGCAAGTTGAGTGGAGACTTTAGACCACAGCTTTGGAGTTTTTCCAAACTCATCGTGCATTGAGCCCCGGATGTGAATGAGCTGAACAACCCATGCATCCTTCCAAACCTCCCTCTTCTGTGTTTGTTCATATACGTTGGTCTTTGGTGTTGAGGCCTTTCTATCTCTCTTGGTCACGGGGGCTTTGTTGAAAACTTCAACCTCCTGCACCTTTGCATCATTTGATTGTTGGACTCTATGTTTTACTGGAAGCTTTTTGACCTTTTTTGGAGCAGAAACCCCATCCACATCACTTCTCCCTTTCGGAGGCAAAGATGGGATCTACGTCTCTGCTTGTGAGGGTTGCGGACTTTGATGCATAGACTAGTAGAGCCGATTGGGTTGGGCCGTCGGTATGGCGTAAACGCAAACGGTGAACCACCGAAAGTGGACAAAGGAAAAGTCCCTGGAACAAGTGGGAGACATGCAAATGCTGAGGATGAGGATGCGAGCAGTGTCAACCTATGGGTTAGAGTGACTGGCACATGCATGTCAGGAAAGTAGGATGCCTGAGAATATTGGGAGTATAAGGGCGTGTACTCACTGTCTTGAGAGTTTTGGGAATCCATTAGGGGATTACTGGAACGTCAAAAATAATGGGAGCTATTAGATGCTAATCAAAGCACTTAATGATGATTAACAATAATCAAGACACCTTTGCATACGGAATATAGAAGATGCGTACAAATTAAATCACCTGGTATCTACTGCATGCAGCATGATAGAGGTAGGGCTACATGTCGTGATTAACAATAATCAAAGCACGTAATGATGATTAACAATAATCAGGGCACCTTTGCATATGGAATATAGAAAATGCGTACATATCAAATCACCTGGTATCTACTGCATGTAGCATGATAGAGGTAGTGCTGCTGTATGTCGTGATTAATAATAATCAAAGTACTTAATGATGATTAACAATAATTAGGATACCTTTGCATACGGAATACAGAAGATGCATACACAGAAGATGCATATACAGATTAAATCACCTGGTATCTACTGCATGCAACATGATAGAGGTAGGGCTGCATGCCGTGATTACCAATAATCAAAGCACTTAATGATGATTAACAATAATCAAGACACCTTTGCATACGAAATACAGAAGATGCGTACAGATTAAATCACATGGTATCTACTACATGCAGCATGATAGAGGTAGGGCTGCATGCTGTGATTAACAATAATCAAAGCACTTAATGATGATTAACAATAATCAGGACACCTTTGCATATGGAATACAGAAGATGCATACAGATTAAATCACCTGGTATCTATTACATGCAGCATGATAGAGGTAGGGCTGCATGCCGTGAGGAGAGAGAGGATCAAGAAAGAAAAAAAAAGCTTTAAAAAATGAAGGTTACCTGGAGAGACTCGAGGAAGAATGCCTCCTAGTGCCGAGGGAAGAGGAAGGCTCTGGAAACTCGGTCTGCAAATGCCAAGCAAAATTTTCATCTTTTCTCAGCATTCTGGCAGGGAAGGAATGGCAGCCTGTTCTCCACAAACCATGTTCCATTGGCTAGAGATTGGTGCGCCTAAGATTGGGAAGCCAAGCTCGGCTACCCACGCAAAGGCGAAATGGGGGCAAAAGGTGGAGGCAGCGTGGCGACCTTTCATGCAACGCTTCAGGCAGTGTGTAAAGGGATGTGTAAAGGGAAGCAACATAGTGCCCAATCTGATTGGCCCATCGCAACCATTAAGGTAGGGCGAGGTCGGTGTGTAAAGACCCTGAGTATTTTTATAATGTTTTATTCCATAAAACATATGTTACATGGCTATTTTAGTCCAAGCTTGCTCTACAAGCTTTCTTTTTACAAAAAAAATTGGATAATAAAATATTTCAAAAATCTCACTCCCGTGACATTCAAAAAGTGAGACACCCCTCGGGCGCGAAAATTTCAAGTGGGCACCCTACCTTGATTGAGCTTCTTGAACCACAAAAGAGAAACATGTGTTGAACACATACCTTGATCAAGATATATATCCATGCCATGTCAATGCCAACCCAAACCTCAAACGAGGTCATTGGAAACATCGACAGAACACATCATACAACACATAGATGCCTTGATCGAGGTATGTTTACACATCGGCATTTGGATTAACAAATGTCCTTGCTACCTTCAATCGATTTATTTAAGGTATTTTCAAAGAGCATGTGGATGAGCTCATCTTGGTCTTCTTTGATGACATCTTGGTCTCTTCCATATGTCGACCATGAGAAGCATGTGCATAAATTCTTGGAAACTCTTAAGAAGCACAAATTCTTTGCTAAGAAAAGTAAGTTTATCTTCTTTACTTTGATGACATTGAATATCTAGGGTTCATAGTGTGAAGGGATATAATATAAGATGATGCAAGAAAGGTAAAAGTTATTATTAATAAAAACCAAACAGTAAAGGAAGCTAGAGGATTTTTAGGCTTAACTCGATGATTTTGGATTCTTATTGCCCAATATGCCAAGTTTGCTTCTCCCTTAACTATGTTTCTAAAAAAATCACACTCCATTTTGATAGCCCACATTTGCCTCAAAACATTTTTGATCACTTAAAAATTGTACAGGTGATGATAAATCCCGTTTTGAAGCTACTAAAACTTGGGAAGCTCTTTAAATTCATCACACCACTGATGTGCCAGAGGAATGGGTTCACTATTGGTGGAATCCTAATACAAGAACTATGCACCCCATAGCATATAAATCTTGGAATTTGAGGCCGCATGAAAGGAACTATACTATTCGTGATTTAGATTTGCTTACAATACTACATGCATTAAAGCTTTGGTAAGTTCATGTTGGTATAACTAATCACATAAAAGCTTGAAGTGGATCTTCACTCAAAAAGATTAAATGAGGGATCTAACTTGGTGTAAGAGTTAGATGCGTGTGGCAGTGGTTGAATGCATGATAAAGGAGAGGTTGTATGGAGATTAAGGTTTAGTTGCATGGATTTAGTGGTGGACTACATGTATGAGCTATGTGAGAGTGCATTACTAGTTCCTAGCTATCATTTTCATGTATGAGCTATGTGAGAGTGCATTACTAGTCCCTAGCTATCATTTTCATGTATAAAAAGGCCTACATCCTCACTACAAATACACAAAATTTTATCTAGAGTGAGGAGAGTGTACTTTGCATAGTTTTCAACACCTACACATCATTTTACCTAGTCTAATCATTGTATTTCACTTTGGGTACTTTAGTTATAGTTGTGCAAAAGCTTTAGGACTAATGTAGTGCTATGGTAGCTTAGGTGACCTCCTCCTAGGTTTGTGCTCTTGCCTCGTCCAGCTCCGCATGAAAGACTTCCAGCTTGCACTGCAAAGACGGGAGATCCAGAGTCGGCCTCAAGGTCCTAGACCTACAATCAATCATTGTAGGTGATGGGAGCATTCTTTTGGATCTCTAGCTAGGGGATGTTAGCATGCACTAGGAGGAGAGCTTGCTGCACTGCATTGGTCTTCTCCTTTTGGCGAGCCATGTAGGCAGTCATATTTTTAACAAGGTTCTCGAGCAACAAGGAAAAGGCACCTACAAAGTCCAAAAGGCATCCATGCAAGTGGAAGATGGCTTATGAGAATCTTTCTATAGAGGAGAGGTAGCCTTCTTGAATCTAGCACCGATGATGGGTCTGAGTGATGGTCTACGCCCCATGAGAAGTAAATAAGGGGTTTCTTTTGAAATGGACCACCCTCATGGCACTACCACTACCTTCTCAATGAGAGGGACTGAACTGAGTGGCACGGGGGCTTTCCAGCCAAGTGGGGGCATCCATTAGGTTAGCTTCCAAAAAATCGGCAAAGGTTTTGCTGTGTCCTCTTGGTCCAACCTCTTGGGATTCGAAGAGTTGACTACTGGGAGGGAGCAAGGGTTGGTGGGTGCGAAGGAGGCCTACACGGGGTGGTGGCAATTTGGTAGCTATAAGGTTGGGAGAGCTCTTCCCAAACCGTGATACAGTAAAGAACTTTGGTGAATGGTAGCCCTGAACTTGCTAGCCGGGTTCGTGTAGATAGCTCATGGTGGAAATGGTTGGGCCAATTTATTGGTAGCTGCTATGGAGCTTATGGTGGAAATGGTCAGCCTAGTTCATTGGTAGACCTTGTTTGAGACAAGGAGTGAGGGAATCTACTGTCTTTTCCATCCATCAGAGATTGGTCAGCATTGTGAGGATGCAGGGAGGAATGTGTTCTAGGCGAGTGATATCCTCCCATTTGACTCTATCCTTGACTGAGCCCCTGATAATGTTTATGGACCATGCCCTATGCACCACTTAGCTTCTAGTAAGGTTCTATAGCTCAGGGATAGGTGCAACAAGGCCTCATGGACCACGTTGACAAAATGAGATCTAGGGTTAGGTTGACACTAATGAAGTCATGGATTGTGCCAGTGCTGAGGTGGGTATCATAAGATGAGATGAAGAAAAAATAGATGGTGAGGTTGGAAGTAAGGAGTACAATATCAAAAGAGGTCTTAGAGGCCCTAGTAGCAGTTGCCCCATGATGATAGTGGAGGATGTTGAGGGCTGGAAGGTAAGGAGGATTCTAGGGAAAATTGGCAAGAGTTTGGCTAGCTGGAGAGAAAACAATGGAAAATGATGGGGGCCCTCTGTTTTTATAGTATTTTACTTAGGAACGTACATACACATAGTGCGTACATACGTTCATATATGCTCAACTCTGAAATGTGCATGCTGATGTGAACATGCGTGCTCAAAAGGAAATGTGCGTGTGCAAGTGGAAATGTCATGCATGTGAAGATGGCCAAATGGAAACATGTGTGCACATTTTTTTTGGGAGTGCCTGAATTATTAGTATTCTGGTTACTAGCAAGGAAATGGGTTATACCATGGGCTAGGTTTACGCTTGCCATGGCCCTCTCATCGTGAGATGTACTTAGAAGGCCAATGATTAGAGAATCTTTTTACATAAATAGAGGTGGCATCCTTGCAAACTCCCCTTCACAAGTCTCCTTCCCATTGATTTCTTCTAGTTTTTCTTTCTTCTCTCTACCCCTAGTCAACTACTTTCTTTGACATTTTTAATGAGTTTTGTTGATTAGTATCCCTCTTCATTTAGCATGATTACGATACCTATTTTTGGTCCACTTTGAGAGGGATGCTAGTTGTGGTAAGGAAATGGGTGGTGCATGGCCCTCAACTGCATCATACGCTGGGTGAAAGGAAAGGTATGCATGATCGGCAGCTACAACGATGGAGCGAGGTGAGACTATAAAAGACTGTATGTCCGGTATGAGAGATAATGGTCCCATCAAGTAGTTGTACTCGCACTAGGTCTATTTGTCGTGGAGCACGCTCTCGGCCGCCTGATGTGTGCATGCTTATGTGAAAAGCATGTGAAGGCTCTTGAACCTGGCCATCAAATGATGCCATTGAGTATGGCCACTCCATGTGCTCCTCAAAGCTCCAGCAGATGATCTCCATAATCTGAATCCTCCATGTCTTGGGAAGTCCTATCAAGTCTCAACTCCTCTGGTGCTAGATCTTTATACATGGGCTCATCACTCTCTGGTGCTAGATCTCTATACATGGAGAGAGAAAGATATAAATGGTGCTCTCCTTATGTCTGTGAGAGCACAGATAGAGATGTTGGCATTCTCTCCACGGCCTTGTTGTGGACGCTAACGAGAGAGAGAGAGAGAGAGAGAGAGAGAGTGATAAAAAACTAACCGCCGCTTTCTATTTTCACAATACTTAAGCGTGCAGGTGGAGTTGCCTACAAGTTAGCTCTGCCATCACATTCCAAGGTTCACCAAATTTTTCATGCTAGTCAGCGGTCTATGGCGCTGTTGTGGTGGCCGTGTTGCTTGTGTTAAGCGCGGGCTTTGGAAATAGACGTGGCCGACTACTGCCTGTGTGTACAATGCTCCTGCCTGTGTGATGGTGCACCGACTGTTGTACACATAACCTATGCAGCACCGGTCGAGTTGCCGCATCTGGTGCTGAATATGTCAAGCAAACGAAAGAGAGAGAGAGAGTGTGTGGTTCTCTTCTCTTGTGAAGCTTAAGACGAGGTTCTCTTCTCTTGTGGCTGAAGGTGACTGGCGATTGGCTATGCAATGGCTGTCTCAGCTGTATGATTTGGCTATTGTGTTGTGCGCCTAGCTTGGAGAGATGCGCTTGCAGCCGTGTGCCACTGTAGGTGCTGCGAGAATTAAAGAGAAAAGCTTGCTCTCTTTACAATGCCAGTTGTTGGCTATATGCACCTGAATTCTCCCAAGAGTTGATGCTTGCAAACTATGGCGATGAAGGCGCAACCTATTGTGAGGTTATGCAGAGAAAGCGAAGGATGAAAGAACCATGCTTTGATACCACTGTACGGCCTCCAAAGAGACCCCCATGAACCTGCTAGAAGAGAATAGGGCAACTCTCCACCCAACTGCCGGATACAGGAACCCTAGCCAGCTAAAATAGCCTTGGCTGTCCACACATGTCTGGACTCCCTTGAACTACCCGACTCCCGCCTAGTCCTACCCGTGTCTTGACATCTACCTAGCTCGAACTCCACCACTATATCCAAATATTGCTAAGACTTCCTCTTTAATGGATGGGAGACTGTCTAGCTCATGATAAGATAACCCATGTGTGAGACTCTGTGGGTATGTCACCTCTCTAGCCAATCATCCACGTCTCATACACTAAGAGAGGGATGTAGGTATCACCTCCAAATGTGAAACAAAATAGAGTGTCATGTGGGAGTCTCCCCCATTTTAGTATCTCATGAGGCTACTCTACTCAGATGACGTATGTGCACGTAAAAGAGTAGTGATAGACAAGTAAAAGTAAGCGATTTAATACACTATATAGTACAATAATCAAAAATACTTTTTCAAAAACTTTAACATAATAGGTGATTAAGATAAGCTTTGCAAGTGTTAACATTGTTAGAGTAGTAAGGGAAGGAGGAGGGAACGAGGACCAAAAAGAAATGACAAATTGAAACAGGGGAAGTAGGAGGGAACGAGGACAAAAAAGAAATGGCAAATCGAAAGAGGAGAAGTAGGAAGTAGGGACTTTGGAAAGTAATGTATGGGCCCTTACTAAGGGACCGCAAGAAACATTAGTCACGTCCTAATGTTATAATGTCCTAAGGTTTTAGTCATGTCCTAAGGTCTTGGAAAATACAGTATAAATTACAAATGGTGATATCCTAAGGTCTGAGGTTTTCACTATTAATTGAAAAATGTTTAATAAGGTCTAGTTAATGGTGATATCCTAAGATTTAAAATGTTTAATAAGGTCTAGTTAATGGTGATATCCTAAGATTTAAAATATTCAATGCTTATACAAAGGTGTGGTTAACCTAAATTATTAATATTCAATGCTTATACAAAGGTGTGGTTAACCTAAATTATTCAATGCTTATACAAAGGTGTGGTTAACCTAAATTATTAATATTCTTTATTTTTTATTTTTGGACATAAAATTATAGAAGTATTAAAAATTAAAGAACTAATTATAATTATTAAAAAGATTGGGGATTAAGATGCTTACCTCCTTGTTACATTCCCGTAAGGCCGCCTATGGGCGTTACCACAAGAGGGGACGGCCTCTGGCTCACCACCCAGCCATAGAGGAAGAATGAGGATTGCCCCTCATCCCCCAGGCTGTATAGTGTGTGGCCTGCCGTCCACACTAGCCTGGCCGCCCATGACTCCGCATGGGTGTCCTCTCCCACTGAACCCCGGACATGGCCATCCGGTCTGCCGCCGTCGGTCTCACAGGCATTACAGCCTACGTGACATTACCCCCCCCTTAAGAAGAGTTTTCGTCCTCGAAAACAAACTAGGGAAACCTTTTGGAAATTGCACTACGGCGTTCCCAGGTAGCTACCTCCTCATCCCTATCTGTCCATTTAACAAGTACCTTCTGGTACACTTTATGTCGGGTTTGTCTGTCTCGATACCCAAGAATCCTTTTCGGTTCATGTGGTATCTTTGGTGGAGTGATCAATTCTACCAAAATATCTAGAGAAACTACGTTCTCTAACCCGTGAACTGATTTCTTCAGTTTACTAACATGGAAGACAAGATGAACTTGAGAACTCTCCGGTAACTCAAGTTTGTAGGCTACGTCCCCAATCTTCTTAAGGACCTTGAAAGAACCGCAATATCTAGGAGAAAGTTTATCACACTTTCCCGTTTGCATGGTTGCTGACTGCGCAGGAACCTTTAAAAATACAAAGTCACCTTCTGCAAAGGTCACTTGTCTATGTTCTTTATCGGCAAATGTGTTAGCGCGATCCTGTGCGCTACGGATGCTCTTGCGTGCAGCTTTGAGCATATCATTCATTTATCAAGGAACTCCTTGACAAATTGAATCTTCTCCTTTTCCAGGCCTACAGCCATCGGAGATCTCGGCTGGAATCCATACATTAACATGAATGGTGTAAATCCAGTCGCTGAGTGTTTGGAGCTGTTATAGGCAAACTCCAATAAGGGCAAGTACTCTTCCCAATTAGATTGCTTCTTACTAACATAAGAACGCAACATATCCTCTAGAATTTGGTTAACTTTGTCAGTTTGACCATCAGACTCCGGATGATCCGCCATACTCATACTCAGAGTAGTATCCAGCCTTTTGAAGACTTCCCTCCCAAAGTGGCTGTTGAACTTTCTATCTCTATCTGACACTATATCTGCGGGCAGGCCATATAGCTTGTAGAGATGTTCAATAAAGAGTTTTGCCAACTCTGGCGTTTTTACAGTTTTCTTCGTGGCAATAAACTTTGCCATTTTAGTTAACCTGTCCACTACCACCCACACCGAGTCATTCCTTCGACTCGTCTTGGGTAAACCGGTAATGAAATCCATGGAAATGTTTCCCATTTCCCTTGAGGAATCTCCAGTGGTGGACGGAGTAGTCCTCCAACCTTAAGACGTTCATGTTTATTGACCTGGCACTTACTGCATTTCAGCACATAAGTTTGGACGTTCGTAAACAAACTAGGCCAATAAAACTGTCTTTTTACTAGTGCATAGGTCTTTTGAATCCCAGGATGACCCGCACTTGGACTATCATGACTTTCTTTAAGAATTTGGGTCCGAAAGTCACCAATAGTTGGTACACATACTCTACCCTTGTAAAGTAAGTACCCGTCGTCAATGGAGTAATTAGCATATTTCTCCCACCTGTCCGGTCGAGCTCGACCGCCGCTACGGGCAATCCGACGTGCCATTAACTGGGGAAGTCATTGGTAAGCAAATGTCTAGTAGTGCTCACGCAAGCCGTGATTTGGTATTTCAACCAAAACCCCAAGGCAAATTTCATGCCTTGATTTTGCATCATGTCATTAGCACAGAAGCTAATGTACTGGAGAGCACTCTAGTAGCGCAAGTTCTCAGACTATGCTACTAGATATTTGTAGACTACGCTACCATGTTGCATCACCAACTTGTTAAAACTTCTCTTTGGAAAGCTCTACGGCCATAGGAGAAATAAACTAGAGTTAATCTAATCATGCATCACAAGGATTAGTTCCAAAGTTGAGAGATACTTTCTCTCTTAGAGTAACATCTTTGCACAAGCATATGCTCTAGAATCTTGTTGAGTTTCTAACTACCATCAATCTACGGATGGTTAAACTCCACTCTAACTCAGAGTAAATGTAACTTTTTGAAGATTTCCCTTCAAATATAACAATCAAACTTCCTATCTCTTATGCCATACTATATATGCGGGCAGATCATATAGTATGTGGAGATGTTTGATAAAGATTCTTGCACCACTATGGGTGTCTAGAGTTACATCCAATCACTTACAACTACTTGTTGCTATTACCAGACACATCTCTTCAAGTATTGTCTGGACTCACACAACTATTCGAGTTTATGTGATATTTGAGGATATCCCTCCTTTCCCTCAAGAAAGGTTTTTGTCCTCAAAAACTCTACTCTCAAGCGGACTACGCGCTAGTGTTATAGGTCCAAGAACAAATCTAGACCGTGTTTAATATCATATGTTATATTTTTGAGTTCTTCCCAGAAACTTTTAAACATCTTGCAACGAAGATGTGGTATAGTGTCTATGCACATATGGTGGTACTATTGATAAACTGCTTTACAACAGATCAGTGGTTTCACACTTGTAACAAAGTGCTTCATTGTTGCATATTATTACCCTTCATAAGCGGTTACGCACTTATGAATCATTTGGATAGGTTGTACCATCTATCAAGAAAAATTTCAAACTACTAATAACCACATTATCAATCCACAGATAATGACTGAGCTTACTGCGAAGCCATAGGTTGCTAGATAATTGATGGTAATTACACAAGCCCAATGTCTCATTACATCATACATTCAATATAAATGCAAACATCACAGTACTTCGTGATGATGAACTTAGGAATTTCATCCTATCCCTGTTTGGTGTTGGTATGAAGTATAACTATGAGAACATTATTTGCTGCCTCCTCATTATAGCGGCAAAGCTACCTACCCATCACAGGTGGCAATCTCTACCAAGCTATAACCAATGACAAGCAAATAAACGAGTACTCTTGTAAGAACTTCATAACCATATCTCACACCAAACTCATAATCACTACGGATTAAATGCCAGGGCTTGCAAAATTGAATGTTATCTGATAGGTAGAGGGGATCATCAAACTACGGATGACCTCGACAACTCACTAGGACTAGTGATGTGTAACTTTTAAGTTACTCCACTCTCCTTGCGTTTCCATACCATCAAACAAATCGGTCCCTCGATTTGAGCAACGTCAACATATTTATGAGTACCTCGATACTCATGGATTGTGGTTCGGTAATTTAAAATGTTGATCTAGAGTGTCTTTCATTCGAGGATCTTAATTTTATTAGCAGCTATGTATTAGTAGTGAGTAACTACGTACCCACTATCATCACACTAGGAGCTCCATACTAGTGTGTGAGTAACTCCGTACCCAATGGCGTACCTCCCCCGAGTGGGAGTACCATATACAACCATCTATAACAAGATGCTTAAGTCGCTTGCTTGACTACACAAATTGACCCCTCCATTGCACATTGCAGTACAATCTCTGGTATTACAACACGAATTTCTGGACGTCCTTAATAGAGGTCAACTTAAAAAACTAGTGCATAGGTCTTGTGGAGTCTCAGCTGACCTAACCACACCACTGGTTTCTTCCTACAAAAAATGTGGCGCCGAAGTCACCACCTATGTACTTTAACTCCGTAAAGTACATGGTCTTCATCTATCATCTATGGAAAGTTGTAAAACATTCCTGCGATGGATTTTTAACACCCTAAAATTATTGTGCACTATTTTAGTGTGAAGAGCTTTTTTCCTGGGTACCATGGTTCACCCCAAGCTCATCTGTTGCTTTTTTCCTGGGTACCATGGTTCACCCCAAGCTCATCTGTTGCTAAATTCTCCAATTTAACAAAAGATATGTCTGCCTCCGAACACTCCAGTTCAGCCCCAGACTTTGAGTTTACTTCTTAACACTCCGGTTAAGTCAAAACACACCAGATACAGTAGGATTTACCACTAAGCTCTCCGGCTTAGCCTTCTATCCTAACTTAGCCCGAGTTTATGTACACTACATATGTCGGATCCGATACTAACAACAACCAGGCTCATCTGGAGTGAGTTACTACTCACTATTGCCATGTAAAACCTTATTAAAATCCTAGAAATGCTCCACTCATTTTCCAGGGGTCATACGATTTATAGGGTTTACACGCACATGAACTTGTAAGCAAAATAGCCGGTCATGCAATATTACAATTGCTTATGTAGGAAAGTAATATATTTTCCAAATTCATATGGTAGCAACTAAAATGTGCTCACAATCGCACATTATGTTGAACATAGGCAAGACTACGCTTGCAAAATGCTATAGGGCGTCCCCCATGCATGAAACTGTCCAACCAAACTAGTCTTACTGCTAACCTCTAGATTTAGATCACTCCGGAACTAAATCACTCTGTTAGCACTAGTGTGAGCACAACAAGCAAAAACTCAATCATCGAGCTCTATGCAAATTTTGGCATTTTCATGGTGTTTTGAGCTAGTTTTTAAAGCTCAAGCCACTTCTCTTCATTTAAGGCAAGAAGGCTATGCAAAAATTCCTTTGGATTTGCTCAATTAAAGCCTCCAAGTTTTGTCCTATTAATCACAAGGTTAAGCCCTTAATCATGATTATTACGGCTTGACATAAATGTGATGTGTGAACACACTTAGGACCACCGGGGTACTATTTCCCTCACTAGGAGGCTTTTTCCCCCGTGCATATGTACACCCTCTTATCTACTCATTTTGGGGTGTGTACTTATCTTTTGTATCTGGCACACATTTCTTCATTCATTATAATCTAGTGAGTTTGTGTGCTCTCAACAAGCTTCTCTATCTTGTGTGTGTGCACTGTTGCAACCCACAAGATTATATGGTAGTGATGTGTGTGAACACACTTATGAGTCGAGGCACTTTTTCCCTCACTAGGAGGTTTTTTCCCCCGTGCGTATGTACACCCTCTTATCTACTCATTTTGGGGTGCATACTTATCTTTTATATCTGGCACACATTTGTTCATTCTAATCTAGTGAGTTTGTGTGCTCTCAAGCTTCTCTATCTTGTGTGTGTGCATTGTGTTGCAACCCTAACCCTAATTCCAACAATTGGTATCAGAGCTAGCTTCCTTTACACTTGATCTAGTAGTCTGCCTCCCTCCTGATGACCCTATTTTTCTGTCTCCGATTGAGATACCCTCTTAGGAGAACAAGGTATATACTATAGTGTATTGTATACAAAGTATACAGTAATTTTCAGGGTCCGCGGGCATGCTTTGGGTGTGTTTTGGATATCGCAAGGTTTCTGCAGACGTTCTAGAGGGGCGTCATTTTGGATTGGTTTTACTCAATTTTGGATTTTTGGGCTCTGTGTAGCGGCAAAGATTTGGTGTGCAACAGCATCTACAGTGTCTTCAACAACATCGACCATCATACTTTTGCTAGTAACACTCTATTCTCTACTCTGTGTTATTTTTCATATACTTTACAAGTGATTCAATCAGTTGTTGTGTGTGGCAAAGCCATCCAAGGTTGCATTCAATGAATACTGGCACTTGCAGTGTGTTGAAAGATTTTGCATTTGGTAGAAAGTCATGGTTGGCAGTAGTGATGTATTCAACATGTTGTCTGCTGAGGACAAACTTGATGGGACTAACTACCCATTGTGGTCCTATATGATGAGGCATGTGCTGGTTGCTAAAGACTTTTGGAATGTGGGTAGTGGTAGTGAAACTCATCTCGTTTCACAATACCAGTGCAACCGATGCTGTAGGTACATCTGAAGTAGAGTCTGATACAGATGTGGCTCCTCCACATGCACCACCAGTACCTCCCACTGCTGCTCAAACGAGATGGGATGGAAGAGATGCACAAGCACATGCATTGCTTGCACTTTCTATGAAGCATTATTCCTCATATTCGGTCATGTAAGACTTCAAAGCAGGCATGGGATGCACTTGTTGCATTATACCAGGTGCGCAATGAAGCACATGTTGCATATCTGCGTAAATAGTTAGAGTCTGAGCACATGAATGAGGGAGACTCAATGGACAGCTTCTTGACCAAGATCAAAGATTTTAAGGAGCAACTTGCTAGTGTGGATGAGATATATCCTGATAGTACATTGGTGCCCATAGTTCTCAATGCATTGTAGGAGTCTTATCAGAGTTTTGCCTCTACCCTTAGACTCATAATGAAGGGAAATCCAAATGCCCTTACATTTGATGAGCTGGTTTCAATACTCTTGCAAGAAGAGCAATCTAGGTAAAACAGATCTATTATGCGAGTTGGTGACCAAGCTTTTATTGCCAACCAGAAAGGCAAAGGTAAAGCTTCTACGCATGGTGGCTATAAGCCAAAATCAGAATCCTCAGGTAAGGATGCAGAGAAAGAAGGGGATAAGCCTAAAAAGAAGGGGACGTGTCACTATTATGAGGAAACCAGGGCATTACATACATGAGTGCAAGAAAAGGCTAGAGAAGGAGAAAAAGAAAATATCGGGCATAGATGTGGCTGATGCGTCCGCACCAAGTGCAGAGAAGAAGGAATCTACAAGTTTTGCTCAAGATGATTGGGCATGGACTGTACATTGCAGTTATGACCCTTTTGTACATGATGTATACATGTCAGTGGCATAATCGGATACTTGGTATGTTGACAGTGGTGCTAGTCAGCACATTACTTCATAAACAAATTGTTCTCATCTCTGGAATCTGTCCCAAGTGTAGGAACCGTCACATGTGCAAATGGTTCCTCATATCCTGTCAAAGGAGTTGGTAGAGTTGTGCTCACTACTGCTGCAAATGGGGCGCATTTACTCTTTCTAAAGTTTTATATGTGCCAAGCATTAAGAAGAACTTGCTGTCAGTTTTAGCCTTAGCCTTGTTAGGCTTGACGGTCGGTGAAATTTGTGGATGACAGATATACAGCTCATGATAGAAATGATGGTTATTATATCATTGCCTCAGGTACCTTGTTTCATGGCCTATACAAGATGGATATATTTGAGAAGTTGCCATCATTAGGGCCAAAAACGGCTAGAAAAGGGCTGTTTGTTAATCCAAGGATTAAGAAATTGTCCAATTGTGAATTGACACGTATACAAAAGTATGGCATTCTTGTCTCCTCCAAATGTCTTCTTAACGGTTCTATTTTAGTGGCGAACGGCTAAAACGGCTAAATTTAGACGTTTACGATGGCTGACATTAAAGTTTGGGTCCAAAATAGTGACATCTTGTTCCATTTTTTATTTTAAAAAATTCAAGCATTAAGATACGAAATCCTCTTTTCAGGCCTTGAAAACAACGCTATTAATGACAAAACATCAGACGTCTACTTTCCGCCTTCCTTTCATTTTGGCATATGGTTTATTCTTTCTTCTTGCGGCACTTTCAAAAGATTCACTATTCAAAAGATTCACTATTCAAAAGATTTACTATTTTTCTCTTATCTGTGAGCTTCTATGGCGTCCTCACGTCGTCCTTCTCATAATATTACTTCTTGTGATTTTCATAACACGAGAGAAGATGGTGTTTGGAAACCCATGTCTTTTCGTGTGAATGATTGGGTAACAATGCTTCCCTCTTGCAAAGGTGCCCACAGGGTGAAAAGAACCAAGCGAAATGAAGTGAAATCCCATTGGAAAGGTCGTGTTCTTGCATTCAAAGTGACCGACAATGGCTGGCTTGCAAAAGTTCAACATGTCTACATGGCCAAAGACATGGTGTTGAACTTGGATGAACATCCAATTCTCCATTCTTACTGTAATTCAACAAACCTTTATCTATTTGACACAACACAATATTTCTCTTTCTGATATATTTGTTGTTTGTTTCATTTCAGTTATCTTTCCGTCAACAGCTGTGGAGTGGCAGCCTGTTGAGAGCTTAAGTGGCACATTCAAGGCAATTCACAAGGGGATTGCAGATGTCATGTACGCAGACAAACCACCTTCATTTTACAAATCAGTGGATTTATTTGTGTATTTTGCAGAATACAGGGTTCCATCAAGAGAAGGTGTTCATGGAGAATTGTATGACATACCTATTCCCACAATAATGTCACTAGAATGGGAAGTTCCTGATCCAAATACCATAACAAGCTTCAAATCCAAAATCAAAGATGATATTCTTAAAGCAATGTCTCCTGGAAGGATTTCAAGAAGGATTAAACTTCAATGGTTCTTGCCTATACATGTCTTTGTGGCATGTTTCAAAACAATGGAATTGGAGAGGACAAGAACGATGTGGCTTAATAGAAGACTATCTCTGACTGATCTGGACACTGTACTTGGAGAAGGATGGAGTACCAAGGAAACTTTTCATATGGGGGACAATATCAGTTGTAGAGTAAGCCCAAATTCTTTGTCCATCTCATACCAACTGTGTCGCCAATCCTTAGTTTTGGGCTATGACTATAGGAGATGGAAAAGCAAGCTTGGTAGTTGGGTCCCTTTGGACTCTGAAGAGAATTGTCCAGAGTTTGAATTTAACATCATAGTCCATCCATTCATAGATCCTAGGAAACTCATAGTAACATCAAACTGGCGACTACAACATGTTAGAGAGTCGCTTGAGTTTCTGGATGAAATATCACCTGAATATAGATTCAAAGTAGATGATATTGTTATCCGTACAAGGATGGAGAGTGTAACCTCATGCATCACATGTCTCCCCCCAAAAAAAGTTGTATTTGAGCCACTTGCAAGGGCAAGTTTGTATAGTTGAAAATGATAATGTAATCAATATATTCTGCTAGATTTCGTCTCGTCTTCTTCACAAAATTGGTTAACAAATTGTTCGCGACACAAAACAAGGTTTAACAGATTGATATCAAATTATTGATACAGAATTTTACAGAAAATTAACCCAAAAAATGTGTGTTCATATGGACAAAATGAACAAAACAAAATCCAATATGTGGAATCACTCTGCAAAATCAACTTTCCTTTTGGCATGAGATGACCCTGCATCTTTAGAGAATCTTTCTCTCTTCTGTTTGCTTCGATCAAATTTTGCTGATTGAGGTTCAAGTTCTGGAGTTTTCAGCACTTGAGGTGTTGGAGAGGAAGACTTTAGAGTGGATTCCCCTGATGGTGGTAAGTTGGGCTCCTCTTTGAGACCTTCACGTGTTGGCGAGGGAGATTTGGCAGTGGGGTCTGGTTTTGGAGAAGATTCTTTGGAGGTTGGCCTTGGAGACTTGGCAGTCTTCTTGGGGAACTTGAACAAGAAATTAAATGGAGAGCCAACATTTGCCCTCTTACTACCTTTGTTGGACAAACGACGCTTCTGAATTTTAAATTTCACTGGTGAGTGAAAAGGAAGACCTTTAGCAGCACTCCTCTCTTTGACAGGGGTCTTCTCTTTGATAGGTGTCTTCTCTTGAGCTGGAGAAGAGCTCTTCTCTTTGGTAGGAGGACTAGGGATCTTCTCTTTGATAGGTGTCTTCCCTTGAGCTGGTGAAGAGCTCATCTCTTTGGCAGGAGGGCTGGGGGTCTTCTCTTTAGCAAGTGGGCTAGGGCTCTTCTCTTTAACAGGAGGGGTAGGGATCTTCTCTGTAGCCTGAGGGATCTTTAATTTAGAATGGCTCTTCTCTTTAGAATGGCTCTTTTTCCCCTTGGAAGACTTGCTCTTGGAAGGGCTCTTCTTTCTCTTCTTCTTCTCTTTGGCAGAGGTCCTTTCCTTCTTGAATGAGTCATCCTTGTCTTTGCTTTCCTTCTTCTCCCTTTTCCTTTTCTTTGAAGTTGTATCCTTGGCTCCAGGTGGAAAGGGAGAATCAGGATCATATGGATTGATGGATCTGCTCAAAACCATGGACACTGCCTTCTCCCTTACCCAACTTACCCAAGAATCTGTATACTCATGCAACTAAGACAAAAGAAAATAAGAAAGTAAGAAAACAGGTCACTCAATGTATTCACTAAATCAATCAATGGTTTTTATACATGAACTTACAGGAAGTGTTAACATTCTGAATCTTGACTCAAGAAATCTCCAAGCATTAGCAAGAACCATCCATCCACAAGATGTTGAGTCTTTCTGCAAGGGAACTTCCTGATTGAAGTACTTAAAATCTTCAAGTTTGTAGTCTACATAGGTAGAGGCTAGAAAACTCAAGATAAGTTTGGCAACACTACAAACATAAAATTTTGAGGGTCAACCAAATAATTGAAATCATGCAAGAAATTTGAGGGTCAACACATGGCAAAATTGATTCTTACATTTTACTTCTCCCATGGATGGATGCCAAAGAGTTCATAAAGATCACATCTCTATCCAATAGATTGATAATAATAAGACTCCAATGGCCTCTGTGATAATATGAGTACTGAAATTAGTAATGAATACTGTCATGTCTATAATAGGCAAAAGGTAATTGAGAATGAGTCTTACACTTCAACATAAGGGTACACAATGTAATTGCAGGTAAGCATATCAAAGTTTTTGAGAAAACTTGCAAGATCCCCTTGCCTATTGAAAAGGCACTGTGTTACAAGGGGATCAAGAATTGTCACTTGCACAGCCATTGATTCATGAAGATCTCTCATAAGACATCTGGATACACAAACAAAACATGTCAACAAAATATGGTTCCTGGGAAATTCATCAAGAAAACAAAAGCAAATCCCTACAAACCTCAGGCAGATGAAGAGGACTGTGTCAGATATCTCAATATTAGGATTCACAAGCATGCTTGTGTCCTCAGGGGCAATGTCACAATACACCTCATCCTCTCCAGGCATGGACACATCTACTATCATCTGACCTGTCACATTCTTATAAAGCTCTGAATTGGATGAATGGAGAATCTCAGCTTGCTGAGAAAGAAGTGCATCCTCTGAAATTTTCTCTTGCTCTCTCTCTTTTTCAACTTCTTCTTTGATATCCTGAGCTTTTCTTGTATCATAAGGATGAGAAATATCTTCAATAACAACAGACTGCTTGGGTTGCCTTGCTGGAGGGATATTAAGAATTTCAAAAGCTCTCATATCTTGACTTGGAATAGGCTCCAAAGCTTTGTCAAACTTATATCTAAGTCTGGACACCAGCACAAAATCTTTGCTCATAAGAGTGATCCTATGAGCAAATGCAGCAGCAATGTAGCCATCATTCATAAAGTCGATTAAAAAATCTTCAGCAGCCTCTTGAAGACACATGAGGGCCTGGGTTTCCCATCGAACTTTCTGAAGATATGTGTTTCTCATTTTACCAACCAACCTTTCTGATATGTCCCTGACAACCCGTGTAAATGGCAGTCGAGGGATGAGGAGACTTGTAGATTTCTGTGCTGCTCTTATCTCTCTTAAGGACTTCACCTGATAATTCAATCTCTTTCTTGCTGTCGCCCTCGCACGAGGCTTTGGAAGGGGCTTTTCCTGTTCGGAAGGACCTGGCTTGTCTTCAGCTTTTTCAGTCTCCAATGGTGGGTAAACTTTCCTTGCAGTCTGCTTCGTCCTTGCCATTGAAGCTAGAAAAGGAGACCAGATCAAGCAATTTGTATTATAGGACAAAACAATGAAGTAGCCCGAACGAAGCGATATAGGGATTCCAAAGATTATGGAAGGTGATAATCGCTTGATTCGGGCACGAAGTAAAAATAAGAAAAATCCCGAACGAAGCGATGATGAGAATCCGGGAGGTTCGGATGCGTGTTATCGCTTGATGCGGGATGGAGAAAAAAATGAAGACCCGAACGAAGCGATGAGGGAAATCCTAGTGAATCGGATGTTCGTTATCGCTTGATTCGGGTAGGGAATTGAGAACGCTTGATATGGGAAAAGTGGGGTTGAGAAACAAAAGGTAGCCTGGTTTCGCTTGATACAGTGACAGAGAAAAAAATGAATATTTTTAACAATATTAAGTATTTATACCTCGGATATGTCGTACAAAGTACCGTTGAGTACACGTGGTATGTAATCATTATTGCCACGTGGCATAAACGGTCACTATTTAATGTCTTTTAGTCATGCGTTTTTAAAACTTTTCCCCAGTTTTGGACCACTCGTCTGCGTCAGATCAAGCTGTGCACCGTTTTCTCTTCCAAACCCTATTTTGCAAAAATCAAAATTAATTTGGAGACCTTGGAATTGGTAAATCCCGCACCAAGCGAAAGAGTCATTCCAATTTTTTTGGACCTTTCATTTTCGCTTGGTTCTGGCACATCAGAATTTTTCAGGCATTTTTGTCAAATATCTCAATGAGTAAAGGTGTTGCGGGTCGACATGAGCTTGTTGAAGAAAGCCCAAGTGAGAAGCTCTTGAATGCTATTTTGCAAGATGGTCATGATATGAAGGTATACTTTGATGCAGTGGAGATTTTCAATCCAAGGTTTTCTCTTTCAGATGTTTTGTTGAAGCTCAAGGACATTCTTGAAGATGAGTACAACCAATTTGAAATGTCAATTCAAGCTCATTGTTTTCGTGTCGGAGACCATGATTTTTGTCACCTTACAGATTTTACACAGCTATCTGTGGAGAAAGCCAAAGTAACAAAGAGGTTCAATAGATTTTCAAACAGAACTTCTTTCACATGCCCTTCATCCATTTCTTGTCCTATCCATAAAAAACATTGCAACCTTGTCCCCAAGGATGTCTCCTTTCTTTTCTTCCTATTTTTGAAAGCAGAAATACAGGATAAAGAGCAACAGCCAGAAATTGATGCAGAGAATGAGGAAGAAAACTTAATTGTCACCACAGTTTCAAAGTTAGAGAAATGTGAAATTTTAGAAGAGGAAGAAATTGATGTTCAAGCTGAGGAGAGAGAAAGTGCAAATCTTGATGTTGCAGAATTTAGGGCTTCCACTATTACTGAAGAGCCTTCAGAGGTAGCAAGTATATCTGAATCCTCTGTTACTCTTCCAAACCTTCCTTTCTTTTATATCAATGAGAAAGATTTTATTCCTCTTTCCTATCTTCAATGTCTCTTCAATATCAGAGAAGACTACTGTATTGCAGCAATTTCAGAAGCTTGTGAAGTGGCCAAGGACTTTATTGATACAGAAGTAGAGCCAAAGGAAGAGTTTTTGGCACTTGATTTGCAAACATCTGACAACTCATTTATCCCTGCTACTGATGCACTTGCCTTGTGCCTTAAAAAATGGAAGAGGGGAAACCTTCCTTGAGTGATGAGGATTTTGAGGACAGGCTAATTGAGTTAGGTATTGAGTCTTTTGGCAGAGATTTCAAGCTTCAGGCAGATTCTGATAAAGTGGAAAGGGTTGGCTCTTGCAACTTGATGAAAGACAAAGTAGTAATTGAGGATGAGTTGCAGAAGGTACCTTCCATTTAATCCTTTGTTAAATGTTATTGTGATTGTAATTTTTTTTAATTGAGGTTTTTGTCTTGCAGATTGAATTGCTTGATAAGGATGATTTTCTGGGAAGAGCTAGAGGCACCAGAGTGAAATCTACAGAAACAAGGTCAAGAAGGCCTTCATCTGCTCTCATGCACTACTTGCCTACATTGGATAAGGCTGTGTTCTGTGCATTCCACATGAACTTCTCTGAAGATGCTGAGTTGCCAATATTTGCCTTCAAGGTGTTGTCAAGGTTTATGGGATATACTCCCCTTCAAATAAATGCTAACAAGGTTTTGCTTCTAGAGAGAGCTGCTGCTCTTAGAATCTTTGGATATGCTGCAGGTTTCAATGCCTCAAGAGCAGGATACTTTCTTTGCTACTCTAGCTATGCAGCTGCAGCTGAGGTGTCAGATATCAATCTCCTTGGAGGTTATAGAAGGAGAAAATTTTTGAGATATAGAGGTGACATGCCAAGAAGTCCCAAGAGAATCAAATACTAATGTACACAATATTTTGCAAGGACCAACTTTATTTCAGCAAAACTTTTTGTTAGAGGTACAAATGTGTTAGTAATCATTAGTCTCTTTCTTGAGGTGTTGGTGTAGTTTCAGATTGCTGGGTCTTTGATCTCATCCTTTGTAATTGCCTCCTGTAGAACCAATTGAATAATTCGTTTAGTGCATTGCTTCTTCTTTGTCCACCTCCTCCTCTTCGGGTACATCTAAAAAAGGAAGTTCTCGCTTGATAATGAGACTTTTCCAATCCTTGTGTATTCCATGTTGCAAGTGGTCCTTCTGTAGCAAAATATGGTCCATGCAAGTAAAGAATATGCTACAAAGAAAATTTTTGTTAGTACATTTAAGAAATTTCAAGTAATAAGTCTGGACACACCAATATATAACTGTTTTGATAAGTCTGAATACTCACCAAGTAATAAGTTATGTCTTTTTCTCCCCAGGCATCTGTGATAGCTTTGATCAAAAGCTTTATTGCGTTTTTGAAATCATCTGCATAAGTATTTGAACCAACTTGTCGTCTAAGGACTTTGAAAAAATTGTCGAGTTTTTTCCAAACTTCCATACGTTTGTTGGCTACATCTGGTCTACTTTTGACATTTGTGGTGATGACACACAGCTGTTTCCAACAGTTCCACATTGCGTTGACTTGTTTGGTGTCATGGTTGCTCAAAAATCTTCTCGCTTTTGCTCCTCCCATTGAAACATCTTGCAGAACATCACCTGTACCTCCAGAAAGAACAGGATCTTTTTTAAGATGCACTTCCCCACCATGAAAACCCATTTGAGAGAGCAAGGCTTCGCACTTTTCTATGCACTCATCTGCAAGTTTAGTCGGCTTAATAGAATATGCATAGTCCAGATGAAGTCTGAGCAATTTGTCCAAGATTCTTATCTCTGCATGCAGTGTACATATATGCACATTTTTCAAATGTATTGGTAGAATTGGATCCCATATTTTAACAGAAGTTGGATAATCGACAATATTCACATTATTTCTGGATGGTGGTTTTCCAATCTCATTTTTTGCAAGCCATTCTTTTGTCCCTGTGCTTGCCATGCAATAAAGACATGGATATTTGGTATTTGCTCCTCCACATACACCAACATACACTTCAACGCCTTGAGGTCGGCACTCAAATGCCATTCCACAATGAAATCACCTATGTCATCAACATGAAGGTGTTCACCTGTATTCTGGCTCTGAATAACTGAAGGAATGTCTATTTTTGAGAAGAGCCACTTTAATGTTTCATGACTCTCTACTGGTACCTGAGCTGATCCAATCCACCATAGCTCCATTTTTGATTGAGTTTTGTGGTATGGAGAATCAAGCTTACCCTGACTATAGTCCAATGCTTTATTCATTAGGGATATAGATATTCTTTCCATTTTTTGACACTTTTGGATTTGAGCTTCATCTAATTTTAAAACAAATACAAGTTTTCCTTCACAATCTATTTCTCTTATGTTGTAATATCTCACCATAAAAGATTGGACTTTTCTAATGTTCATCCAAATATTATTATAAACGTTGTATTCAAAAGATGATTTTTTTTTTGTCTCTCATATGGCATTGTTCCCTCAATATGGAAATACTCTCCGAAATGTTTAGAAATTTCCTCATTTAACATAGTTCTATATTTTCCAACATTGTGAGGTCTAGGCAACCCAAAAGCTTTGATTTTGTAATACTTAAGGACCCTGAACCAGGTTTTAGAGATGGCTCTGTATCCCTTTCTACTCACTCCCACTGTGTCACAAACTTCTTGCATTTGAGAAGGCTGGACTAATAAGTCCATATCTTTTAATAGATGTTGAAAGACCAGTTTTTTTTTAGTTTGATTTTCAGGAAGTTCTAAAAGTTTCAAGATATCCGACCTATTCATAAGCTCATTCAAAAATCTCACCCTTTCCTGAGCATTAGACATGTCAAATCCTAGAAGGTTAGTAACATGATCTCTTACAAGTTTTAACCTTTTTTTTCTTTGTCCAGATCTCTCTGTTAAGTTAACTACATCTCGCATTCGTTTTACTCGTGCTCTTAATCCTATTGGAGTTTCTTTTAAGGATTTCAATTGATCATTTTCTTGTTTCAAAGACACTATTTCGTTTTCAAGTTCTAAAATTTTTGTTGCATTCAAAGATGAAGTATTTTGAAGATATGTAGTATATTCTGCATAATTAATATGTGATTGAGATAGTCTTGAACTATAACCAAGTAAGCCATCCTCCCCATCACCAACAAATCTAATCAAATCATGTGGTGTGTGAAAAGAAGGATACCTTCCTGTTTTGGGATCCGGTGGATATAGACTTCCATCTGTCCATAGGTCAATATGCTTCTTTCCTTCATTGCGAAGATGTTGAGCTTCATTTGCACATGATAGGGATCTTTGGTAGACACTCCGTGTAGTTGCATACTCTTGGTTGAGCTTGATGTTCAAATGAAACTTTCGATTAGATGTATCACTCATTACTAACCGAGCAAAAAGTATAAGCAGAGCTATTAGATCATGAGAGACACAGAAGAATGAGAATGAGATGTAGCTTGTGAAATTTTTAGAGAAGCAGAGGAGTGAAATTTTTTTGGAGAATGGATAAGAGCGCGTTTGGAGAGAATGGTCATTTTGCCACGTAGTCACTAAAAGAGGACAAATTTCGAGACGAGCCATTAAAGAGTAGCATGAAAACGATCTATTTTTTAAGATTTTAAAATATGCACTTAGATACGTATTCAGACAGATAGATACGCTTTAAATACCCAAAACGGCTAAATTTGGAGCCGTTTTGACCGTCAACATTCTACTAATTAGCAAGTTAGCGAAATTCCTTACACAGCCCATTTTGAGACGTTTTTGGCCCTAATGGATGCTTGCTCAGTCTCTACGACTCTTGCTATGAGTGATGTAGCATTATGGCATGCTCGATTTGGCCATCTCAATTATGGCAGTTTGTTATGCCTTTAAAGCCATGATACGGTGTCTGAGTTTCCAACTCTTGAGACGCCTACTATAGACATGTATGTGAGGGGTGTATTCTTGGTAAAATGCATCGGGCATCATTTCCAAAGGATGGATCTGTGAGAGGTGTTAATAAATTACAGCTTATACATAGTGAAGTATGTGGTCCTATGATTTGAGGACACCATCTATCAAGGGATATCTCTACTTTGTCACTTTTATTAATGATTACTCTAGATATAGCTGGGTGTATCCATTAAAGCAGAAGTTAGAGGTTTTTATGTGCTTTAGGCACTTCGTATCCATGGCTAAAAATGCATGTGAATGTAAAGTTGGCACCCTTCGTTCAGATCCGGGGGGTTGTATATTGTTGAAATGTCAAGCTCGTATACAGCTGGAGGATAGCACATGGGTGCTGACAGAGTGACAGTATGGTAGATGGATATCGTGTGGTGTGTTTATGACCGCGTCCAGCTGGTCATGTGTGGTGTGGACAGTACATTAGGTTTACTTTGTAGTGTGGACATAACACTATGTTGTGTTCTCTTTTGGGTGTGTGAGAGAGATGATGACTATGGCTTCTCTCCTTCTTTATGATTGATGAATATGGATTAGGGTTTGCTTCTCTTTGTGTGTGCTCCCTCCTTCTTCTGTTTTTTATCATGGTATCAAAGCCTAGAGCTCATTAGTTGTGTTGTGAGAGTGAGTGAGAGAAGAGGGAAGAAGAAGAAGAAGCTGTGAAGATTTCCATTGAAGCTGTGGAGCAAAAGAAAGCTGTGGAGCTCACCTCGGTTACAGATCTGAAGCTTGGCCTAACTGGTAAGAGTAGCAAAACTCCCTTGAGCGGATTGCAGGTGCCAAAGAGCAGGTTCAGTGAAGATTGAAGTGCATAAAGCAAGCAGAAAATTTCTGGTTTTTCTCTAAGCTTTCATGGAAAGCTTGAAGTGAATATACTCTTGGCAAATGTATACACAAAGGCACGTGTATTTGAGCTTGCACATGTATTAGCAAAGTGGGCACAAGCAACATACAGAATCTTGAAGCAGATTGATGCATACAGATTTGAGCAAAATCAAGTGAAAGTGAATTTATGCAAAAGTTTCTGGTTTTTCACAAAAACAGTGAACATACCCCCCGATTGCAGAAGCTAGAGGAAAAATTGAGCCAAACCCTTCAAGAACAAGGTAGCTTAGGTCATTGCTAAGGTGCTGATGTTGTCAATGAGCAAAAGCCCTTTCTCTACAGGCCCCAGGAGCAGGCGGCGCTACTTCATGCAGTATTTTGGACTGATTATGGTGTTTTTGGCATAGCACACTCATTTCTACATCAATGTGGGAGCTTTAAAGCTTGGAGTGCTTAGCAAAAGTGTGATTGAGAGTTGTATTACATTTGGGGCAGCTCATTTGATGTATTTGGAGCTCATTGAAGTCATTTATCAGAGATTTGCAGGTTTGCAGAAGTTCTGTCCAGAAACATAGCATTACTAATCAAGGCATTAATCCTTGTCTATATCAAACTTGCCTAATTCCTTTGGTACAAGTGAAGTCCCAATAGTTGCTAAGCCTTTGGTTCAAGAATTTTTGAATTTGGGTCAGATTTGAAGGAGATAGAGCACTTTTA
The DNA here is from genome assembly GCF_041138505.1 of Cibotium barometz. Lineage (NCBI taxonomy): Eukaryota > Viridiplantae > Streptophyta > Polypodiopsida > Cyatheales > Cibotiaceae > Cibotium > Cibotium barometz. The sequence continues at coordinate 19,796,241 of NC_141053.1, forward strand.
GTGAGAGGTGGTACCTGACATATGCAGAAAAAGGCAAACCAGAGAGCTACAAAAATTGGTGGTTCTCATTAACCTTGAAGAATTTGATCAAACCCTTCTAGGATATGTTGGAGCAATGTGTAACGAAGCCAATGAATGCATAAACATCAAATTTGAACAAGATTTGAAGGAATTAGAGCAAGATCTTTGACTGGTTCTTTGGCGAGAAAAAAAAACCAGAAAATTTTTTGTGAAGAAGTATCATTTGTTTTCAACCTTGATCGAGTATACATTGTTGATGAAACATTGTGGGATCTAAAAGCACATATATTGCAATCATTTGATGTGATTTGGAGAGATTTGGAGCATTACAGGTACTTCATACATTGTGTTCAAAGGGGTGCATCTACTACCTTGCAAACATGGGAGATGGTCCGATACAAATTGTTGGAGAGAAGCTTGACAGAACTAACTTTCAAGTGTGGAAGTTTCGAATGAAGAGTTTTTTGAAAGGAAAAGGTTTATGGAGTCTCGTCGTGTTGGATGAAGACCCGGAGCCATTTCTACCTCCTCAACCCAATAATGCTCAGTTGGTGGCTCACAAGCAATGGGTAGAGCGGTCTTCGAAAGTGTTGCATTACTTTTCAATATGTGTAACAGATGCCTTGCTTATTCACATCCAAGATGCAGATACACCGAAAGAAGCATGGGATATATTGTGCCGAATGTATGAGACAGACACTGGTGCAAGGAAGATACAACTAAAGCAACAGATTCACAGTGTAACACAAAGGAATAGGAGTATACATGAGTATGTTCAGGAAATCAAGGGTTATGCAGATTCACTATCATCAATTCATGCCCCAATGGATGATGATGATTTGGTTGCTCTCACATTGCATGGTTTAGGTCGGGAGTACAAATCTTTTGATACTTCCATCTCAGTAAGGTTGGGAGGAATGCCAGACTTTAATGAGCTTGTGTCATTGCTCATTGTGGAAGAATTAAAGCTTGGACTTGGTGGTATGAATATTACAGGTGGTGCATCCTCATCCAGTAATGATGAGCATGCAAGGAATCAGGCTTTTTACTCATCTAGAGGCTCTCGAGGCAGGGGGAGATTTACCCCTCGAGGCCGTGGAGGACATGGTTGGAATGACAGGTCTACTCAACCACAATCAAATCAGAATTTTCAGAATTCACAGTCATCATTTGGACCACGTGGAGGTCGTGGATTTCAATCCCATAGGGGGAGAGTTGGAACAGGTGCTCGTGGTAGAGGACGATGGCAAGGTCAACAAAATTTGAATGGGATTGAATGCCACTATTGTGGCAAACTTGGACATATGGCAAAAGATTGTTACAAAAAGCAAAATGATGTCAGGAATGGAAGACCACAACATGGAAATTATGCATCTACTAGTAACAATGATGGGAGTTCAAATCATCTTTTTGCAATGAAGCACATTATGGGGACAATGGATTCTCAGAATGCTAGAGATGAGTCATTGTATATGGATTCAGGTGCCTCAAACCACATGACATGTCATGGTGAGTGGTTTGAGAAGATGCAACCATTGGGTACAAATGGTTATGTGGTCACAGGAGATGATACTTAGCATCTTATAACACATGTTGGTAGTGTGCCTTTGAGGATGCATGATGGAAATGTGAAAAATATGTCAGAAGTGCTATATGTACCATCCATTACAAAGAATTTAGCATCAGTAGGCCAAATGGTTGAGCAGGGACTACAAGTAAGATTCAATGAGAATGATTGTTTTATGGAAGACTTTAAGCATGGCTATAGATTGATTGCCAAGGGCAAGAAGGAAGGAAGGTTGTTCAAATTGGATGCAGGCATACCAGAATTGGGCTCAGCCATGTTTTCTAAAAGCAATGGGATTGTGCAAGACATTGATATGTGGCACAAAAGGATTGGACATGTCAATATACAGAGATTAAAGAACATGCAAACAAGAGGCATTGTCAGTGGATTGCCTAGATTCAAATATGATGGACATATGCATGTTTGTGAAGCCTGTCAGTTTGGAAAGCAGGCAAGGTTGAGGTTTCCTAGAGAAGGAAATATGAGTAACAGGCCACTTGAGATAGTACACAGTGATGTATGGGGTCCTGCACAAAACACATCTATCAAAGGCAGTCTATACTATGTGACATTTATAGATGATTTCAGCAGGATGACATGGATATACTTTCTGAGAGAGAAGAGTGAAGTGTTGGAAAAGTTCATGGATTTCAAAGCTCTTGTAGAAAAGCAATATGGCTGTTGGATTAAATATTTGAGAACAGATGGAGGTGGTGAATACACCTCAAAAGCTTTTGAGCATTTCTTGAGGAAACATGGAATAAGAAGACAGTTGACTTGCAGGTATACACCTCAGCAGAATGGTGTGGCTGATGAGAGAAAGAATAGAGTCATATGTGAAGTGGCAAGGGCAATGCTCAATGAAAAGAGCATGCCAGATTACTATTGGGCAGAAGCATGTGCTACTGCAGTGTACATTCTGAACAAAACACCTACAGCAGCCATTCATGGAAGCACGCCAGAGATGCGGCTTACAGGTTACAGGCCAGACATTGGACATCTCAAAGTCTTTGGATGCGTAGCTTACGTACATGTGCCTGACGAAAGAAGAAGGAAGTTGGATCCTAAGGCAGAGAAATGTGTATTTGTTGGATATGCACAGGATCGAAAGGCATACAAATGCTATAACCCTCAAACTAGACAAGTAGTCATCTCACAAGATGTGGTGTTTGATGAGCTTGCTAGTTGGTACAAAGCAAAAGATGAGGGAGTCATTGAGTCACTTGAGGCAGATGTGCCTGTGAACTTGCCAGCAAGTTCATGCTTGGAGTGACAAGATCAGCAGATATCTTGTCAGTATTGGATTTGTGGTTGGAAATGCAGACTCTTCACTTTATGTGAAGAAGACACATGATGGTATCGTGATGATAGTCATTTATGCTGATGATTTGATTATCACAGGTGATTGTGGGAAAGACATTGATGTGGTTAAGGCCTCTTTATGCAAAGAGTTTGATATGAAAGACCTTGGTGATTTAAGGTTCTTTCTTGGCATTGAGGTGATTAGAACAAGCAAGGGTATATGGTTGGTGCAAAGGTAATATGCACTTGACATGCTGGCAAAGTATGGTATGACAGCATGCAAACCAATGTTGACACCATTAGAGCAAAATATGAAGCTTAGGGCTGATTTGGGTGATGAGCTTGATGATATCACCATGTACAGAAAAATGGTTGGTAGCCTTATCTACATGACCATTACGAGGCCAGATCTCAGCTATGCAGTTGGTTTGGTAAGTCAGTTTATGCAGAGTCCTCGTAAACCTCACTTGGATGCTGTGAGACGTATCTTGAGATACGTCAAAACTACCGTGCATTATGGTCTTTTCTATGAGGCAGGAAAAGACATGCATGTCTATGGATATACAGATGCAGATTGGGTCGGTAGTGCATATGACAGGAGGTCTACCAGTGGCTATGTTTTCAGCCTTGGTAGTGGAGCTGTGAGTTGGAGCAGTAAAAAGCAACCTACAGTTGCTTTATCTACCACAGAGGCCGAGTATCGTGGAGCAACCATAGCTGCATGTGAGGCTATGTGGTTGAAGAAGTTGCTAGATGATGTCAGGTTACAGAGTGATATGAGAGTTGTCATTCATTGTGACAACATGAGTAGTATTCAGCTAGCGACCCAGTTTATCATGCCAGGACCAAACATATTGAGGTCCACTATCATTTCATCAGAGAGAAAGTGCTAGGTGGGCATGTTGATTTGACATATGTACAGACAAATGAGCAGGTTGTAGATATCTTTACCAAAGCACTTGGTAAGGATAAGTTTGAGTATTTTCGTACTAGATTGGGAGTCCTAGAGATGGACATGTCGAGCTTGAGGGGGAGTGTTGAAATGTCAAGCTCGTATACAGCTGGAGGATAGCACATGGGTGCTGACAGAGTGATAGTATGGTAGATGGATATCGTGTGGTGTGTTTATGACTGCGTCCAGCTGGTCATGTGTGGTGTGGACAGTACATTATGTTTACTTTGTAGTGTGGACATAACACTATGTTGTGTTCTCTTTTGTGTGTGTGAGAGAGATGATGACTATGGCTTCTCTCCTTCTTTATGATTGATGAATATGGATTAGGGTTTGCTTCTCTTTGTGTGTGCTCCCTCCTTCTTCTGTTTTTTATCATATATGTCCAAGGAATTTCATGCATAACTGGCTGAAAAAGGCATAAGGCATCAATTTACAGTGCCATACATACCTCAATAAAATGGTGTGGCTGAGAGGAAGAACATGTCTCTCATGGAGATGGCACAATGTATGGTGAAAGTTGTTAATCCCATTTGGATTAACACCATGATCCTCATTTGGGGATATTAATAAGTGTCATGTAAAGGCACTATAAATGTTGTACATTATGAGACATTGGCCATCCAAGGCCTAGTTAGTAAGTTTTGGGCGCCCAAGTGTGAATAAGGGCCAATTATATATAAGGTATTTTCTCATAATGAAAGGACACAATCCCCTTTGTGCTATTGAGATATCTTCCCTTGTACTTGTGAGAGAGTGAGGAGTGAGGAGTGAGAGCATTGTAGCATTGTGCCTCTTTCATACTTGTGTGTTTATGCTTGTATGAGAGAGTGAGAGAGAGTGTGATTGGCCTATGTGATGGTGTGAGCAACTCCACGGTGATAGTGTTGTGGAGGTGGAGCTTGGAGTTTGGAGCATACATGCGAGCTTGGAGGCTTCAAGAGACACGAGCTCGAAGCATTGGTACGTACCCCATGACATTTGTGTTTCATTGCTCATCCATTAGGTGAATGTGTAGAGTTCCCTCTTGGAGGTGTGGTTAAGCATAACATTTTTGGTGCCGCTGGGAAAACACCTTTGTTTCTTCCATACTCTTTGAGTTTCAGCTCCCATTGCATAGTATTCATTGTTGCCTTTGCATTTTGGTAATGCATTATATGGAAAATGAAAGGATAAGGTGTGTGTGGTTGAGAAAAAAATTTATAGTTTTGATGCTGTGAATGTTGTGGAAGGTAGTTTAGGAAAGGATTCATTGGTTACTCTTGATAAGTTGATGTGTTAGCACCACAAAAAACACCAACGTGAAGAAGCAGGTTGCGTGTTGTTTCTTCTTTTTTTTAAAATTCAAAAAAATAAAAAACATAAGGGACCATTGATTGAGCTAGGAACTTGCATTTCATCCCCTAGCATTGGCACAATCTAATTTTCATCAATTGGATAAGTATTATACACCCAAGACTACAAATTGCCAATGCGAAAAACTTCATGCGTGAAAGTGCAGGACAATGTGAACCATTTTCCTGCAATTTCACGTCGCGAGTCGCTCACAAAATCAGCGCCGAGATTTTAGCCGAAAATCATGGGATTACATTCCAAAAATAGAAACCCTTATCCTGACACCTACGACGACACGATTCACTCTGCCAAAAATTGGATCACGTGAAAGTGTAGTAGACTTTCACGACGTGAACCATTTTCGAAGTAGTTCACCGCGTGAAACACTTTTGAAGCAATTCACAATGTGAAACACTTTTTGAAGCAGTTCATGGCATGAAACACTTTTTGTTTCTTCATGACGTGAACTCAATCCTGTTGTTTCACGAGAAGACCAAAACTAATGAATTGACAAAACTAAGGCTATGAGGGTTGGATAAAGAAGGAATTTAATCTTAAGGAGAAAAACTAGATCACATGAAAGTGCAGTAGACTTTCACGACATGAACCATTTTCAAAATAGTTCACGGGGCGTAAAACACTTTTGAAGTAGTTCACGGCATGAAACACTTTTGAAGTAGTTCTGAAACACTTTTTGTTTCACGATGTGAACCATTTATTCTGTAGTTTCACGACGTGAACCATTTTTTCACAACGACGTGAACTAAGTCCTGCTATTTCACGATGTGAAATTTTCTCTACTAATTCATACCTCTTGAGCAGAGCGATAAAACCAAGAATTGAATCAGTTTGGGTTGGATACTATCTTATCAAATCATACATACATGCACTTAAGATCTGGAAAACTCATCGGAGACGATCTTATGCCTAACGATAGTGCATCAAATCATCCAGGAACTTCCTATCAAAGAAGTGTGGGATATCGGACGACAGTCTACAAGCACACACTTAAGTGTCTTGAGAAACCTAACCACCCCAGAAACTAGTAGTGAGGAATCCATGGAATAAGGGCTGAGATACACTGGGTTTGGGGAAGGTGACAAACCACACTCTCCAACCAAGTCCAGTGGGATCATTGATATAGCCCCAGGATTTTTTGGTCTCCAAACCAGTCATGATGAAGAAGCGCAATCTGTGAGCATGGGTCCGTCAACTAGCGTTGGACTCGATCCAACGCAAGAAGGGCCATTCCAGACGTTGAATTCTAGGCTGTCAAATACTGGCATCCCTCAAATTAGACGAGATATGGAAAGTGTAGTTAGGACGGGTCAAATATTCTTTCCCACCACCGAGGAAATGAAATTAGACTTCCAACGAAGTGAGGTGGAACGACAACTTCGAGAATTGAGCTTAAGGATAAGAGTTGAGAGAAAGGAGACATATAATGTTAACCATCTCCAATCACAAGAAAAGGAATCTGAAATTGCTACAGGTAGAGGCGATGGGGATATTTCGAACCTAGAACCCATCAATGAGGAATCCAGAATGGAGGAAGGGGTTACAACCAGAGAAGAAGAGGGTAACATAGCCAACTTGGCTGTAGAAGTTGAGGACTGGCTCTATACCAAGAAGGACATAGAGCTAATGATCAATCACCCTACATTCTTACAAGATATGGAGCTCTTAGTTACACAAAGACGCACAGAGGCTACTATTGGGGAATCCCACTAGGATACCACAATTGGACAAGTCCAGGAACCTGATATACCAAGAAGAGCCAATATGGGTAGGGGACAAGGTCTAGGAAGGGGGGGAGCAATTCCCCAGAGACCTAGAAACGATCCAACCATGGACCTTAATGGAGCCACAAGGACAGACTTGTTGAATATTGCAGCTGAGATGGGTAGGGGGATGGTCAGGGAGTTGGGTTCTACTCTAGAACCTTGACCTTTCTCGAAACCCCATATCATCTCAAAACTTGTCCAAAAATTCTCTAGGGATAGAGATCTTATCCAACATGTAGAGATTTTTAAATCTACATGTGAAACCTGCAGACCAGTCAGTGATGTGACCATGATACATGCTTTTTCTCGACCTTAGAAGGAAAAGCTCATCAGTGGTTCAGAACCCTTAAGCCTAAGGACAAGGTTAACTTCACCAGGTTAAAAAATATTTTTGTGCCCTGCTTTGCACGTAGTGGTGATAGGTGGAGCCCTGTGGCCCAATAACATAACATCAAACAGAAGGAAGATGAGTCTATGAGAGACTATGTTTCTCACTTGAAACACTTGAATTCAAGATGCAAAATTTGGGAAAGATTAACAGATGATCAATTGTTACCTTGTTTCAGGAGAGGGGTTAGAGACCATAAAATGCATGATTACTAGGTACTATCTTGGCCAGCTACCCTTGATGCATGCTGAAAATTGGCAATCGAATACGAAGATAACATGTTAGAATTGCGGCTACAGGTACATGATGAATTCTCTAAGGATTGGGGCGAAGAGTTGAGTAAAATATTGTTGGAAGGGAGGAATCTAGAGAAAATCACCATTAAGGAAACCGATACACCCAAACTTACAAAAACGGGATGTTGAAAATGCAAAAAAGCCTTGGTAGAGGCAGAACATGTGGCCAAGAAAATCATGGAAAAAATAAAAAAAGATAATGAGGACAAAATGGATGTACACTTAGTACCTAATGAGGAAAAAATAAAAAAAGATAATGAGGACAAAACGGATGTACTCTTAGTACCTAATCATTTCAAGAATTAGACAATTAATTATCGTAGAGTGGTCCGGTTAACAGCCACTAGAGTAAAAGAGGAATGGCTGTCGACATCATACGATGGCCCGACAGAAGTCAAGGAGGTTGATATTGCGGAATCAGGGGAAGAAGCAAGGCCCGTATATAGTGCCAAGGATTTGATCTTTGTAGAGGAAGTAGAGCTTATTGCTCTTCTTAAGGAATACAAGGATTGTTTCACCTGGAACTATAAGGAAATGAAAGGGGTACCGCCCGAGGTGGTATAACATACAATTCCAATTATGGAAGGATCACGGCCTTCCAGGCAGAAACCATACCAGATGAATCCAAAGTATACAGCAATTGTAAAGGAAGAAATTGATAAGCTCATTGCTGCTGACTTTATCTATGAGATCGAACATACGGATTGGTTATCACCCATTGTGATAGTGCCTAAAAAGAATGGAAAATTGAGAGTATGTGTCGATCTTAAGAAAGTAAATGCAGCCACTCGAAAGGACCATTACCCATTACCGTATACCGAACATGTCCTTGAAAGAGTGGCTGGAAGGGAAGCGTACAGTTTCTTAGATGGGTTTTCAGGGTACAATCAGGTGTCCATAGCACCAGAAGACGAACATAAGACTGCCTTCAATACCATGTGGGGAACATTTGCTTACAAGGTCATGCCGTTCGGTCTTACAAATGCCCCGGCAACCTTTCAAAGATTGATGTGCACAGCTTGTAAGGACTACTTGAAAAAGTGGTTGGAATTGTTTATTGGTGATCTATGTGCAGATTCTCGATGGGAAGATCATTTGAATTGTTTGAGGAAGGTGTTTGAATGTTGCCGATTATATCGAATATCACTAAACCCTTTGAAGTGCCAGTTCTGGGTCAAGCATGGTGTGATACTATGACACATAGTCTCAAAAAATGGCATATCCATTGATGATAGCAAGGTCAAGTTGATGTTGGAGCTACCACTGCCCACACCAACTACAAAGGTGTGCAAAGGTTTATGGGTCATGTGGGTTATTATCGACGCTTCATCATATTTTATGCGAAGATAGCCAGACCCTTGTATAAACTGCTCATTGTCTTTGAGTGGACCAAGGAGTGTCAAGAGGCTTATGATCGTCTAAAGTAAGCCTTGGTAAGTGCACCCATTTTGTGACCCCCCAATTGGGATCTTATATTCCACGTACACATCGATGCGTCAAATTTTACAATTGGTTGCATGCTAGCCCAACCTGGTGAATTCAAGTTGGAATATCCAGTTTGCTTTGCTAGTGGTCAATTGAATGATGTAGAGGTGAACTACACCACTACCGAAAGAAAAGGATTGGCCATGGTTTACGTAGTCAAGAAGTACCGACATTATCACTTGGCTAACAAATTCATATTTTTTGTGGACCATCAAGCTTTGCTATATCTAGTGAATAAACCTTGCACCAAATGAATAATCACACATTGGTTGGCTACTATTGTTGTTGGAATTCGACTTTACTATCACGGTAAGGAAGGAAACACAACATGTGTTGGCCGACCACCTGTCCAGAGTTCGAAATGGAGAACCAGCAACAATGACCTCCCTGATGCTTGTCTATTCAAATTGGATATGGTACCGGAGTGGAGCGAAGAGATTTCAGAGTATTTGTCTTATGGCTTCCCTCAAAACGTACCCTTAAATAAGGATAAGATGCGAAGGCTTATCAAGATTGTAGCACCATATCAATTGATCGCCACAGAGTTGTATAGACTGGGCAAAGACAATGTGCTCAGACCATGCATAAGGGAGGATGAATTCGTTGACCATACTAGAAGAGTCTCATTCTGGGATAGCAAGCGGGCATTTTGTCAAAGAAATTACAGCCCGAAAGGTGCTCCAAGCTGGACTCTGGTGGCCCACGTTATTCAGAGATGCCAATGAGTTTGTCAAAAGATGCGAGGAATGCCAACGTTTCGCGATCTTGCAAAAAAGAGACAAGATGCCACTAACCCCCATCATTGTAAGGTAACCATTTGAGAAATGGGAAATAGGTTTTATGGGGCCTATAAGTCCGGCGGCTCATCCATCACAAGCCCGCTCCATAATAGTAGCCACTGATTATTTCACAAAGTGGGCAGAGGCTAGAACTTCAAAGAAAGTGGATGCGCGAACAACTGCAAAATTTGTATATGAGCAAATCATATCACGATTCAGCTACCCAATGGAATTGGTGAGTGACCGCGGCGTGACCGCGGCTCATATTTCATTAATGAGGTGATTAATCAATTGCTTGCAGGATTCTTGGTAATCCATCAAAAATTGTCTCACCATACTACCCTCAAGCAAATGGTCAAGCAGAAAGTACCAATAAGATTTTGTGTACCATCCTGACGAAAACTGTGGAAGCAAGTCAAACAGATTGGGAGCATAAGCTTATAGCAGCTCTTTGGGCCTACCGCACATCCTATAAGGTGGCAATAGGATATACTCCTTTGCATCTAGCTTATGGTGTTGAAGCAGTTATGCCCATGGAATACTTAGTCCCCAGCTTCAGAATTGCTATACAAGAACGTCTAATTGAAAATGCATTAGCTGAAAGGCTAATTGACTTGGAAAAACTGGATGAAACCTGGTTGATAGCATCACACGGACTCATGGTTGAAAAGTTGCACAGAAAACATTGGTTTGATAGAAACCTCAAGCAAAAAGAGTTAAAAACGAGGGACCTTGTCCTCATGTATGGTGTGGGTCTGGGACCATTCTACGTATTAAAAATCACACCTCAACGGTCTGCCCGAGTAGAGACAAGTGACGGCATCCAAATGGAGAGCTATGTCAATGGGAGTAAACTAAAAAAATACTTTGGACCATTAACCCAGGAGATGCTCTTCCAAGAACACCTCTTAAAAAAACAGAAGCAATTAGCAAAAGAAAAGATCCAGCAAGTGCAAGACGAGGCTAAAGCTAGGCAAGCAAAAGCTAAAATGCAGAAGGGCCTGATTCATGTTAATATGGCATCCATAACCCTCGTAGACGAAGAGGATCTAAACATTGAACCAGCAAGACTCAAGTGGTGTCTCACAACAACAAATAAGGGCATTGCAACAAGTGTTGCATTGATAGATATAGGATTAAGCCATAACCTAATCTCATATGATACTTGGATAGCCTTAGGGAGACCAAACTGGAACACACGGATGCAAAAGTTTGTAGCGTGTACTTAACAACCACAAAGGCCGTTGGGTATTTAAAAGTTAACATTTCCATCAGTAATAATCCCTTAGTTGAAAAGGTGTTTGTAATGCCTGCAGGTATAATGGAAGAGGAGATGATCTTAGGACGATCCTAGATCTATGCCCACAAGTGAAATATCCAAAGGGAAGAGAGAACAACATTGCTAACCATCGGTGAAAAAGTCATGTCCATACCATTATGGAGCTCGAAAAATCAAGGCAAACAAATTGCTACAAAAGCAGTACTTCAAAAACCAGAATCTACACCCACCGTGTTCAAATTGCCTACACAAAGCCTAACATACAAGAGTACATATAAATGGGTACCCCCAAGATTCACCCAAGGGGTCAATTTGAGAGGAAGGAACCAATGAATGATGAACGTTCTCATGAGAGAACCCAGTTCAAAAGTCAACCATTGACACCACCTACAAAGGGGTAGAAGGTCAAGAACTTGCAAAAGCCTCATGTGACTGCCGACAGTGGATCCAAAAGGACCTACTACGAGCACAAGGCTACTATCAAGTCAATACAACAATATGGCTACCCAAAATAAAATCTATGACAGACGCCACAATAGGTTTGAATCAATATACAAAAGAGGGTAATAGCTTTCAGCATCAACTCCCCAAAAGGACAAACCCCACACTTGCACTTATGTGGAGAAGGAAGCAAATTTAGCAACTTGAGTTGAGAATGACTCAAGCAACAACAATACCCACAGTAAATACAGAATTGAACAATATGTGTGAAGGAAAAATCAATACACAACCAGACACCGCAACAAAAATATTTAATTGGGTGGAAGGAACACTGAAAATCCCACAATTATAATTAAAAAGATTTCATCAAAATATGCCTAGAAGTACCAGAGAAAACCCTTGGTTTCCATGGTAAAATTAAGAGAAAAAGAAAAGCAATGCATCATCATGTGCATGCAGGTGCATTTGAGCACAAAAATTCAATTTTATAAACTTCACGTGAAACCGCAGAAAAATACTTCATGCCATGAAGTACTTAAAATGTTTCAGGACTTAAAATGTTTCATGACGTGAACTATTTTTGGTGTTTCACGTCGTGAAGAACCCCAAATTGTGTCACGACGTGAACCTTTTTTAGTGTTTCATGTCGTGAAAAAGTGCAAAGAAGTTCACGCCGTGAAACGGTAAAAACTATGGAACCAATCACAAAATGACACGTGGATTGATCATTTAACGTAGTGGTCTTGTCCGATGGCTACGCTATAAAATTGATTTTCCTTCTTGATTTCGTCACTTTCACTGGTGATTTCACATTCTCTTTCATCGATTCCTTGCGCGCGTTTGACTCTTTTCTTTGCTCCCGACATCGCCTTCCCGACCTCTCAAGGTGGGAGCTATACCTTTCCTTTCCTTTTTTTTGTTCCTTGTTTTTTGTTGTTGTTTCTTTTGAATGTGTATATTTTTTGGAACGGGTGTTGAAATTTTATCTCTTTTGATTACCGGTTCATGGATTGATCAAACAAATGAAAACGTAAAAATGCAATTGTAAAAACATAAGATATCAACCTTCCAAGAAAAAACTGCATGAATACATAAGGTGTTAAAAACAAAAAAATCTAGCATCATTGTCACGCAAAATTTGTGTAGTCTGCAACTTCACGGGAGACCTTCACGTCCCCGAACTTCACGAGAGAACTTCACGTCCCAGAACTCCACGGGAGAACTTCACGTCCTCGAACTTCACGGGAGACCTTCACATCCCCGAACTTCACGGGAGAACTTCGCGTCCCCCCGAACTTCACGGGAGAACTTCGCGTCCCCCCGAACTTCACGGGAGACCTTCACGTACCCAAACTTCACGGGAGACTTCACGTACCCGAACTTCACGGGAGACCTTCAAGTCCCAGAACTTCATGGGAGACCTTCATGTCCCTGAACTTCACGGGAGAACTTCATGTCCCAGAACTTCACGTCCCCAAGTCTGCAACTTCACGGGAGACCTTCACGTCCTCGCATCACATTCGCGTCTGCTGGTTCATGGAGAAACGTTTCACGCCTTCAAATTCACACATTATACTATATGGGAAGGCCCTCACGAACCTTTCCCTAACATACTAACACTAATTAACACCCAAAAAAAAAGAAAAAAAAAGGGGTGTCTTCCACCAGTCATTCGACTAACAATATATGGTTGTACAGATGTCTATGTCAGAATCTGCATCTCGAAGCAACCACCTCCAATACAAGCTAGCAGTGCCACAGGGTCCCAGAGTGTCAGAAAGGAGCAACTTCTTGGGCCCTTACGCCCAGTCCTTCCACAGAACTCTCATCAAAAGACAGGTCACTACACCACATGGGAAAATCACTCTGCAGTGCCACACTAAGGAGTGCCTCCATCTATTGGAAGATGCGGAAGTAAAGGATAAGCTGGAAAAAGTCAGCCTTGGTAGAATGGCTACAGTGCTACCCAAAGGGATCGACACAGACCTCTGCGCAGAATATCTCCGTAGTACATATGACAAGCAAACAAAGAGAGGAAAAATTACAAAGACACATGGTACCACGGAAGAGCTGCTCATAACAGAAGACCTCATCAGAGATGCTTTACAGCTCCCTGCCAGTCAAGGCCCATAGACACACAATAGATACAATGCCCATCAAGGGAGATGCTAAAGAGAGATTCTTATAACTCCAATGGGGCTGAGTGAGAGAACATCAAGGATGAAGCCACGGAGAAAGCTTCTAGGGTAATGTCGTTGATGATGCTAATCAAACCAGTTGTTGACAGGTATAATAGGGTCAGCCTTAACAGGATTGCCAAAGCTCATGAAGAGAAGGAGGATGATTGGACCTTTTTTATGCACAAAGAAATGGAAAATTATCTCAAGGCACATCAGTCCAAGGTCAGCAACCCATACCTGTTAACACAAATACTTAACCATGTGGCACAGCGGCCAATAAAAGATGAACCAAAGGAAAACATCTCGCTAGCCTTAATCCCCAGTCAACCTACCAAATCTACTAGGAGGGTGGATGAAGGACAAGCAGTGTTAATGGAGACAGAATAGCTCATAAAGTCAATCAAGAAAGATCAAAAGAAGAAGACTAACAAAAGGATGAGAGGGCTACTAGTGGATGTCACCACAGAATCTCACCAATTGGAAGCGGCTATGGCATCAGAGATCAAGACATACCAAGAAGCTCTCCAAGAAAAACTACAAAGCCCTACTATGCAGGAACAACACCAACAGCTCTCCCCTCCAATGAGCCCTGCATAATTAATATTCAAAGACCTCTCCTCGCTCAAGGATTCACAACTATCAGAGATACATACAGAGGAAGCTGGAGAACAAACACAGAAAGATCATACCCTGGAAGGACCAGCACACAAGAAGGCATCAGTTGCACAACAAGAATTAGAGAAGCCAGTCGAATCTAGTAAGAGGCCTCACTCCCCAGAGACGTCCATGCCAAGCAAACAAAGAAGATTGGATCAAGATGAGCCACTGCCGCATCTTGGTTCTTTCAAGGAGGTGGATTCTCAACAATTCCTCCAGGATACCTTGGAAGGCCTCGACACACTCCTCCATGACCCCCTTACAAAAATAAGTGTGGCCACTAGTACCAACTGGAAACAAGAACAGAAGGTATGGCATTTCCATTTTTTGACAACACACATGCTACTCGATGACAGGAATGCTAGCCTATGGAAGAAGTTAAAAGAGGCCAATGCACAAACACAAAGTGTCAAAGATACTTTGGTGGCCGTAGAGGAAACTCATAAAGAAGTAATCATAAAGAGTTTACAGGCTATAGAAGAACAGGAAACAAGATACAGTGCATTGGAGAACAATAACTTGGTTTTGAGTCAAACCATTGTACAAAAAATCAATGAGAATGCTGACTTGAATGCAAGGCTGGAACAAGCAAAGGAGCAGATACAAAAGGATATAGCTCACACACAGAGCCTAACAACTAGGCATGGAAATGCAAGAGTACCAAGAGAGTGCAAAGCGTATTGAGGATATGCTTCGATAACAAATAAAGCTCCTCATAGCCAACCTCAAAGAAGAACAAGAAAGAGTACAAGGACTGCAATAGGAAAACGAGAGTAGGTTAACAAAGCGCATGCGAAAAAACTCAAGGCTCTCAATGAAATAATTATCACTAACCAAATAGCGGCACAAAGAAGCTAAGAAACAATATCACAAATAGAAAACCAATTATAACATGCTACTCATGGGACCCGATATAGATCAGATTTCAGCCTTTAAGGTTGATTTGCAGTCATCATTTGAGATGTCGAATTCGGGACCCTTGCTTTACTATTTGGGGATTCAGTTTATGCAACGCAATGGTGGCATTATTATACTGTAGTCTAAATATATATAGAAGCTATTGAAGAGGTTTAATCTTGACGACTATAAACCTGTGGCTACCCCTATGGAGACAAGTACTCAACTTATTCTTCAAGATGCAGGAGAGTCTTTTGATGCTAGTTTATATCAGCACCACAGGCTGTTGGATCCCTTCTTTATGTGTGCAAATCACGAGGCCAGATATACAGTATGCGGCCTCACAATTGAGCAGATTTATGCATAGCCCAGGTACGAAGAATTGGCATGCTATTAAGCAGGTTTTTCACTATTTACAGGGCACTTAGTATTTTGGATTATTTTATCCAAAGGGGGGTGAGTCACAACTACATGCGTTCAGTGATTCAGATTGGGCTAGATGTTATGACACACGAGTGTCCACTAGTGGGTTTTTCTTTTGCCTTGGTGATTCATGTATATCATGGCTCAACAAGAAGCAGCCCCTACAGTGGCCACTTCCAGCTATAAATCTGAGTACGGGGCAGCTTTTATCTATAGTTGAGTGTGTGTGGCTGAAACATCTTATTATTGATTTGGGTGTTGGACAATCGTCTAGCACTATGATTTTCACTGAAGCCAGAGTGCATTAGCAGTTGCAAGGAACCCAGTGTTTCATGCTTACACTAAGCACATTGAGGTGCATTACCACTACGTCAGGGAAATACTCTCTGCAGAGCAGCAGAGATCAGCTTGGTCTATGTGTCTACACATGACAACATGGTAGATTTATTCACGAAGGCCCTTCCTCATGAAAAGTTCAAAGCTTTTCGTAAAGCTTTGGGCTTACTGCCTTTTCAGGATTGATCGGCCATACCCTGTACATGTTCACATCATCACTCTAAGGGGGGTTTGTAGCATTATAGGGTAGTGATGTGTGTGAACACACTTAGGACCGTTGGGGCACTTTTTCCCTTACTGGGAGGTTTTTTCCCCCGTGCATATGTACACCCTCTTATCTACTCATTTTGGGGTGTGTATTTATCTTTTGTATCTAGCACACATTTGTTCATTCTAATCTAGTGAGTTTGTGTGCTCTCAAGCTTCTCTATCTTGTGTGTGTACATTGTTGTAACCCTAATCCTAATTCTAACAATTGGTATCAGAGCTAGCTTCCTTGACACTTGATCTAGTAGTCTGCCTCCCTACTCACAACCCTATTTTTCTGTCTCCGATTGAGATACCCCCTTAGGAGAAGAAGGTATATAATGTAGTGTGTTGTTTACAAAGTATACATCAATTTTCGGGGTCCGCAATGTGATTCGAGCACATTTCGGGCATGTTTTGGGCACCGCAAGATTTATGCAGATATTCTAGAGAGGCATAATTTTGGATTGGTTCTACTCAATTTTGGGTGTTTGGGCTCTGTAACGGAAAAGATTTGGTGTGCAGCAACATCTACAGTGTCTTTAACAACATCGACCATCATCGCACTTTTTTCCTCACCAGGAGATTTTTTCCTCCATGCATATGTACACCCTCTTATCTACTCATTTTGGGGTGTGTACTTATCTTTAGTATCTGGCACACATTTGTTCATTCTAATCTAGTGAGTTTGTGTGCTCTCAAGCTTGTCTATCTTGTGTGTGTGCATTGTTGCAACCCTAACCCTAATTTCAACACAGATTCATGTTAAGATTAGATAATTGGAGTATCAATCTACCATGAGAAGCTCTCTATTGCATCAAAATCCATGTCACCCATTTGCATTGCTCACTTTGAGTACCTTTTCACCATATTCAATGCATTTTTAGCACATAGTTTGCATCTTAATCACTTGTATTAGCTTCATTGCATGAAAAATAGAAGCTCAATGCCATAATTTGTAAGGGAAGTAGACACTGCCATTGAAGCTAAAAGATCAAGGTAAGACTCCCCTCTCATCTCATAGAGCATGTAGAAGTTATCTCAAGGTTTAATGGTGATGATTTTTCCACATGGCAAAGCAAGACCATGTACATGCTTATGCATAAGGGGCTTTGGCAAGTGGAGGCTAAGACACTTGAAAATAACAAAGCATTGGGCCTTAATTCTCAAAACATCAGTGATGATATAATTAATCAAATTGCTGGCATCAAGGATGCAAAATTGGCATAGTAGGAGCTTAACAAGGTTTTCTGCCACCAACTCAAAGAGCTCCAAGATTAACCTTCTCATGAAATACTATAAGCTTGAGAAGAAGGACACAGAGAGCATGGCATAGCACATCAACAAGCTCAAAGGTATCAAACAACAACTAAGTGCCTTAACGAAAGCTATTGAAGAAGATGAATCTATTGATATACTATTAAAAAGTGCCTTAAAGAAAGCTATTGTGAAGAAGATGAATCTATTGATATACTATTAAAAAGTGCTGATAAAAAAACCATATAAATCACTTATGGGCTACACTTAAAAATATACCTAACGCTAAGCTTCAAGAGATAGAATCATCTTTTCTTGAGCATGAATCAAAATTCAAGGACAAATTAACATTCACTTCATAGTCAAGTGCACAAGCACTCTATGCAAAAATTTATTTTTAACATGAGGCTTGAACTATGGTTTGGTTTTCTCATTTTTTGACATAAGGACTTCTACTGATTCTGGTTTGTTTTTCTCATTTTTTGACATGAGGACTTGTATTGATTATACTAGTTGTGAACTAAATGACTTAAAGATAATACCTACAAGGTTTTTTGAATATACTAATCATTTCTATGATGCTTGTTTCTCAGTACCAATTCTCAATAGCACTAGCTATTCTCTGAGATTTTTGGCAAGGATACGAAAAATGTCGGTGGCCCATATACAGAATGTTGGGATCTGTCAATGCCTATCTACATACATGCACATCCAGAATTAAAATCACTAAAAGAATAATATGCTAAAGAATAAGTCAAAACACAAGAGAAGATTGCAAAAAACTATAGGAAATATCACATATACATTAATTAACAAGGATTGTCACCGATGTAAAATTTTATTGCTAGAACCTGAAATTTTAATATAGAATTTATTTTCTAACACTCCTACTCTCTCTTGTTTTGATAAATGGATTTTTTGCTTAGAATAATCTTGCAGATCCAACTATTATAGGATCAAGAAAACAATCTCCTGCCTGTTAAAATGACCCTACTCCTACATGTCATTATAATTCATAATCATTATTGCAATTCAATTACAAGTGGAATGCATGCCTAATTTTATGGTGACTTATATTCATGGGTCAGATGTCCTAGTGGATTTATCACACAAGGCCTTAACGATCCCAAGTAGCTGCTAACCACCAATAATAGCAATTCACAATATAAGAAGTAGGATCTTTCACATCACAAATCTTTAAAGCTCAAATTACATAATAAGAGAGATAGAGAAGAATATTGTATTACTGAAGTGATACAATAGAGGGCTATGAGGGGAGCTTTGATGGTGCTGATTTGGAACAGCTAAGATGTAGGTTATATGCTAGGAGAATTAAAGAAGTAAAATCATAATGATGACTAATGAACTATGTGGAGAAGGGGTTGGATGTGTATCTATATATGGCAGGCCATGACCACTCCTCATAATGGGGTCCATACAAACATGAGGTAGTTGGTGCTTGCCTTGATAATACAATATGAGGGTGGAGCATTGATATCCACACACACACACACACAGATCCACTCACTATCAACAATTGAACCCACTCTTATAGAGATGTACCTTATGTACTCTATAAGGCACCTTATTTATGAGGTGAAGAACAATGGGGGGGCTAGTATATAATCTCTAACTTGGATAGAGAGTAGTTTATGTTTAAAATAACCTTCCCTAAGTTTGGATAGTGAGCTTGGATGAGAATTCGTAAGGAAGACAAGGTTATGAGAGAGAGAGAGACAGACAGACAGAGAGATTCACTCACTATCAAAAATTGAGATCTATGTTCTTATAGAGATGTACAAAAGGTACCTTTTTTGGTGTGGTGAAGAATAATGGGGGGCTACTACATCTAACTTGGATAGAGAGAGTACTCTATGTTGGAAATATGCAATCTCCCCTAAGTTTGGATAGAGAGCTTGTATGAGAATTCGTAAGGACAAGGTTATGCAATGTCTGACACACTCAATGTCATGGGACAAGAGTTTGTTTTGTTCTCATGTGTTCACTTTTACCTTGGGCCATAAATCTTATTTTTGTGTTTGTTAATCTGAGCCTAATGGCTCTGCCACACAAGTCAACACACTAGTATGCAACATCTTTCTGAGCATTTCATGTACTGTCGTTTTTCAAAAATCATAAAAGTGTATTTGTAGGAGGGTGCAAGGACTGTGTCACACCAACCACTGCAAAGCTCCAATTTGTAGGAGGGTGCAAGGACTGCATCACACCAACCACTACAAAGCTCCAATGTGTAGGAGGGTGCAAGGACTGCGTCACACCAACCACTGCAAAGCTCCAATTTTAAAGAGGATGAAAAAATGAAATAGATCTAGTGCACAACCTTGGTGCTTCAAAATCTAAGTGACAAAAGGCAAATTACAGGAGGGTGCAAGGACAACATCACACCACCCACCACTACAAAGCTCCAATTTTAAAGAGGATGCAAAATGAAACAGATCTAGTACACAACCTTGGTGCTTCAAAATCTAAGTGACAAAAGGCAATGAAATTTAGGTAAGAAAAATTATTGGTAGGATCTCTAAACAACAAGGAAGAAGTGCCATTAACCCTTAAGTCCCAGATCTACTCCTTCACTCCGAAATAGATAATATCTGAGGTGATACCTAAAATGGATCTTTGACTCAAATTTTTCATGTTTTCTGTTCAAAGGTGGCATGTGACAAAGCTCTAATATATGGGTTCTTGAGTCTCTTTTCAATTTTAGCTTTGTGCTAATATATAGGTAGTTAAACTCGCTTGGTGTGGTTTTCTTGTTTTGTTATTGTGTGAACATATACAATCATCTTTTATTTTTTTTATAGCAACCACTTCGAGGACTTCAGCAAAGCTGTGTGAAAAAATCGTGAAGTGTGACGACCCACGATGGTGGAATTTCAAGCAAGGTCTGGGAAAAGATAGGCTTGTTTTAACCTAGAGTCGGTTAAAAATTTAATAAATCTTTGTGAGATGAGAAGGAAAATAACCCCCTCAAAATTAAAACCAAGTGAAACTATGAAGAAAATGCTTATTTAAAATTACCATTTTCTCTTCTTCATCATTCCATGGTGAAAAGGATTTGTGTAAGGTTTATTATAAAATAGCATTGGGTAGAAGCCACATTTCCAATGTTTGTAAGGTTCTGATTACTTAAAAATGCATCGTCGAGAAAATGTAGGAAATTTAAAATGAAAGAAGCTCCAGGGTATAAAGTTTAGACAAAGATCTTATGCTGTCACTCAATGTGATCGGGCACAAATTTGTTTATTCTCATGTGTTCACTTTTATCTTGGGCCACAAATCTTTTTTTTTATTTGTTTATCTTAGCGTAATGGCTTCGTCAATGAGTTAGCACACTAGAATGCATCATAACACCATATTGGGGAATATGGAAATTTTCCACAAGTTTGGGACACGTGGTCAAAAGTTTGGATTAACCATAACTTGAACACCACTAATCCAAAATGAGCGCTTTATAGCTCTTTAGATTCCATTTTTCAAGCGCTTTCCAACGATACGTCATATGATAGGGTTTTGAGAAACTTACAAACATGTTATCCATGTCCCCCTTTTTTAAGTATTCAAAAATGGAAATTGGGAAATTCCCAAATTCACTAATATGGTGTTTCATCTACATTTGTAATTTTTATGCAACGCTGTTTTTCAAAGATCACCAAAGTGTATGTGTGGACCGTTTTTCAAAGATCACCAAAGTGTATGTGTGGACCGTTATGAAATAACAACCTAGTGGAGCATATAGCCTATTATTTGGTAATATACCAAATCTAATTCAAGCCATCTTCAAATCATCTAGTATCCTAGGCCACCTTCTCGTGTGAATACAAGGATTCTAGGTGTTCAGCTGCTCAACCAAGACTAGTCCTCACAATGGGGGCCATACAAACATGAGATAGCCTCAATGCTTCCATGATATAATATGAGGGTGGAGCATTGATTTCACACACACAAAGAGAAGAGAGAGAGAGATTCACTCACTATCAACAATTTTATAAAGATATATATAAGGCACCTTTTATTTTGTGGTGAAGAACAATGGGGCTAGTATAATCTCCTCTAACCCGGATAGAGAGTAGTCTACATTGAAAAGGTGTAATCTCCCCTAAGTTTGGACAAATAGCTTGTACAAGAATATTTCATAAGGACAAGGTTATGCAGTGTCTAGTAATGTTTTAACACTCAATGTCAAGGGACAGGAGTTTGTTTTATTCTCATGTGTTCACTTTCATCTGGGGCCACAAATGTTATCTTTGTACATGTTTGTTTATCTAAGCCTAATGGCTCTACTGTGTGAGATGACACACAAGTATGCATCTTGATGAGCTTTTTATGCATCATTGATTTTTCAAAGATCGCAAAAGTGTATTTTCAGTGTGTAAGGTATGCGTTGCAAACAACTTGCAAACAACCACTACAAAGCCTTAATTTTAAAGGATGTAAAATGAAATGGATCAAAAATATAGAAAACATTGTTTTATTGTAATGATTTACAATAAAAATGGATCAAGAATATAGAAAACGTTATATTATTGTGATGATTTACTTGTAATAGAAAATATTATTTTATTTATAATGATTTACTTGTAATAGAAAATATTATTTTATTTATAATGATTTACTTGTAATAGAAAATATTATTTATAATGATTTACTTGTAATAGAAAACTTGCATGATAATACATTAGTTCAGAGACAACATCATATGATGTGAAAGATTCATTAGTATTTCTATACACCCAACAATATGCAAACATCCACTACAAGAGAATGAGAACATAGCCGCATAAACTAGAGAGAGATGGAAGTAAGAGCGGGGCCATGGGTGAATTTGCGATGTGGTGGGGTTTACGTAGCTATATGCGCAGTTATATGCGTGTCTATATTGGTATAGATGCGCTTATAGATGCGCATATAGACTCGAGTACAGACGCGCTCTGTTAAAATTTTTTTAAATAATCTCGCCTCGACGTCGCAACTATTTTTGCTTCCCCTTTGCCCCCTTTGCTCCCTCTGCTATACATAACCCTAAGTTTTTGCAACCCTCTCTTCCTCATGATGGCTGCACCCCTCACCCTTTGTCCTCTCCTCACAAAGTCTCCTCTCAAGTCTCCTCCCAAGGATGATTCTTCACAAGGTAATCTCTATCCCACTTGTCTCTCCCACCTCTTCATATATTCATGGTTTGTGAATGGTATGTTTAGAATTAGGGTTTTTGATTGGTATTCTCTTCACTCTCTCTTTCTCTCTCTCTCATGCATAAGCTTCTTATGTTTAAAATTTTTGAATGGTATTCTCTTCTCTATCTCTCTCTCTCTCTCTCTCTCTCTCTCTCTCTCTCTCTCTCTCTCTCTCTTATGCATAAGCCTTAGAGGCGTCTTATGCATAAGAGGCTTATACTTAAACCTCCTTATGCATAAGGCTTAAACCTCCTTGTGTATCCATGTTATTCACACTTTTAGGGTTTTGTATTACTAATTCTTTTCTCAACTTTTTGTTTTGTTTTGTAGCTCTTATAATCCTCTCTTTCAACTTCACCAAAAAGAGGTAAATGCTTTTCTCTCTTTCCTCTCTTTTCGATTTTGTATGTATGCATTAAGTTCTTGGGGCTTTTATACACTGTTACTCTTCTCCACCCCAGAGCCAAGAACTATGAATTTCTTAATAATTCATTAGTTTTTGACCTTTCCCTCTTCTAAAGAATTGGTGGGCACTCTTGTTGCAAACAAGAGTAGATCCCTCAAACCATCAAGCCAAAGGAAAGCTCTCAAAAATTTATGTAAGTTAGAAATCTTACTTTTTCTTTATTCTTTTAATGGTTTTCTAACTTTTGTTATCTTTAAAATGATAATCTGATGTTATACCTTGCTGGAAAGGCTTTCCCCCTCTCTCGATCTTAAATTCAGCCCTTCTTTATCCTAGATAAGTAGTCTAATTGTTGGAATTAAACTTTTCATATTGTTTCTCTTTTGAAAATGAAATTTGATTAGTCTAGAGTACTTAAAACCATTTGGGGATAATTTTAAGTAATTTTAAGATAGGAAAAATTAAAAATTGGTCAGCCATACAAAGGAGGTTATGGCAAAATTTTCTAAAAATTAGTGAAGTAAGTTTTATCTTTTATTATTCAGAAAGAGTAATCCCCACCAATTGTGTATTCTAAAAGTGTTATTTTGATTTTATGCATAGAATGATGCATAAAGAAATTTATTTTTATTTCAAAAGAGTTATTCTCATCAAATTTGATTTTATACATAGAAATATGCATAAAGAAATTTATTTTTATTTCAAAAGAGTTATTCTCATCAATTTTGATTTTATGCATAGAAAGGTGCATAATGAAATTTATTTTTATTTCAAAAGAGTTATTCTCATCAATTTTGATTTTATGCATAGAAAGGTGCATAAAGAATTTATTTTATTTCAAAAGAGTTATTCTCATCAATTTTGATTTTATGCATAGAAATTTATTTTTATTTCAAAAGAGTTATTCTCATCAAGTTTGATTTTATGCATAGAAAGATGCATCAAGAAATTTTTTTTTATTTCAAAAGAGTTATCCTCATCAATTTTGATTTTATGCATAGAATGATGCATAAAGAAATTTATTTTTATTTCAAAAGAGTTATTCTCATCAAATTTGATTTTATGCATAGAAAGATGCATAAAGAAATCTATTTTTATTTCAAAAGAGTTATTCTCATCAATTTTGATTTTATGCATAGAAAGGTGCATAAAGAATTTATTTTTATTTCAAAAGAGTTATTCTCATGAATTTTTATTTTATGCATAGAATGATGCATAAAGAAATTTATTTTTATTTCAAAAGAGTTATTCTCATCATTTTTGATTTTATGCATAGAAAGATGCATAAAGAAATTTATTTTTATTTCAAAAGAGTTATTCTCATCAATTTTGATTTTATGCATAGAGTGATGCATAAAGAAATTTATTTTTATTTCAAAAGAGTTATTCTCATCAAATTTGATTTTATGCATAAAGAAATTTATTTTTATTTCAAAAGAGTTATTCTCATCAATTTTGATTTTATGCATAGAATGATGCATAAAGAAACTTATTTTTATTTCAAAAGAGTTATTCTCATTAAAATTGAATTTATGCATAGAAAGATGCATAAAAGATTTATTTTTATTTCGAGAAAGTTATTCTCCTTAAAATTAAAATTATGCATAAATAGATGTGTAAAGAATCTTTATTAAAAAAAATAAGGATTCTCTTGCATTCTAAGAATGGATGTGATGAGATGGGATGTGAATCAAATAGATGAGAATGAATAGAGAATAGATGTGATGAAAATTGAAGTAATGAGAATGAGAGGTAGATAGATGTGATGATATGTGATATGAATCAAATAGATGAGAATGATTGGATGGATAGATGAGAATAGATGTGATAAGAATGAGAGGTAAATAGATGTGATGAGATGGGATGCGAATCAAATAGATGAGAATGAATGGATGGATAGATGTGATGAGAATGAGAGATAAATAAATGTGATGAGATGGGATGTGAATCAGATAGATGGGAATGAATGGATGGATGGATGTGATGAGAATAGGAGTGACAAGAATGTGAGGTGAATAGATCAGATGAGAAGTAATGTGAATCTGATAGATGGGAATGAATGGATGGATGGATGTGGATGTATATGAAAGAATGGATGTGGATGTGTATGTGATAAGTATGGATGTGGATGTATGTGAAAGGATATATGTGGATGTGTATGTGATAAGTATGGATGTGGATGTATGTGGGAGAATATATGTTGATGTAAATGTGATGGGTATGAACGAGAATGATGAGTAAATGATGTGGATTGGTGTGTGTATGATGAGTGAATGATTTGGATTGATGTGGATGATGCGGATGGATGAGGTGGATAATGTGTGGATAATGTGGATTGATGTGCATAGATGTTTGAATGATGTGGATTGACGTGTGGATTGATGTGGATGGATGTATGGATGATGTGGATTGATGTGTGGATGATGCGATTGGATGTGATGTGTGGATGATGCGATTGGATGTGATTTGATGTAGGAATGATGTGATGTGATAGGGATCGATGACGAAAATAAAATTGTGGTAAGATGAAAAAAAGATGGGGTCTAATGTGAAAGGATGCGGAGTAATGAGAAAAGATGGAAATATTGTTAGAACTGTATTTGTTTGTGAAATCTGTTTTTAAATGACTGTTTCATGTCAAGAATGCTGGGAAAGCATTTTGACTGTCTTGTGAATGAGGTCGTGGAGACCTCTGAACGAGAATTGAAGCGATGAGATGTGATGTAAATTGGATAGATATGAATGATAAGGGATGTGAATGAATGTGATAGCATATGAATCGGGATGTGAATGAATGATATAGGATGTGAATGAATGATAAGGGATGTGAATGAATGATGTAGGATGTGAATGAATGATAAGGGATGTGAATGAATGATGTAGGATGTGAATGAATGTGATAGCATATGAATCGAGATGTGAATGAATGATATAGGATGTGAATGAATGATATAGGATGTGAATGAATGATAAGGGATGTGAGTGGATGTGATGTGATGTGAATCGAGATGTGAATGAATGATAAGGGATGTGAATGGATATGATGTGATGTGAATCGGGATGTGAATAAACGATAAGGGACATGAATGAATGTGTTAGCATGTGAACCAAGATGTGAATGAATGGGATGTGATGTGAAATGAATGTGATAAGATGCGATGTTAATGTATGCGAAGTGATGAGATATATGGGAAGATGCAAGTGGGTGAGATCTAATGAGGATAAATGAGGAATTAAGTGATGAGATAGAAAAAGATGTGATTAGATGCAAGTGGGTGAGATCTGATGAGGATAAATGAGGAATTAAGTGATGAGATAGAAAAAGATGTGATGGAAATGCTTATGAAATGAGGTGGATTGATGTGTGGATAATGTGGATTGATGTGCATGGATGTTTGGATGATGTGGATTGACGTGTGGATTGATGTGGATGGATGTATATGGAAGATATGGATAGATGTGTGGATGGATAATGTGGATTGATGTGGATGATGTGGATGATGTGGATTGGTGTGGATAATGTGGATTGATGTGGATGGATGTGTGGATAATGTGGATTGATGTGGATGATGTGGAAGATATGGATTGATGTGGATGATGTGGATTGGTGTGTGAGTGAATGATGTGGATTGATGTGGATGATGTGGATTGGTGTGTGTATGATGAGTGAATGATGTGGATGATGTGGATTGGTGTGTGTATGATGAGTGAATGATGTGGATTGATATGGATGATGTGGATTGGTGTGTGTATGATGAGTGAATGATGTGGATTGATGTGGATGGATGTATGGATGAGGTGGATTGATGTGCATGGATGTTTGAATGATGTGGATTGACGTGTGGATTGATGTGGATGGATGTATAGATGATGTGGATTGATGTGTGGATGATGCGATTGGATGTGATTTGATGTAGGAATGATGTGATGTGATAGGGATCGATGATGAAAATAAAATTGTGATAAGATGAAAAAAAGATGGGGTCTAATGTGAAAGGATGCAAAGTAATGAGAAAAGATGGAAATATTGTTAGAACTAGCAACTGCTGACGGAGAGTCATCGGAAGACGTCTTGCGTAGCAAGGTCGGTCGAGGTCTTGACCAGGCTCGGTTTGATTAAATGGTGAGCTTCCGGTACAGTGGATGAGGGACCAAGGAAGCGGCCTATGAGTGAAGCGCTAGGTGACCTGTGAAGGATCCTAGAGGGTGCTGACCATACGGTGCTCGGGCTCTGGGTCGTCGAAGATACCCACGAGTACATCGGGGAAGATATTTAGAACAAGGAGTAAGAGTTGTTTTCTGAATTCGAGCATGGATCTGGTTGATTGACCTTGCTGGTCCTCAACGGATGAGTTCATGGCTCTTTCATATGGATCTGTTGGTTGATCTTACTGCTCTTCAACAGAGATTCCATCTGGATATTTTTATGTGATTATATTGCCGGGTACTATGAGCTAGGACCTATAGAAAAGGCCCCTGAGTGAACAGGTGGTGAGTGTTCTAGTTGCCAATGATGCCATAGGTATAGTAAATGATTAGAGGATTATGTTCAGTAACTCTATGATTTCATTAAATGATTGTTTTAAGATTATTGAATCTCTGAAAAAGGCAAGTTCATATTGGGTGTGTAAGTGGTGTGACTAGTTTTATGTTTGCATGAGTATTCGGCTAGGGGGCCTGGGAACTTTTTTCCCAGGTACCTGAAACCTAACCAAATTCCTAATTGGATCCTATGGTACTACAGTGGTTAGGTGGTTGGCTAACCCATGGGACTGGATGGGGTTAGGCTGGATTGATGGATCCGTTAATCGAGACTCAATTTCTGTATAGTACGATAGATGAGGTAAATCTTGGATAAAAATTATTCTATGGAAAAGAATCAACGGCTGTGCCTCTCAATGAGGAAAAAAAGTGTTGGTCTCTATGATCCAAGTACAGTCTTTTTCCCTGATCTGACTATGGAACTTACGGGTTTGGTTTGATGAGTTCAGTTAGTTAAGGCTTTTGTCTACGTTAGAGAAAAGTTACCCTGGAGGAATTGCCCATGATTTCTAGGCAAGGGAAGTTTTTCCGAGTTTCATTTTGGAAGAACCGATGGATTAGTCTCTTTTCTGGAGGACGAGGCCCCGAGTGTGGGACCTTGCCCCATGCAAGAAGTGCTACTTTCATTGCTAGCACCCCCCCAAATTCGTTACACAGTAGTGGGGTCTGGGATCTTATAGTTGGTATCAGAGCAAATTGGCTAATGAGGATCGATTGAGAAGCCAAAAATGTCAAAAATTTATGAAGAAGCAGTAAAAGGTTGTAATTGTGTGATAAAACTCATACAAATTAATATTCAAACTGAAATTTGTAAATTGGTAATTGGGTCTTCAAATGGAAGTACCGCAATTGTATGGAATCCTTGACTTGCTTGAGGCCTAGACATGATGGTATTTACCTTATAGTTCCAAGGACCGTTGACTACCCGTATATACCGAGGGTATAACTGCAGTTGTTTACTGGCAGTATATACGAGTAAATCTAAGACTTGAAATTGTAAGCATTAATACCATCTAGATGATGAATTCGAATATGGTTGATATGATTTTAAATTCTGATTGAGAAGTGATGAGTTGATTTGGATTCTGATTGAAAAATGAAGATTTTTGAATTTTGGCTGAATTGTAATAACTAAGCAAAACCACAATAAGGATGAATGGGACGAGTCCCTCTGATAATGTTCGTAGCTGGAATGACGTTAATGACCAGCAAATCACTATGAGATTAGTGGATTATGCTGGCAGATTGATGCTGTTAACACTTGACCCAATGGATTAAGTTAAGGGATGTCAAATTAAAACTCTGTAAAATTGAAAATTTCCATCGCGGACTGTTAAGATAGAAATCTCGGTCTAATGGACCATTATTGTGATAAGGATTGAATGTTATGATCTGAGTGAATTATTATCTAATGATGAGTTTTATATAAGGGATCTTTATCCTAGGATTCTATTGGGTTCTCCAGACTATAAGGAACCCAGAATCAGTTGGATCTTAAGGAAAAGAAATCTCAAATCTCCTCTAGTTTTGTAGAATGTATGATTCCTCCCCAGCCTCTCAGGATGTCCAGTATCTTCCCCTATAATCAATCTCCTCTTAAAAAATATAAAAGATCTTGTTTCTGTCTATTTTGGCCTAGAGAGAGAAAATATTCTAGAGAGAGATTATTCAGATTTTGAATATTTTTGGATGGAAAAATATCTCTTCTTATTAAAATAAGTTCCCCGAAACAGAAGTTCAAAAAGATTTTCAGAAGGTGCATTAGAAATCAAGTATAATTTGTTCAAGAGGCCTTATCCTAGGAGTCCAGAATTTTGAAAAAATTTAAATTAAGATTTTGAGGAGCCAATCAGATTCATCCAAATGTGTGGAGAAGATAAATAGAAGAAATAAAGAAAATCCCCCCAAAAATGAGTAAATACTCACATAAGATGAAGAGTGGACTAAGGACCAAGGGAATTCCTAAAAAAATAGAATTTTGACACCTCACAATGGGAATTCCCCCCTCATGAAGGAGGCACCTACTTCACATGTGTGGTGGAGTTTAAAATTATCAAAAATTGAGATATTTCATCTCTCCTCTCTCCTAATTCAAGTCTAGTTCCAAAACGTAAACTAAACTGACCTAAAAATGGTCAAAAATTGACCAAACTGATCTGAAAAATCCTAGAATCAGTTTGCTTGGTTAGAAGCTCACTTTTTCCTTTAAATAGAAGCCTCCCCCTTTGTTGAAGCTTAATAGTGTTTTATACACTGTTACTTTGCTCCACCCCAGAGCCAAGAACTATGAATTTCTTAATAATTCATTAGTTTTTTTCCCTCTTCTAAAGAATTGGTAGGCACTCTTGTTGCAAACAAGAGTAGATCCCTCAAACCATCAAGCCAAAGGAAAGCTCTCAAAAATTTATGTAAGTTAGAAATCTTACTTTTTCTTTATTCTTTTAATGGTTTTCTAATTTTTGTTATCTTTAAAATGATAATCTGATGCTATACCTTGCTGGAAAGGCTTTCCCCCTCTCTCATTCTTAAATTCAGCCCTTCTTTATCCTAGATAAGTAATCTAATTGGAATTAAACTTTTCATATTGTTTCTCTTTTAAAAGTAAAATTTGATTATTTTAGAGTACTTAAAACCATTTGGGGATAATTTTAAGTAATTTTAAGATAGGAAAAATTGAAAATTGGTCAGCCATACAAAGGAGATTATGACAAAATTTTCTAAAAATTGGTGAAGTAAGTTTTATCTTTTATTATTCAAAAAGAGTAATCCCCACCAATTGTGTATCCTAAAAGTGTTATTTTGATTTTATGCATAGAATGATGTATAAAGAAATTTATTTTTATTTCAAAAGAGTTATTCTCATGAAATTTGATTTTATGCATAGAAAGTTGCATAAAGAAATTTTTTCTTATTTCAAAAGAGTTATTCTCATTAATTTTGATTTTATGCATAGAAAGGTGCATAAAGAATTTATTTTTATTTCAAAAGAGTTATTCTCATCAATTTTGATTTTATGCATAGAAAGGTGCATAAAGAATTTATTTTTATTTCAAAAGAGTTTTTCTCATCAATTTTGATTTTATGCATAGAAAGGTGCATAAAGAATTTATTTTTATTTCAAAAGAGTTATTCTCATCAATTTTGATTTTATGCATAGAAAGGTGCATAAAGAAATTTATTTTTATTTCAAAAGAGTTATTCTCATCAAATTTGATTTTATGCATAGAAAGATGCATAAAGAAATTTATTTTTATTTCAAAAATTATGCATAGAAAGGTGCATAAAGAATTTATTTTTATTTCAAAAGAGTTATTCTCGTCAATTTTCATTTTATGCATAGAATGATGCATAAAGAAATTTATTTTTATTTCAAAAGAGTTATTCTCATCATTTTTTTATTTTATGCATAGAAAGATGCATAAAGAATTTATTTTTATTTCAAAAGAGTTATTCTCATCAATTTTGATTTTATGCATAGAGTGATGCATAAAGAAATTTATTTTTATTTCAAAAGAGTTATTCTCATCAAATTTGATTTTATGCATAAAAAGATGCATAAAGAAATTTATTTTTATTTCAAAAGAGTTATTCTCATCAATTTTGATTTTATGCATAAATAGGTGCATAAAGAATTTATTTTTATTTCAAAAGAGTTATTCTCATCAATTTTGATTTTATGCATAAAATGATGCATAAAGAAACTTATTTTTATTTCAAAAGAGTTATTCTCATTAAAATTGAATTTATGCATAGAAAGATGCATAAAAGATTTATTTTTATTTCGAAAAAGTTATTCTCCTTAAAATTGAAATTATGCATAAATAGATGTGTAAAGAATATTTATAAAAAAAATAAGGATTCTCTTACATTCTAAGAATGGATGTGATGAGATGGGATGTGAATCAGATAGATAAGAATGAATAGAGAATAGATGTGATGAAAATTGAAGTAATGAGAATGAGAGGTAGATAGATGTGATGATATGTGATATGAATCAAATAGATGAGAATGAATGGATGGATAGATAAGAATAGATGTGATGAGAATGAGAGGTAAATAGATGTGATGAGATGGGATGTGAATCAGATAGATGGGAATGAATGGATGGATGGATGTGATGAGAATAGGAGTGATGAGGTGAATAGATCAGATGAGAAGTAATGTGAATCTGATAGATGGGAATGAATGGATGGATGGATCTGGATGTATGTGAAAGAATGGATGGATGTGGATGTATGTGAAAGAATGGATGTGGATGTGTGTATGTGAAAGAATGGATGTGGATGTGTATGTGATAAGTATGGATGTGGATGTATGTGAAAGGATAGATGTGGATGTGTATGTGATAATTATGGATGTGAATGTATGTGAAAGGATAGATGTGGATGTGTATGTGATAAGTATGGATGTGGATGTATGTGGGAGAATATATGTGGATGTAAATGTGATGGGTATGAACGAGAATTGAAGCGATGAGATGTGATGTAAATTGGATAGATATGAATGATAAGGGATATGAATGAATGATATAGGATGTGAATGAATGTGATAGCATATGAATCGGGATGTGAATGAATGATAAGGGATGTGAATGAATGATATAGGATGTGAATGAATGTGATAGCATATGAATCGAGATATGAATGAATGATATAGGATGTGAATGAATGATAAGGGATGTTAATGTATGTGATGTGATGTGAATCGGGATGTGAATGAATGAAAAGGGATATGAATGGATGTGATATGATGTGAATCGGGATGTGAATGAACGATAAGAGACATGAATGAATGTGTTAGCATGTGAATGATGATGATAATGATCAAGCACAACAATTGGCATGAATTTATCTTTCAAATCAACAATATGTATAAGTGCGGCAAACCTCTTTTTTGGAACTCAATCACACAAACATACCTAGACACTTTTCCAAACAAATTATCCTTTGTATTTGACCTCATCATATCCTTATGCTTTTGATAAAACATGCGGGTTGTCAGATCCGGCTGATCTTACACACTTTACTTTGACAACGATGCTTTGGATGTTTTGGGCCATTTTGGATTGCTAGTCCTTATTTTTTATACTATCAATATTAATATTTATCTATAGTTTTAAGATTAATATTTACCTAAAGAATTAAATTTTTTGTACTAACAATATGTACATGTACTAAATATTAATTTATAATTAAAAAAATTATTAGTCCTTATTGATTTATCTATTTATACACTAAATATAATAATATTTATAGTTACATTTATACTAATATATTTAGTAATTATAACTGATCCGTTAATACACTAAATATTTACCTATACTATTAATATTAATATTTATCTATACTAAATATTAATCTATAAATTTTTAAAAGACTTATATAATTTTTATATGTGCGTGTGCCCGCGCGTTCATAAGGTAATGTATCATTTGTGACTAACATGTGTGTGCTATATTGGTCTTACATGCAGTTTTGCAAGCATATACACACGCATATCCATACACATCCACCTAATCGTATGTGCATCGTTGCAAACACACACATGCAAGCATATCCATGCAAACATGAACCCACTCTCAAGAACATGTATACCTCCAATAACAATCTCTACATGCTAAAAGGTTCCAAAAATATACACCACCCCTAAGATATTATTTTCTCCTTCTAAATGGACTCTCTTGAAGACTCTAATAAGTGTTAATGATGACCAAAAATTCAAAATGTTTCATAAAAAAGGGAATATTTCAATACACATACAAAACCTAAAACAACATACATAAAAAGTAAAAGAACTTAAATAACTCTTATACAAATATGTTATAGACGTATATGGAAAGTATTCTACTTGTAGCACTACTATCATACAACTTTGGAAATTATTCTACTTGTAGCACTATTATCAACTTTGGAAAGTATTCTACTTGTAAGACTACTATTACACAACTTTGGCCGCTCTCCAATATGAAGTCCAAGCTTGTAATACCTTTTTACACAACAACCAAAAACACATTCAATACTCTCTCTCTCTCTCTCTCTCTCTCTCTCTCTCTCTCTCTCTCTCTCTCTCTCTCTCCCCCCCCCCCCTTCCACTCATTTTTATTTCTCCCATTTAAACAAAACAAAAAAGTTTTAAAAAAAATGGACTCTACTCTTAGAAACAGAACAAAAACCTTTTTTAATTTAAAACAATACAAAAAGTAAACTTTTTTTAGTTGAAAGAAAAAGCAAACTGAGAAACCTTAAGAAAATTAAAAATTGTACTCTCTGCCTCCCTCCCTCTCTCTCTCTCTCTCTCTCTCTCTCTCTCTCTCTCTCTCTCTCTCTCTCTTCCCCTTCTTCTCCCGCTTTTTATTTTTCCCATGCAAAACAAAAGGAAAAACATTTAAGAACACTAATTCTACTCTCTCTCTCTCTCTCTCTCTCTCTCTCTCTCTCTCTTCGCTATCATG
The DNA here is from genome assembly GCF_041138505.1 of Cibotium barometz. Lineage (NCBI taxonomy): Eukaryota > Viridiplantae > Streptophyta > Polypodiopsida > Cyatheales > Cibotiaceae > Cibotium > Cibotium barometz. Next base: position 19,830,457 of record NC_141053.1, read on the forward strand.
CTTACGGAGACAGGACATAGGCAACTTGAGATGCTTGCATTGGAGAGAAATTTTAAATATGTCACAAAGGTTTGCAATTTAGATGGGTACAAATTGCCTAAACTTTCTTGGGAGGAGAGCTCCAAACTATAGAAAACTAAGAAAAGCAAAATTCTCTCATCGGGACTCTGACATGAAGAGGTGGTTGCAAAGATGGAACATGCATGCCTTTCTTGAGCCTTAACCAGATCATATGTGTTATGTGAATGTTGAACTAGAGATGCTTGATGCATTAAAAATTCTATGGGAGAATGCGAAGAAGATAACTAAGATACAATACTACATCAGCCATATAAATCCAAATTGTTGAAGCACATACAAAAAAATAGAACCCGAATGTATGTAGCCTCACTTGAGCATACCTATGTGGCTGTAAGGTCGTATAGAGCTTTAGCTCAATCACATACTCGCTCTTATGATCTAGGCATTGAGATTGGTCTATGGAGAGGTGAGACAGCTGAGAACCGCACATCATGATCTTGTCGATCTCGCCCGAGCTGTCCAGCAACTATCACCCCAAGCTGGACACGTGCTGTCACCCTAAGCTATTGAGCGTCGCCTCGAGCTATCGAGTGGTGTCATTTCCTAAGTTCCCCACCCCCTCTCCCTCTTACCTTTCATCACGTAGAGCTCACAAAAAGAGAGTGTGAATGAGAGAGAGTTTGAAAGAGAAAGAGTGGGAATGAGAGAGAGTTTGAGAGAGAAAGAGAGTTTGAGAGAGAAAGAGAATGTGTGTGTGTGTGTGTGTGTGTGTGTGTGAGAGAGAGAGAGAGAGAGAGAGAGAGAGAGAGAGAGAGAGAGAAAGAAATAAAAAATTAAAGACTAAGTGTGTAATAAAGATGAGAGAGAAATTGAGAGAGTGAGAAAAGAAAAAAGATATAATATTAAGCATATACTAAAGATCCAATGGGCCTATGAGACCAAAGTGACATAATAATGTCCATGGCATATCTCACCATCAAATGGAAAATAAAATAGAAACAAAACAAAGCTATCTCACTTTGGTGATACAAAATTATTCATGGAATCCATCATGGAATACCAAGAAACATGGAACATGAGAGAGAGAGAAAGAAAGAAAGTTGTATTAACATTTTCAAAAGGCCAAAATGACCTATGAGACCAAAAGGTTACATCATATCCATGAGGTACATCATCTTGGGTATAAAATAGTAATAAAGATAACAAAAATCTAGAACTATAAAATATGATCTAGGTACATGAGCAGAGAGCTCTCATATCACCCTCATATGGGCCACTGTGACATGGTGCTCAAGGTTGTAAAACTGAGCCAGTGTAAAAAGGTCATTCGATGATGGGAGATGATGGCATGGATCCTCCTGTGGTGGCGTGGCTGTGGGAAAGGGCCATGGGGTTCTGGGCGTTGAGCTCTGCATAACTCAGTGGCTCTGTTGAGTGTTACACCTCTCGGTCGAGCTCCTGCACTAGCCTGTGGGTCCAAGTATGGCGGGTGGATTGGCCCTCGAAGCATTGGTCGAGAGAGAGAGAGAGAGAGAGAGAGAGAGAGAGAGAGAGAGAGAGAGAGAGAGGGAGGGAGGGAGGGAGGGAGGGAGGGAGGGAGGGAGGGAGAAATGTCAATGAGACCAATTCAAACAAAACTTCTGAGGCTAAAGGTGATTCTAAATAGCCAAGAAGGTGACTTACCAAGTATTGCAAGAAGCTCTGCCATATACTTGAAAATTTCTTCAAGCTTAAAAAGAAGAAAAAGAAGAAAAAAGAATCTAACAAAGGTTCTAGTAGTTATGCTTTAGACAATTAAAGTTGTAAGAAAGAGGATTGTACTAATTTATCCATCATCAAGACTTCTCACTAATGGCTATTTGTAGTTATATTCCTAAACATGATACATGTCTTAGTGCAACTATCACTGTAACTATCTTTGGCACTTGGTTTCTTGATAGTGGTGATTCTAAGCATATAACTACTCAACAAAGTTTTGTCAAACATATGGAGACTGTGTAAGGTGATCACACTGTTACATGTACCAACAATGTCTCTTACCCTGTCGAAGGTATTAGTGAGATAGTTCTCACTACTATTAGTGGTGAGAACCTTTGTCTTCAAAATATACTTTTTGTTCCAATAATTCAAAAGAATTCACTTTATGTGCCCACTCTAGCAAGGGGGGTATTAATGTTAAATTCACAGATAAATGCATTGTCTGTGAAATAGAGAACAAGACAAACAAATTATACTTATTGGATCTTTAACCACTGGTGGGTTAATATAAATTGGACATGTATGATAAGTGTGATGTCACTTGTGTGGTAGACACTTCTAATGCAATAGTTGTGGCATGCTAGGTTTAGCCACACTTCTATAAGTGGTTTAATGCTTTTGTAGAAACATGGGATATTAGAGGATCTTCCTCAATTTTATCCACCACCAAGATGCATCCCTGGAAAACTCTCTTGAAACCCTTTCCAAAGAGTGCAACAAATAGAGCTGATGATCACAAATTGCAACTCATCCATAGTGGTGTGTGGTCCAATGAGGACTACTTCTTTGGAAACTTATACCTTGTTACATTCATTGATGATTATAGTAAGTACAACTGGTCTTACCCTATGAAGCAAAAACCAGAGGAGTTTTCTCATTTTCAACACTTTGCTGTTATGGTTTAAAACAAAACTAGCTTAAAAATTCATACTCTTTGTTTAAACAGAGGGGGTAGAATATATGTATTCTATCTATCCAATGATGGAATTCAATAGACACTCCTATGCCAATTCTTTGAAGATATTGTCATAGGTTTTTACCTATGCCAATATCTGTTGATTATCAATGGATTTTGCCTATTGATCCATGTTTGTTGCAAAAGGGGAGAATGCTCAAGGATTTGATGCATCAACTTTAGATCAGCTAAATGATACAATAAATGCTGAAAGATCATTAATCAATGAAGCTAGTCTTATTCCTAGATGGATTAGAGGCACCTTTGCAAGATAGAAAATTGTCTGATCCTTTGCAAAGCACAACCAGATTCGGTGCTAGAACCACTTCTTCAACATAAATTGTCTGATCCTTTGCAAAGCACAACCAGATTCGGTGCTAGAACCACTTCTTCAACATAAATTGTTGACTTTGCACTTCTTAGTTCTCTATGTGATGTAAATGAACTTGAGTCTTTAGAGGAGGCTCATGAATCAAGTGAAAGCCATTTAGGATGAAATTCATGCCATTCAAAAAAATAAAATACTAGGGTTTAGTGGATCTACCACTTGGTAAGAACGTGAGTTTTTAGAAGAGGCTCAAGAAGATCCAAATTGGGTAAAAACTATGCAGGATGAAGTTCATGCTATTCAAAAAAATGGTACTTAGGATTAGTAAGAAAGTTATTGGTACTAATTGAGTTTTCAAAATCAAGATAAAGGCACATGGATCCATTGATAGATTCAAGGCCAAACTTGCTGCAAAAGATTATGCCTCGTAGAAAGGGATTGATTATGATAGAACTTTTTCTCCTACTTCCCATATGACCACTATCCGATTTATTATTGCTTTGGCAGTCCATCATGGATGAAAAGTGCACTAAACATTGTTCAACCAGCTAATTTTTCCCAACTTGGTCTCAAGAACAGAAGGTATATGCAAGCTTAATAAAACTTTATATGGTTTGAAACGAGATCCTAGAGCTTGGTACCAAAAGATTCCTACCTATTTGACTGGACAAGGATTTCAGAACAGTCTTACAGAAAGCAGTTTACATGTAAGAAAGTAAGAAAGATTTACTTATTGTCATTCTCTATGTAGGTGACATGCTAATGATAGGCACCAATGAAGATGTCATGAAAACTTTTGATGATGACCTTGCCTCAAATTTTGAGATGACAGATCTTGGTCTTTTACACTACTAAGGTATGCCGTTTATATAATAAGATAATGGTATAGTCATTAAGCAATCGAAGTTACATCAAGGAATCGCTCAAGAGGTTCAATATGGAAAGTTACAAACCAACCTCTACACCAATGGAATCCGGTGTAAAACTTAGTTTGCAAGATGCCGACGAACCATTGGATATAATCACTTATGATCAAGTTGTTGGATGCCAAATATATTTGTGCAACTCATAGCTAGACATCCAGTATGGTGCGTCACAACTTTCAAATTTTATGCATTACCTAGCACTAAGCATTGCAGATAGTTAGACGTATCTTCCAATACTTGCAAGGCACTCAAGATCTTGGATTGTTCTATGCCAAGGGGGATGATTTAGAGCTACAGACAATAGGCCTTTGGTGATTCTGATTGGGCATGCGATTATAATACATGATGGTCCACATCTAGAAACTAATTCTTTTTGTTAATTCATGTATAGCTTGGCTTATCAAAGAAGCAACCAACTGTGGCAACCTTGTCTTACGAAGCTAAATACAGAGGAGCATTCACATGATGGTTGAGAATATTGATGGAGGATCTTTGTGTCTGTTTAGACACCCCTACTCCTATTCTCATTGGCAGTCAAAGCACAATGGCAATGTTAAAAGAATCCTTTCTTCATCCTAGGACCAAGCACATTGAAGTGCATTACCAATATGTTAGAGAGAGGCTCCATGCATGAAAGATCAATTTGATCTATTATAGTACACATGAAAATGTGGCAGAACTTTTGACTAAAGTTTGAGGCCTTGTTATGTGAAAAGTGTGAGGCCTTCCATAAAGCCTTGGTACTCTTCCCTTTTAGATATTGATTTGCAATCTTTGTAAACCTTGCATTTGTACCATAAGGAGTTTGGTAGAATTACTTGAGGCCTTGTACTTATACCATGGGCACTTTTGTCCCCCATTGGTTTTTTCCCCATGGCTGTCCAATTGTGAACAGGAACCTTACCTAGTATAAGCAACCTCATCCTTAGTTTAGGGTTGCTTGCTCATTTGTACTTTCACTTTAAACTTTTACAGAGCTTCATCTCTCTCCTTTAAGCTTGCCAATCTCTCTCACACTCTACACCCTTGTGCTCTTGTCTTTGAGCATTGTGTATGTGTGAGTCCAGCTCTCCATTCTCTATAAGCTAGCATCATTATGGATGTCAACAATAATGTCATTAGAAAAGGAACCATGCATGGTATCCTTTATAAATCCTTAATGAATTGCTTGTGGCAATGTGGGCAATGGCTAGTAGTAGGTTATGGCATAAGATTTTTGGACACATAAGCTATGTGACCTTGAAAGAGAGGTAGAAGTCTTGGATTATAGAGCACCTACCATCAATTTTTTTGATGCTAGATGCATGTGAAGCTTGTATGAAGTAGCATCAATAGCCTTTTCCACAAGGAAGAAGAGCAAAAAAGCTAAATTTCCTCTTAAGCTTGTACATATTGATTTTTGTGATAAAATAACAACAACTACACTGGGTGGTTCTTCTTAATTTATGTTACAAATTATTTGCGGCTACAACAATAGGAAGATTATCTTTTTTTCCTTTGGGATAAGGCACAAAAATTTAGAATTTTTAATGTATAGCATAAAATACTTGAGATTGAAAGAAGCTGATGAAGAAGTTTTGGGTAGGTTGAAGTGTAGAGTTTACATCAAGTTAGTTTTGACATAAAATACTTAAGAATGAGACAAGAAAGAAGCTAAAGAATTTTTGGGCAAGTTGAAGTGGATAGTTAACATCAAGTTACATCACATGAGAATTTGCAATATATTGTGAGGAGCATGGGATCAAAAAATATTTCAACACCCCTCATACCATATTTCACGACCCATCATACCATAATGGAAATGTGGAAGGAAAAAAACCGCATTGTTGTAGAGTGGCTTGAAGTATACTTGAAAATTCCAAATACATTTTAGGTCGAGGTAGTTAACATTATTGATGTAGATACTCCTCAATAAGAGTTACACTAAGGTACTTAAGGGGAATGACTTTGAGGTAGTTAACATTATTGATGTAGATACTCCTCAATAAGAGTTACACTAAGGTACTTAAGGGGAATGACTTTGAGGTAGTTAACAATATTGATGTAGATACTCATCAATATGAGTTACTCTAAAAGACTTAAGGGGAATGACTTTGCACATATCTACTATAGTGAGAATTGATGCAAATCCTCCTCAATATGAGTTACATTAAGGTACCTAGGGGGAATGACTTTGCACATACCTACTATAGTAAGAATTTTTTAGTGGAGATTGGATTGGGATTCCAAGAGCTATAACCATATCTTTGTAGGGTACAATATAGGGTTATCAACTCTATGACTTGGAGACAAGGAAGATTTTGGTGGGCCCCAATGTAGTGTTTGTGGAACAATCCCATCAGGTGGAGGAATCCACTATATCCAGTTGCAGACCCACATGCATTACTATAGTCAAAGAGGATAGAGGATAGAGAAGAAGAGGGATCAAGCCAACATTGTTAACTATGCACTTATGGTGGTGGCTGAGATAATAAAGGTGCAAGAGCCGAAATGTTTTGAGGAAGCAATAAAGAAGTTAGCAAACACACCCACTAGTTGTAGACCCACATATGTGTTGCGAGTCAAAGAGGATAGAGGAGAAGAAGAGGGCTCAAGACAACATTGACTTATGGATGAGATAATAAAGGTGCAAGAGCCAACATGTTTTGAGAAAGCACAAGAAAATTCAAAGCAAAGTATGACTACATTATGAAGAATTGCACTTGGGATATTATAGATCATCCAAAGAAAAACAAGGTCATTGGCACCAAGTGGGTTTACAAGGTAAAATACAGATTTTGATGGCTCATTAGAGAAACATCATTTGATGGCACCAACACCAAGTGGGCTTACAAGGTTAAGTACTGATTTGATGGTTCATTGGTGGTGGTTTACATAATAAAGGTGCAAGAGCCAACATGTTTCGAGGAAGAACAAGAAAATCCAAAGCAAAGTATGACTACATTATGAAGAAAACCCAAAGCAAAGTATGATTGCATTATGAAGAATTACACTTGGAAAATTGTAGATTATAAAGAGAAACACAAGGTCATTGGCCCTAAGTGGGTTTACAAGGTTTACATATTTGGTGGTTCATTAGAGAAGTAAAGGGTTTTGCACAAGTCAAGGGAGACAATCTCTCCCACAACGAGATTGTCACATAGTACTAGCTTTAGCTCTACTCATGAAAAGTGACTAGATGTAGATAGATGTAAAATCAACCTTTTGGGATGGACATCTCAAGGAGGAGAACACACTTTGGGGCTTGCGATGATTGATTCTAAAAGTAAAGTTTGTACACTACAGAAGGTATTGTATGGGCTGAAAATAGGCCACTCGAGCTTCATACCAAAATGGATAGACACTTATTTTATAAGAAACCCATCATATGCATGTTTGCTCTATGGGTAGATTAGATCCATGATTGTTGGTTAGGCCCATGATAGTAGTTCTTTATGTTGGGGAACCATGAGGAGATGTAAGATCCAACCTTATAGCCCATACAAAATGGGAAGTTAAAGTCTTCCCATTTGTCTAATAAAATGTTGTCATGCTATGTTTTGGCTGCTTACACTTCCACCTTCTCTTTTATTATAAGTTTATCCTTCTTAAGATTGTTGCGCACATACCACTCCACCAATTGCTTTCCTATCACTTGGGTTTTGTTGTTACATATGTTAGCTCAATTATTTCATGGATTTCGAGCTTTTAATGTTTCCTATGAGCTCTCACAAGCTCTTAAAAAAGGTGCAATTTTTAGTTTTCCTCTCCCTTAATCCATAGGTAAGTACTTATAAAAATGGGTTTGTTGCTTATGTCTTGTTCCAATCATGATTAGGAATATTGATTAAGCATTAAAAAATAAATATTCATGAGAATAAAGCCTTCAATAGCATGGATTGAATTATTACATGAGACTTATGTTTATGTTACTTTCCTCTTGTCTAATATTTGGATTTAGGAGATTTAATCCAACTTTATCATTAGGCTTGATAACCCAAGCCAACTTTATCATTAGGCTTGATAACCCAAGCCAATGAGCCATGTTAATAAGGTGCTATGAGTCTAATCACTCAATTATTATACTTATAATCTTAGTGATTAATGGATTTATGATAAGGATATTTGCACATATTAATCATGTATTAGGCTTAAGCATAATTCAAGTTTATAAGCATAATTTGTATAAATCAACACTCTTATTGAAGCTATTGATCAAGAATACATGTGATAGGTGTTACTTCTCTTGATTAACGAAGGGATATGAATTCTATTGAAGTAATTAATACTTTAGTCATTAACCTGTTCTTATATGATAGCTTATGTTGATTAAAGAAGAGTTGTGGATTTCTATTGAAACTATCAATGCTTTGGTTCATTAACTTATTCTCATATGATAGCTTTGTTCTCACATGATAGCTTACATTGATTAAAGAAGAGTCATGGATTTCTATTGAAACTATTGATGCTTTGGTTTATTAACTTGTCTCTTATGATAGCTTGAATTGATTAAAGAAGAGTTAGGGTTTATTAACTTGTCTCTTATGATAGCTTGAATTGATTAAAGAAGAGTTAGGGATTTCTATTGAAACTAATAACTATTGATGCTTTGGTTCATTAACTTGTTTTCATATGACATATTTATTCTCATATGATACCTTGCATTGATTAAAGAAGAGTTATGGATTTCTATTGAAACTATTGATGCTTTGGTTCATTAGCTTTATTCCTAAATAATAGCTTGCATTAATTGATCTCCTCATAAAAGAGGATAGCTCTCACAAAGGCTTATGAAAACGATTATCATGGGTTTAGTTCATAAATATTATGAGAAGATCTAATATTGCTTTTAATAAATAGAAAGTATTGTGATAAAGATGATTAAAGTAGACCCAAATGAAGATGTAATCTCATGCATGGACTAGGGCTTAAGAATCGAGTAACGTGAATGATGCTCTTGAAAGGATAAACCTCTTTATTAGTTCATAAGTATGATAAATCTTAGGTTTCTTGAAGCATAGTTTTGATTGAAATCTTGAAGATAGTAGGGTCTTATGCTTTGGTACAAGGATGAACCTCTTTTTAGCATGCTAGATCTTAATATACTTTAGTTTATAAAAGAATGGCTAGGTCTTATAATTGGTAGAATGTTGACAAAACTCTCATATATTGAATCATAATGGTGTGAAAAGGTAGATCTCTTAAAAGGTAGCTCTCTTATATGTGGTTCTTAAATTTATGCTTTTAAACTAAAGCAAGGAAATGGGGCTAAGTAGCTCTCTTATATTAGGATCCTCCATGTAAGAAGAATCTCTTTCATAAAAGTAGTAAAGCTTGGTCTTGATAGTTGGTTCCTCATATTGTGGATTCACCAAAAGTATAATGATGGTTGTCTCATTGGTTGATCTTATTTGAATACTTCAATGGAAGGATGGTTAGATCTTGTGTATGTTGGGACTAATAAGAAAGAATTCTCGGTATCTAATCTTATTAAACTTTATCTCAAAGGAGATTCTCCTTACATATGGCATGAGTGGTTGGTTTATAAATCTCATAAGGGGAGATTATATTAACCTTGAACTCTTTTATGTTAGCCTTTTTTCAAAAATACTCCTTAATAGTCCGAATGAGATGAATCAAAGGGTCCAACTCAAGGGATTCTTAAGGTTTCATATTCATAAGACTTAAGGGTAAGAAGGTATATAGTTTGAGTCACTTATCATAGGCTTGATTCTTAAACTTTTATAGAAAACCAATAAGAGGAATCATAGGAAAGCTCATTAAACAGGCATGGGGTAAGCCTTTTAAGAGTCCTAAGCTTGTCAAAACCTATTTGCTTGTGTATACCATAATTCATGGTTAGTCATCAAAAGTAATAAATCTAATGATAGAAATTGCTAAGAGTGAAATATTAAGTCCTCCAAAATGAATTTAGTCCAGTGTTGGTCTAAGGCACATGATTATTCAAACCCCTCCCTTAAAACTTGATCAAGGGATAAACCATACAAGATGACATATGACCTAGTAAGATAACTCAAAGGTAATGGGTAAACCAAGTAACCTAAGAAGTCTAAGGATTCTTTATCTTGTTTGTCAAATCTATTGAAATTCTAAGTCTAAGTTATTTGATTTTACCTTGGTACAAAGGACTCAGTTATGCCGTACAATTATGGCATGGTGATAAAGTTAAAATAAACCTATTTTATACCAAGAAATCTAAGCTAAACTTGGATTTGGGAAGAAGTCTCGCAACCTTACTTTTAAAATTTGCCTACGAGGTCCGGGTTGGTCCCAATTTGAGATTGTGATTAATTCTTTTTGAAAAGGTTTATTTGTTCTAAAGAGAAATGTTGGTATATTTAAAGGAACCACCCCAAACCATAGTGAAAATCTTGATAATGAAGAATGCAAATATATTTTTAGAATAAGTAAATGATTGGTTTCTATAGACTCTAATGTGGAGTCTGGAAGGATGAAATCCCACTAAAGTAGGATCCTCAAAAAGGATGAAATCCCACAATTTGAGTTATTATTTTACACTAATTGTTTAAATAATGCCATGTTGTTGACAAGAAAATGTTCTCAATTGATAAAGTGGTTATGTTGGCTACCTTGAATGGCGTTTAAGGTCGCACCTCATGTCTTGGGGATGCCTTGAGTGGTATTCACAGAGGTCAAGTATGTGATACACTCTCATAGCGACAATATGACCCTTCCTTGTTGGTATGACAGTATGGGTTATGTTGGCATGGGACCCAAAGTGGTTGCCATGTTTGATCGTATGTGTGTGTCACGGTGTGTGTGTGTGTGTGTGTGTGTGTGTGTTTGTGTGTGTGTGTGTGTGTGAGAGAGAGAGAGAGAGAGAGAGTTTCTATGAGTGAAAGAGTGTAAGTGGGGAGAGAGAGTGTGTAGCATATGTGGGTGTGTACATGTGTGTGTGTGTGTGTGTGTGTGTGTGTGTGTGTGTGTGTGAGAGAGAGAGAGAGAGAGAGAGAGAGAGGGAGGGCGCATGTTTAATTACTATGTGTAAAGAACTTATATTATAAGTGGAAAGATCTGAGTCACATCAATCAGCTGAACACGATAGGACTCATGCAGTCATCATAGCTACAGGTCAGCTGAGCACGATAGGACTCATGCAGTCATCATAGCTAAAGGTCAGCTAAAGTGAGATAAAAGACTGTACTGTTTAATCTTTGTATAATCTGAAGTGTTTGAAGGTCTGTGAGTGTCAAAGGACACAAAGGTAAGGAGATCTCAACCAGTTGAATCAGCTGGATCAGTTTAGTTAGACCTAGGTCAAATAAGAGTTAGTAGGGGACAACTGTCATATCCAGTAGGGTCCTAGAGCTAGAGATTTGAGGATTGAAGGTTGTTGGTTCTGGAGGAAAATCTGAGGGTCTGGAGGACAAGAATCTGACATAGCATTTAGAGAATCAGCTCATTCAATTTGAGGAGGGTAAGGTGTCGGACTGTATCAGTAGAGATTCAGGGGATAGCTGAAGGTCAGCTAAAGCGAGGCAAGATATTATAGTGTTCAATCTTTGTAAGATCCGAAGTATTTTAAGGTTTGTGAGTTTCAAAGGACACGGAGGTGAGGAGATCTAAATCAGCTGAATTAGTTTATTCAGACTTGAGTCAAATAAGAGTCAGTAGAGGACTTGAGTCAAATAAGAGTCAGTAGAGGACAACTGACATATTCAGTAGGGTTCTAGAGCTAGATGTTTGGGTATTGAAGATTCCTAGTTCTAAAGGAAAAATTGAGGGTCTGGAGGACAAGAAACTGACAAAGGTCAGTAATAATAAGCTGGATTTAAGTCAGGTAGTGGTTAGCTGAGAGTCACCTAGGCCAGTTTAGGTCAGCAGGTTATCAGAGAAAGCTACTTGAGGAGATAGGGTTGAAGATCAGAGTTGTTCATATTTGACCTCAGAAGCCATTTTAGAGGGTCAGCTGATTTGAGTTGAGGAGGGTAAGTTGTCAGATTGTATCAGTAGAGATTCAGAGGATATTTAAAGGTTAGCTAATGTGAGGTAAGAGACTATAGTGTTCAATCTTTGTAGGATCTGAAGTGCTTGAAGGTTTGTGGGTGTCAAAGTACATAGAGGTGAGGAGATTTAAGTCAACTGAATCAGTTTATTTAGACTTGAGTCAAATAAGAGTTAGTAGAGGACAACTGACATATTCAGTAGGGTTCTAGAGCTAGATATTTGGGGATTGAAGATTGCTCATTCTGGAGGAAAATATGAGGGTCTGGAGAGAATAGGAAACTAACAGAGGTCAGCAACATTTAGCTGAATTAGACTTCAGTTAGGCAGTGGGAGTTAGTTGGGGTTAGTTTATTTCAGTAAGTTATCAGAGAAGGTCAACTAAGGAGATAGGGTTATCAGAGTTAGTTGGGGTTAGTTTATTTCAGTAAGTTATCAGAGAAGGTCAACTAAGGAGATAGGGTTGAAGTTCAGGGTTGTTCAAAGTCATATTTGACCTGAGAAACTATTTTAGAGGATCAGCTGATTTAAGTTGAGAAGGGTAAGGTGTCGGACTGTATCAGAAAGATTTAGAGGATACTTGAAGGTAAGCTAAAATGAGGTAAGAGACTATAGTATTTAATCTTTGTAGGGTCTGAAGTGTTTGAAGGTCTGTGAGTGTCAAAGGACACAGGTGAGGAGATCTGAATCAATTAAATCAACTGATTTAGACTTGAGTCAAATAATAGTCAGTAGAGGACAAGTGACACATTCGGTAAGGTTCTAGAGCTAGAGATTTGGGGATTGAAGATTGCTAGTTCTGTAGGAAAATCTGAGGGTCTGGAGGATAAGAAGTTAACGAAGGTCGGTAGAGCAGTTAGCTAAATCAGATTTCAGTCAGGTAGTGGTTAGCTAGGGTTAGTTTAGGTCAGCAAGTTATCAGAGAAGGTCATTTGAGGAGATAGGGTTGAAGATAAGGGTTGTTCATAGTCATATCTAACCTAAGAAGTCATTTTAGAGGATCAGTTGATTTAAGTTGAGGAGGGTAAGGTGCCGAACTGTATCAAAGATTCAGAGGATAGCTAAAGGTCAGCTAAAGTGAGGTAAGAGACTGCAGTGTTCAATCTTTGTAGGATCTGACGTGTTTGAAGGTCAGTGAGTGTCAAAGGGCATAGAGGTAAGGAGATCTGAATCAGCTGAAATAGTTTAGTCAAACCTGAGTCAAATAAGAGTCAGTAGAAGACAATTGACATATTCAATAGGGTCTTAAAACTAGAGATTTGGGATTGAAGATTGTTGGTTCTGGAGGAAAATATAAGGGTTTGGAGGACAAGAGTCTAACAAAGGTCAACAGTAGTTAGTGAATTAGATTACAGTAGTGGTCAACTGAGAGTTAATTGGGTAATCCAGTAGGTTGTCAGAGAAGGCCAATTGAGGAGATAGGGTTGAAGATCAGGGCTGCTTAGAGTCATATCTAACCTAAGAAGATATTTAAGAGGATCATTTGACTCAAGTTGAAGAGGGTAAGGTGTCGGACTATATTAGCAGAGATTTAGAGGATAGTTATAAATCTACTGTGTGCCCTGGACTAGGCAACTCATATCCATCTGTAGGCAGGCGTAACCTAAACAGAGTGATGATCAAGGCTAGAATGAACCCATGTTCATAATCATGTGTATTCATAGTTCTTCTAATAAGCAACACCCTTTCATTTTTACCATGCAACAAGGTATTGATCCAGCAATACTCAGAGCTAAAACACATAATGATGCCCATGAATACAGTTCCATAGATTAGTTTAATTTCTTGCAAAAACTCAGCTTATTCAAGTATAAAAAAAAACAGTGTTCTTAAATACTTATGTACCTGGGTAGAAGGACCCCCTGTAGAGGCAAGGGTGAGAGACATCGCACAATGTTTAATAAGAAAACAGACATGCTAAGTGAGTAAAAGAACTCACCTCCAATCTAATATATGGGTCACTACTGAGACAAAGCGGAGGAATCTCCATCATAGTAACAAGTGCCGCAAAAACGTTACTGCTCACCACCATCCTTTGTAAGATCATGATAAACAATCGTGTACAGAGGCGCAGCTGAGTCACAACAACCTGTATGCAGCTGGTGCCACAACAAGAGGTTATGATGAACACAAAGACATGGCAGAGTCACAACATCCAATAGGTTCAATGTAAAAGAGTTCGTAGAAGTAAAAGAACCGTAGCAAAGCAGGCTATTATTCCATTTGTGCCATTACATATGTTATATGAGCACAAATGGAGTAAGTGTGTGTGTGTGTGTGTGTACACACACGTACGCGTACAAAGTCAACACACGTGTATGTGTCGTGTGTGTGTGTGTGTGTGTGTGTGTGAGAGAGAGAGAGAGAGAGAGAGAGAGAGAGAGAGAGAATTTCTATGTATGTGAGAGAGTGTGTATGTGAGATGGGTGTAAGAAGAGAGAGCGTGCATGTGCACATGTATGTGTATGTGAGAGGATTATGTCTGTGCATGTGACAGAGACATAGGAAGAATGCATGTGAGAAGAGAGAGTGCATGTGTGTATGTGAGAGGGTTATGTCTGTGCACGTGGCAAAGACATAGAAAGAATGCATATGAGAGAATGACACAAGATATGTGTCTATGTGAGAGAGTCGCATATAGACACATGCACACAAATACATATATGCATATACAAACACACACACACAAACACACATGCACACACACTCACTCACACACGCTTGCACACATATACACATGCATAAATGTATACACACATGCATACTTGCATATGCACATATATATGTATATACGCACATATGCATACAAGCAAAAACTTCATGCCGCACCAACGCACATGTCACCTACTTGTCTATTCTATTAAGCACAGGTTTCCCCCCTATCACGTGTCACTCTCTCTATGCATCTCCTCTAAAACGATCTCCTTTGCTTCTCTAACTCATGTGGCAGCAGTGTACAAAGGGGCAGACTGTGCAGGTGTAGGGGTAGTGCTAGAGAGCGCAAGTGAACTAGTTTTCTTTAATAGAAGAGAAGACGGCATGTGATCACGATGATGAGCAAGTGTCCACAAGAGAGCCACTTCATGATTTTTGTGGTAGGATGCATGAAGTGACCATAGTGTGTTGACTAAGGGAGCTTTCCTATAGGACTTACGCTTTCGCTCTACTCTTGCTGATTGAAGAGAGGAAAGGAGTGATGCAAAGCTGGTGGTAGAGCCATGCCTAATGGTTTATAGCTTGCCATTGAAACCACAAGGTGTTATCTTCCATGACAAGGGGAGAACTCACCTCCCCATCCCCTCATTGGCCCTCATGGTGCTCCACTCCCATGAGGGTTGGATGGGGGTCTTCCCCATTCAACTCTTGCCCATTTGATGGTCAAGGGATCTGTCTGTAAAGACCCTGAGAAGCACAAAATTATTTAGACTAAAGGCACATATGTGTGGTCATCAAAAATCTACTAACATTCTTGACATCATGTGTTTTGCAGCAATCTTCTACAATTGCTAATAGATGTCTAAGAGACATAGCTGCTGGTGCAAGCCGTGAAGGTTAGCCAGTCATCAAGTGCCAAAAGGTGGGCCTGTCACTAGATGCTGCTGTAAGGTGTATGAAGAGGTCTTACTTAACCTGTGTGTGTTTTGTGTTATGCCAGATGCAATGTCTCTCAGCCCCCTGTTACAAAATGGTGATTGCATTCTCAAATAAATTTGGAGTTGTATTGCCTTTATTATTGTGTGTTTGCTGGCTGCTGCGGTCTGCATCATACCTTTCGCCATACACCTATTGATTTTTCCACATCCTGCACATAGCTTTCTAATGGTTTCGAAAAAATACAGATCATGTACAAATGGGTTGGAATGGCCTGACCTTAGAAATATTGCAGCTGCTTGCTTGCACGACATTGCTCTATTTTGGGACCTCCCACCATACCTGTGGTGCCAAAAAATAGCCATGGTTACTCAAATAAATAGCTCTTTTTGTGAAGAGACATTTTCAGGATGAGCTTAAACTTGTGACAGTTTTACATTTCTATCTTCTTGTTTCAAAAAACACCAAAATCTTTCTCTTACTGCCCTATCAGTGTGTGGGATTACTGTTTTGTTCAAGTAATTACATGAAACTCATTTTGATCAGCACTATCCATGGACCATTGCAAACAAAGTAATTTCTGTGAGATGCTGATGATTTTTGTTGGGGTAATAGGATGGGGTTGAGACTGAGGTGCACACCATTTTTTGATGCCCAACATACTATGAAAACAGAGACCGCTTCTACTGCCTGCACAGTGTGGGTGGATTGGTCATTGAATGTGAGGATCAAAGGTGTATAACATCATTTTTACATGAGATAAGAAGAATAGAGGTAAACTTTATGAGAGAATATGAAGACATGGAAATGCTGCATATCACAAATGTGGCATACTCGAGCTGTACAGCTCTCTCCCAGCTTTTCACAGACTCCACATTGAAGCTGGGAGAGAGAAGGCTTATGAGATCCACGAAGCGGAAATATAGTTTTTGTCCCTTCTCTGCCGCCTTAGTCATATTTCACCCTATTGTTCTCATGTCCTTGGATAGTGGTGGTCATCAAAGTATCTATGCCTTACATTTCAAGTTGGAACTCCCATGGCATAGCCTGCCACATGAACTTCCAAATTTTTGATTTGCCAACTGAACATTGAGGGCAGTCAACAATTTGGACCATGAATCAAAGGCTAATGTCTTCTTGTGTAGTACTGACAGTGAGGCTAGATGCATTTTACCATTCCATGTGTTGCAAGAAACACTTAAGCTTTTTCCCAATCAACTTGGATGGTTAGTGTGTTGGATAATGTCTCATATAGGCTGTTTTTCGCCGAATCAAAATGCAAATTGACTCTCAAGAACTCATGCTAAAGGTAGAATGTTGAACACCCTCTCATTAGTTTGCACACATCTTTCCCCCTTGAACCTCTTGAAAACTACTGACAACCCAAATAGAGCACAAGACAATGGTGGGAGGATGGCTTTGTCAAGCACAATACACACACATATTCAAATCAAGGAGAGAATGTTCAGAAGACAGTTCCAAATTAACTAGTCAATAGGATCCCAAGCTTGGCTGCATGACACTGGTATGAATTTTAATTTATACATAAACCCATAATTTCTCAGATGGGAGTATTTGTCATTCTTGTGAGTTGACACCATAAATGAGTCTATGTGAAGAGTGTGATAGGCAAAAGTAGTTACCAAGGCGACCACTAAGAAAATTACACGTGGGTCAAAGACTAGCAGACTAGGGATATCATTTCATATCACAAGCTGAAGCCAAAAAAGGATTGATTTGGCAAACCACTCATATCTTTATCATTCATAAGGGTTTACCAACTAAATGCTTAACAAATTATTGCCATACTGAAGATTTACATTCATCTTTGTTGCACCTTGAATTCTTGGATGAATTTGATCCTTAGTAAATCCTTTTCCCCCCTCTATCCTTTCCCTTACCACATTTACCAAGAGGATGGTAGGTCTGTGGCATGTAGGTGCATACAGGGGGTGGGCTTTTGGGAAGCTTGTATCTCTGGCGTTATGCAAGCATCAGTGTCTAGGAGCCAAGTGAATCCCCCTTGACTTGCAAAAGCTCATGTGCATGTAAAAATGTGCCACGCGTGCATGCATCAATGCCATTAAAATAACATGCTATCACAAGTACGGCAATGGACAAAGAGGTAATTAGGGAACTCATAAAACCTTTTTGAAAAACGATGTGTACTTCAAGAAAGGGATGCATTGCTATGCCTAGCATGCAATAAACGTAAAGAACATGTGCGATGCCTAGTGTACACTGCATTTAATTCAACTCATACCAAGCACATACAATTAGAAGTTAGAAGAACTCGAAAATGGCCTGGATACTCATTCTGAAGGCTTGATTTGAAATGTTTCTTCTGCTCTTTGTACATTCAAATCCAGTGCTGCAAGCTGTGGCATTACCCAAGGCGGAGTTTCCCAACTGCAAACCCAGAGAACTTCCCTGGTGATTTTGTGCTTGAAGTCTGGAGCTCTTGGTGTTTTTTTCTTGTTCCTACAATCCCACCAATTCGATGGATTTGCAAAGAAATCATGCCATAATCTTTCTGCATTAGCAGCAATGTCTTCTGCCCTGCCAGGAAGGCAATGTGATGATGGCTTACCATCATGTAGGCATGGTTTCCCATCATCTTGGCATCCATTTTGGGATGGTTTACTATCACAGCCACATGATCTCTTTGCATCCTCTTCTTGAAGTCGCGCCTCAACCCACTTCGGCGTTCCACAGTCCTTGATCCAAAGCCCCTGTTTGGTGATTTTATGCCTCAAATCAGGACTAGTAGCTTTTCGCTTGTCAAGTCGATTATCCCACCATTGGCATGGATCTCTGAAATACTCCATCCACAATGCTTGTTGTAACCTGTCTCGTAACAGATTCTGCATCTGGGGGCCTCTCACAAAACCCCCACACGTGTTTCCATCATGATGCTCTGTCTGCACATACTTCATATCATTGACCTTTATCTTCCAAATGGAGTCCTGCACAACACAATGCAATCTGCCTGATACCAAAATGCAGTCATTTTTCACCAGATAAGCCGTGGCAACCAACGCCAAATCGCCTGCAAACTCCAGGGGCAGCCACACATCGCCCTCACCTACTTTGAGTAAGGTCTTGGCTATGGGGGTGCCTCCATCTGTGTGGGAAAGCAGGACATCCTGGCCTAGCTTTCCGAGAAGCTCCACCGCACTGCAGAGATCTTTATGCCATGTAATCACTCCCGGCCGATCGAAGCCGTAGTTTCCAAAGTCCGGCGATTGCTGGGAATCTTCCTGTGAAGAGAAACTGCGATTAGGGTTAGGTTTCGGAGAGCTCAGGTCCCTATGCAGCAAAAGAGCGCATGCCGGAAGCTTCTGGAGCAAGGGTTTTCGGCCTGCAAGACGAGCAAACATTCTCTTTCTATTTTGTTTTTTCAAAATGAGCAAGAAGAAGTCTTTACCGTGTGCGCTTTTGAATAAATGGTTTATAAAATATGGAATTAAACACAAACATGAGTATAATAAATAAACAAAGAAATATAAATCTAAATAACACTATATTTTATATATGTCATACTATATTTAATACATACATGCATGCACACGCGTGCACACACACACACACACATATATATATAGAGAGAGAGAGAGAGAGACAACATGTCGCAAGTTAACTATGAGTTGGATGAGCAATATTGCTCATTTTTTAATTCTAAATGCATCATCTCGCCTTTCTTGTACTCGTAAGAAAAGCATAAAGGCTACATCTAGGAGAGACCCCAAGCATTTTGAGTGTAGGGTGCGTCTCCATTGACTTGACTAGTGAGTCAGTGGACATTAAATGATCCTTTAAGGCCAATCAATCCACTAGTCAAGTCAAGGATCTACCAAATAACCACGCTACATCCTACAAAGGTTGTGTATGGAGCTTAGCACTAGCTAATGTTCGGGAAATACATTTTATTGAGCTGGATTGAAAACCTTCTCATTGTAATTTGAAGAGGAAATTGACCATTTTGAGAAGGCATTTCTCTATAAATTTTGCAAAATATAACTAAAACTTGAAAATTTTGAAGAGAATTCTTCTCCCTCTCTCACAAATTTGAGCAAGCTCTGCACAAATTTGAACAAGTTCTAGGCTAAGTCGAACCTATCTTTTCTCGAACCTTGGCACTAGCCCATCCAACACTATATTTTCCACCTTCATTGTTGATTGTACCTTTCACCTTGGTACTCAAGTTATTTAAGGTGTCTTCCCAAAAGAGTCTTACAGGATATATTTTCCACATTTCACCTTGGTAGTCAAGTTATTTATGGTGTCTTCCCAGAAGAGTCTCGGTGGATATATTTTCCACCTTCATTGTCTATTGCACCTTAATGAATTTCACCTTGGTAGTCAAGTTATTTAAGGTGCCTTCCCAAAAGAGTCTTGGAGGATATATTGAGAGCTTGTGTCGGTAAAAAACGACAAACTGATCGAGAATTGTATATGCTTTTAGTGGAGTTTGCGCACGATTCGCTTAAGCAATCATCTGCAAACTTTTCCCTATTCAAAATGAATTATGGGTTTGATCTATTACTGCTAATTATAAAATGGAATATGCTCGTGATCATATCCATAAATAATGATCAAGCCATTCACTTTGTTAATAGTGAAAGGAATCTCTAATGTAATCAAAATTAGACAATGCTTGTCATCATATCCATTGTGCTAGAGATCTAGTCGTTCACTTTGCTAATGGGTAAAAAGAATGAACATTCTTTAATAGAAGGGGGAGAAAGTGTCTCTCCAAAATCAAAGATGCTTTATGCGCTGAAGAATTCGTCAAGTTACGACCTAGATATTGTGGGGCTTGGATATCTTTAAAACAAGTCAAAGATGTGGCTTAAAAGTTGGACTTACCACAACATCGTTGTGACCACACCACCTAGTATCTCATGCTATTAAACATTTGAAGCGATATTTTTATGATGGTGATAACTTAGTGGATGGAATGGTTTCTTTACATCATGATGATCACTAACCATAGTAGATTACAAAATGGTTTCTTTACACCATGATGATCACAAACCATAGTAGATTGTAAAATGAAGAGAAAGGTGATCATGCTTTTCGCTAGATCCTTATAAAATGGAAATGACATCTCCGGATGTAACTTGGGAAACAAAGGATTAGTTTCGAAAGTGTTATCTTGAATTTGTCATCAAGGATAATGATTTTAAAAGGGGGTGAGAATGTTATGAGCCCAACAACTGGAACCAACAGTTGGAACATTGGAAAGTGTGAAATCCATGGCTACATAGAACTACACATCATTACTTAGCATGTTAAGTCCATTTTGACGAGGTTCTTGAGTGATGATTGTTATGCCTAGGGACTCAGTGATGTGTAGTATGAAGGAACAAAAGGACACAAGGGGCGAGTATGGGGTGGTTGATTAGTTCACATTGGATGCATGAAGGAGGTCCCTGCTAGTACATATATGGATGGGATGTTAAATAATATAGGCCATGCTAGGCTTTCTTGCTTTTTGTGAGTGGTTCATCTTGTTCTTCCGGTGAAATCTTTGAGGGAAAGATTCTAGGGTTAGGGTATGTAGCTTGAGAGAGAGAGAGAGAGAGACTTAACACTCACACACATAATAGAGAGAAGCATAATGATAAATCTCTACATGCTTCCACCACCACAAGTACTCCATGGATGCAACACCATAATGACTCAACAAAACCTTAAGGTAAGTGTATATTGGACTTCTTGTTTATAACCATACATGAAATTGTCAACTTTTCCATGCCATGGCTTTCACCTTCACATAATATAATTTAAATTATTTGTTCACTTGATTCTTCTTAACTTGACAGAGTTTTAAGCTTCTTGTGTAGGTTGATAACATTTAGTTACCTTTGTTTAAACACACATGCTTACGCGTGCATGTGCACCTGCATTCCCACACACAAACAACCACAAAAAAACATTTTTGGTACCCACTTACCCAAATTGCCAGCTATATAAATAGTTTTTCTCTATCTTTAAAGTTAACGTCATAGTTTTTCTCTATCTTTAAATTTAACAACATACTTTTTCTTAACTTTATCTTTCTTTAATTATATCCTTATTTTCTATCTTTTATTCTCTTTTTGGAAACTATTTATTGCACATGCCTTGGCCTTCCCCTTGTCCTCTAGTATATGACGACTTAGTTAAACTCTTGCCTTAGGGTGGATTTTCATGTGCGGGGGGGAGGGGGGGGGAAGATTGCATCCGAGATGACATCAACTCCCACATAGTTTACACACAACAGAGGTAACCTCAAAAATATGATGGCACCTACTACCATTAGCAAATGGGCATATCCCAAGTGGATAGAGCTCTTTCTCGTGCACCTTGGGGTTTGAACCCCACAAACCATAGCTTTGTGTTATCCTCTTGTAAGATGGGCTCCAACTCTATTGACCCGTTCACGTCATAACCTTTCTTTGAGTGAAAACATCTCTAATGTGGATTTTCAATGAACTGTCCACTTCCATTTAGAATGCTAAACTTTTTCGTTGCCCTTACCCAGCCTTACCCTAGTATCTTTGTGCTTCATTAGTGAGACTTGTTTTGTACTATTTTCCTCATGCCTAATAGTTGATTACCCTCTTCCCATTTTTCATGTCTTTGTTGCATCTCCCCATTATGGTGGCTTTCTTGCACAGCCATTTCTTATGGGGCAGTCGATGAAGGACCTTTAAAAGATTAAAAACTATGAAGCATATTAGCTACCTTATATTCTCAGATGCTTCATTTTGTTTTTACATGCGAGGCTGGGGCACTTCTTGAATCATATTCTTTTCATGGCCTCAATCTCGGGGGGGGGGGGGGGGGTTCACTACATGTAAACCCTTTGTATCATGTGCATTCAAGGCCTACTTACAAAACCCCTTCATGAATAAAACACACCCTTTTTCTTTTCAACGATACCCCCTTTAAATGGTACCCTTCTGTATGTAAAAAAAGGATTTAAAAATCCCTTATGTTGGTGCTACGCTTACATATTTATGAGAGTGACCCCCCCCCCAAGGCCTCAATAAGCTCCCATACTTATATTGTAGAAGTCTCTCACTTGTGTTAAACATAAAAATGCTTGATTAACACCTTAATACCTTATACACCACCATTTAAAGGTATTTTACATTAACACCTTATTATTACTTTAAACACCTCTCTCTCTCTCTCTCTCTCTCTCTCTCTCTCTCTCTCATGGACTAGATAAGACCTTCATGGTCTTCTTTTATGTGTCCATGTATTGGTCTCATAGATCATTTTGGCCTTCCATAGATGTTAATAGAATCCAACATATTTATATGAATCCAAGGACCATGATTTGCTAGTAGGCCTTTGTTTATAGTCACCTTATAAAGTTGTGACCATAATAACACATGGAGGAGATGTGTTGATGTTGACACCTATCTTTCCACAAGATTGACACTAGCTCTAACTTGGTTTTTATTGTGGATGGTGACATATATAGCCCTTTCCCTTCATTTTTTTGATTTTGACTTTTCCTAGTTCATCAATGATTCAAGGCCCTCACACTCTCTAGAGTTTTCCGATGTTGGAAGAACTAATGTCCTCGCTTGGTTCTATTTTTCCTCTAAGTTGTTCAAGTTCTCTTTATTTGAGATTATATACCTTATTGTTACACTTCAAAATTGTAATTTGTTTAGTTAACTTAGTGAGGTTACATTTTGTATTCTTATCCTGGCATTTAACACTTTATATGCATGATGGTCTAATGCTATATGTATTGTGGGTTCCATAATTAGGACATGTTTTCCTTACTAAATTGTGGAACAATTAGTCCATTGCATAAACACCAGAATCCCAATCTAATTGTGTATTATTCATTCCACTGTTTCAAGAACAAGCTTGATTGGCCCAACCTTCATTCTTAATCTTGGTAAGCTCAATCAACAGTACAATGATCAAATCCAAAACCTTTTCAAGTTATTTTTCCTAACTTGTTACTATGAACATTTCTCTACTTAGCATAGTGGTGGTCTAACTTGTTACTTTGTAGTGCTTAGCATATTGGTGGCCTATCGTCCCATTTTTTTTGGCCATCCTCTATGGGTTTTAGGCTCTCTCTCTCTCTCTCTCTCTCACACACACACACACACGTGTTGAAATAATACACCAAAATATCCATATGTGACATTGGGGCTAAGAGAAAAAGTTTCTAAGGTCTAAAGCCAATATTATCACATGGTAATATGGTCCAATCAACTCTACAAATCAGCAAGAGAAAATCATGGGTGGAGGATTAGCTTTGCACTCAAATCTGGGCAATGGTGCTCATTTTGATGGTTCTCAAATCTAGGTAGATGGTGGAGAGAATCTTGGAGTGGACTCTTGATCACTTTTTACTCATGCCTATTTAAAGATTCAAAACTAATGCAAGAGTAAACTTTTATTTACCATCATCATGTTGTCCTTATGCCTGTTATTTATTTAATCATCATGTTGTCCTTATGCCTGTTATTTATTTAATCATCATGTTGTCCTTACCAAAACTTGCCCAACTTGTTAGTCACCCTTCTATTCTAAGCTTGTTGTAATCATAACTAGAACTAGCATTTAGCATCATAACTGGCATTGTAAGCCTCTAACTGGAGTAAGACCTATAGGCACTAGGATGGTCATCATAACCAACATTGTAAATAGTAACTAGGACTAGCATTGCCATCATCAAAGCCATGAATATTCTATTGAGGGAGGTTGTTGAAATAATACACCAAAATATCCATATTGACATTGTGGCTAAGGGAAAAAGGTTCTAAGGTGTAAAGATAATATTATCACATGGAAATATGGTTGAATTAGCTCTTCAAATTAGCAAGAGAAACTCATGGGAAACACGTGGGTGGAGGATCAGCCTTGCACTCAAATCTAGGTGGTGGTGCTCATTTTGATGGTGCTCAAATCTAGGTAGATGGTGGTGGTGCTCATTTTGATGGTGCTCAAATCTAGGTAGATGGTGGAGAGAATCTTGGAGTGGATTAACACCCTTGATCATAATTATATGCATACCTATTTAAAGGCTCAGATCTAATGCAAGAGTACACTCTCATTTATCATCAGCATGTTGTCCTTATGCTTGTCATATATTTAATCATCATGTGATTAGTACTAATCTTTTTTTAAGCTTGCAATCATGCTTCAACCATCTATTTGATCACTTGCTTCAAGCCCCTTAATCACACACACACACACATACAATCATATGCACAAAAAGTAAATACATTCGAATATCTTTTTAGCATATGCTACTTTTCTAAACAATATTGCATATTGAATGGGTAATTGCAAACATTTCTCCTTAAAGGTTTCCTTGAAAATACTAAAAATTTTTAATTAAGGATTGTCAAATTTTAAAAAGGCTTGATTTACTAAGATTTATAATTTTAGTAAAAAATGAGTACACATAATTTAAAAATATCATTAAAAAACCCTACTCACAAAATATTCCTCTTACATGCAAGAAATATACAATATGAAATTGAGCAATTCTAACACTTCTAGGAAACATGGGTTTGTATTATAAAAACATATTTTAAAAAAGTTCTCTTATTCTTAAAAGAATTTTTTTGTGTGATTATGTGTTTCAACACAAACTTCTAAATTTACGTTTCATAATACCCATGATTGGTATATGGCCAAGATTTATTGCAAAAGAATTTTAAGACTATATTAAGACCACATATTTACACCATACATCACTTTTATTACAAGCTTAGTCTCTCCAAAAAAGGCATAATCATTGCCACAATGATCATTACATTAATACCACATATATACATTATACATCACTTTTATTACAATCTTAGTAAGCTGCAACAAAAAAACATAATCATTGCCACAATGATTGTGAGTTTCAAGTCCAAAATCAAAAATCATAACAAGAATTATTGGCTATCCTTGCTTGCCAAAACCATAACAAGCATTATTGACCAAACACTAGTTGCATGCCGAGACAAGTCAGCCATAAGCCGTCTGAGCCACACACACTCAACCGTAGCTGTGAAAGCTGCCCTGTACTCAGCTTCACAACTAGAAGTGGCCACAGTAGGTTGCTTCTTGCTCAACCAAGATATGCATGAGCTGCCGAGCATGAAACAAAAACCACTTGTGGACACTCTTGTGTAATAGCAACCAGCCCAATCTGAGTCCGAAAAAGCATGTAAATATGACGGCAATGATCCCCCCTTGGGATAAAACAACCCAAGTTCTATGGTGCCGCTCAAGTAGCGAAAGATGCGTCTAATTGCCTTCCAATGATGAGACCCTGGGCTATGCATAAACCTGCTCACCTGTGAGACTGCAAACTGAATGTCCAGCCTCGTAATACATACATAAATGAGGCAACCAACAGCTGTCTGATAGAGTGTGACATCAAAGTGATCTCCAGCATCATGAAGACTCAACTTCAAACCTGTCTCCATTGGAGTAGCAATAGGCTTGCAGTCTTCAAGGCCAAATCTTCGCAACAATGTCTCAATATACTTTGTCTGACACAAAGCAATACCTCCATCACACTACTTAAATTGTATCCCCAAATAATGATGCAAATGCCCCAAATCTGACATCTCAAAAGAGGCATTCAAATCAACCTTAAAATCAGACATCTCAAAAGAGGCATTCAAATCAACCTTAAAATCAGCAATATGACTCTCATTTGGTCCTGTGAGCAGCATGTCATCGACATAGAGAGCAATGATTAGATGTACATCATCCACACGTTTAGCATACAAAGTGCTTTCTGTTGGACTATTCTGAAAACCATGTGCAGTCAAATATGCATGTATCTTTTCATACCAAGCTCGTGGAGCTTGCTTTAAACCATATAAAGCCTTTTCCTGCCCTCTTTGAACAAAACCACGAGGCTGCGATACATACACCTCCTCATTCAAATCTCCATTCAAGAACACAGTCTTTATGTCCTGCCAATGCACAAATGCTACGAATGGTAGTCATACGACAAGTGGGAGCAAAGGTCTCATCAAAATCAATGCCCTTTTCTTGAGCATAACCCTTTGCAACAAGTCTAGCTTTATAGCGATCAACGCTGCCATCTGGCTTTCGTTTCAACTTAAAAACCCACTTACATCCAATGACCTTTTTACCAATAGGCAAATCACATAAGGACCATGTACCATTCTTCATTATAGCATCATATTCATTTTGCATTGCAACCAACCAATTTTCTGATTTTTGTGCCTCATCAAATGAAAGAGGTTCTTCCTCTTCACACATACTAGACACAACCAAAGCATAACAATCTGATGCATAAGAGGCATGCTGAAAACCTGAATGAGTACGACTAGACATAGGTGCATCAATTTTACTATCACGCAAGGTTTGCTCTAGCCATTTAGGCATTCCTCTAGCTTGCTCATTTTCAGCCCTATCCTCATGAATTACATCATGTAAATCTGCATCAGAAATAGGCTGATCTATGATGTCGTTTAAAATCTGCATAGGCTGAGTATTTGCCTCATTAGGACTTACATTTGAATTCCCACCTGTAAATAGAGGCAACAACGTATCAAATACATCCCATGAGCTCACACCTGTCTCTTTGGTACATGATAACAAAGGCTGCACAGCATCTTCCACAAAAACATCTCGACTAATCAAGATACGCTTTGACTGTGGGTGATACAATCTGTAACCCTTGCTCTCAGCACTATAGCCAACAAAAATGCATTTGACAGCCTTATCATCCAATTTTCTACGTTGTTGCACAAGCACTAAAGCATAGGCCAAGCAACCAAAGACACGCAAGTGACCAATAGAAGGCTTCCTGCCATGCCAAGCTTCGTATGGAGTAATAGACTGCAAGGCCTTAGTGGGATACCTGTTGAGTACATATGCAGCACACATGACAGCCTCAAGCCAAAACGCATGTGGCAAAGCTTGGATCTTGACCATACATCGTGCCATCTCCATAAGTGACCTGTTTTTCCTCTCAGTAACACCATTTTGCTAAGGGGTATATGGCATTGTACATTGGTGTTTTATCCCACGACTAGCCAGAAATGCATCAAACTCTTTAGACATGTACTCCCCCCCTCGATCAGAATGGAGGGTGTCCACAGTACAATTGGATACATTTTCAACCATAAGCATAAACTATTTGAAGCACAAAAACACTTCAGACTTTGCCTTCAGTGGATATACCCATGCATGCCTTGAGTAATCATCAATGAAAGTCACGAAGTACAAGTGTTTACCAAACGATGGAGTTTACATAGGCCCACATACATCACTATGTACAAGTTGCAATTTGCGAGTGGCCCGCACAGAACCATCCTTTGGAAATGTAGAACGCTGCATTTTGCCCAAAATATAGCCTTCACAAACATGTTTTAATGGTGCCTCAAGAGGGGACAATGAAGCGACCATATCAAATTTCTGCAAACGCAGTAAACTAGCAAAGTTCAGATGACCAAAACGAGCATGCCATAGTTTTGCATCTGAAACTGCCTTTTCATCAGAAACTGCATTTGCTGAATCTTCCATACACTTTTCATAAGAATTGAGTCTATACAGCCCACGAAACAAGGTGCCAGATACAATAATCGTATCACCAGAAGTCAAATCATGAACAGTACATCTGTCATCCACAAATTTGACTACAAGTCCAAGTCTAGCAAGCGCAGAGACAGACAATAGATTCTTCTTTATCCCTGGCACATACAAAGCATCTGAAAGTGTGAAAGCGCTGCCATTTGCAGAAGTAAGCATTGGCCACATTGTAACCCTCATTCTTATACCAAAAGTCTTCTAGTATCTTGAACATCACAGGATTTTGTGTACCTGGAATGGTCAAAACTATCCTCTCAACCAGTTCTTAGCCATACACCCAAGTTGGTGGTGGAGTTACTGTTACTGAGGTGAAAAGGTGTGGATGGTCTAAGATACGCCGTGAAGTTGGTTGCGAGATTGAGTGGTATGGTTTAGAATCGATATATGTAACCAGATGTAGGGTATATTGATAATAAGCATTAGGCAACCCTGGTGGTAGGGAGCTTGTTGAAGTGGCATGAAAGGTATAGGTGATGGAGAAGTTCTTCGTGTGCGAGGCCGCCTCCTATTATGGAACTGGCTATAGGACTCGTCAAAATTAGGTAATTGGTAGAAATGGTCTACATGTTTGTGATTGAGGGATGAGCGCCAAGACCGCAATGGAATGATTTGCATAGGTAGATGATAGTTTGGATCTTGTTATGAGACATGATATTATACCCTGAGCTCATAGCGTGATGCCTAGAGATTGGGCTTCTTTGTGGTAAATAATTTTTTTTTTGTGTGATAATGTGGCACCCGATGCCACATGGTAACGTGGGCTTATGTTGCCATTTGGCACATGCAACCCTATTATTATTATTTTTAAGTTTTTTTAAGTGATGCACTTGGTGCACATGGCAACATAGACCTCGGTTGCCATGTGGCACACATAACCCTAATTTTTCATAAAGATTTTTTTCGAGTGATGATGTGGCATCCTTATGTCGCGTGGCAATATGGACTTACTTTTTTGGGTGATAAGGTGGCACTCAATGCCACATGGCAACGTGGATCTACGTTGCCACGCGCCACATACACAACCCTCTTTTTCAAGTTTTTTTTTTGGAGGTGATGACATGGTACTTGATGCTATGTGGCAATGTGGGCCTGTGTTCTCACGTGGTACATGTGGGTTTGCATTGCTATGTGGCACATAATACAACCCTAAATGTTTTTTTAATTTTTTTGGTGATGATGTAGCACTTGGTTCCACATGGCAATGTGGGCCTATATTACCATGTGGCACACAAGCCTTTTTTGGGTGATGATGTGACACTTGATGGCACATGGCAATATGAGTTTTCATTACCACTTGACACACCATGTAATCTTAATTTCTAAAAAAGTTTCATTTGGTTGATGATGTGGCACTCCACACGGAAATGTGGGGCCTTCATTGTTGTCATGTGGCACCATGAAACCCTTTTTTTAAAAGCTTTGTGTGTTTGTGTGGAAATTTTCTCCAAGGGAGGGGATGTTTCAAAAATTTCATCGCTTTTGAAGTAGTGTCCTAGTTTGTTCATGGGCACTTTTGGCTATTCTTTTGGCTTGGGTATGGAAGAAGAGCTCTGAATGTGACATGGCTCATTCTCCTCCTCTTCAATTTCAAGTGTGTGGGCTCTTAGATTCCACACTATTTGGTTAGATCCAATCAGATGAGTCTCTCTAAAGTTGAGAATTTTCTTGTAAAAGAGAACCTATTTGTGACTCAAACTTACAAGGATAAGAAGGCTATGTCGGCTTGCTATGTTCCTCGTGCAATATCTACACCTTGTGATGGCATTAAGGGGGACTATGAATTTCTCCTTGTGATGGCATTAAGGGGGACTATGAATTTCTCCTTGTACGCTTAATAAGTTAAGGCTTGTTGAAGTGTCTTGTTAATGCTCCTTAACTCTAAGCCTCTAAGCCCCCTTCCAATTTTATATGCCATCCTTAGCATGTCTTCTCCTCCTTGATAGTCGTAATAACTGCCATTAATGAGCTCCTTGGTGCTTATGGTCAACTTGGGATAATCCTAGCTTAGGATTGACAGCAAATTTTTGAAACATTATGGTGTTTGACATGGTTTGAGCACTTCATTTGCGAGAGTGAACCTTGAGATTCTTGGTCCTGCCCTTGCTTCTTCGCTGGAGATTCACCTAAAATAGGGCAATTCAATGCCCTTTTCATGAAGCTTATGGCAATGTTTATTGAGACATTTAATGAATATGGGGCTTCGAGGACTTTGGAAGCTCCTATTTCGAGGTGTTCCATTGTTCCTCTGCTCAGGTCTATGTTTAGTTGGCTCATCTCGTCCCAAAGATCCTCACTTGAGGTGGATTCGAAGGAATCTTTCCTTCATAATCGGGAAGCACTCTGTTGAGTGCTGGTCATGAAGGTTGGTGGGTTTGAGGAAGTGCAGTTTGATGCACTATAGTTGACTGCATTGTCATTTTTAACAACCACTCATATTAAAATCATATGGGGTGTCAGCAATAACAAGACTATAATATTTCTTTAGAATGATATTCTGAATGTGTGTTGACTCACGTATGTTGGCTCATGCCTCCAAGATCACGTCTATTTATGCATATCTTTTTTTAATCTAAAATAGGCTCATGCCTCCAAGATCACGTCTATTTATGCATATCTTTTTTTAATCTAAAATAGGCTCATGCCTGTTAACTCACATATGTAGACTCACACATATTTTGTATGAACTAGGCTCATGCACTCTATATTTATGAAGACCTACTTGGGCATATAATTTTATGCACTTATGGATCATTGTACTTTAATATCCCAATAATTATAAAGGACAATAATTTTTCTTGAAAATTATATACCATACATATTGGATGATAAGAAAATCTTTAAAGAACATGAGTAGGTAAGTCCTTCAAGGTAGTAATCATTGATTGATATAATATTAGATATACCAAACCTAACTCTAGACTCACATCTGGTCGACGTCACATCTCTAGATTAACAATGGGCTCTAAGTGTGATCTCCTAACAAAAATGGGTAATATTGGGTAATCGTAATAGCTTGGAATGTACGAATTAATGGAGCTAAGCCCTAGGCTCCCCGTTTAGCAGCACTAAATTTATCTTCTTGCCGAAGCATGTGTTGTTGGGCCTTGCCTTCGAGCTACAAATATAACTTCCCAATGTGAGTGCACTAGCTCACCTATCGAATTCTCACTCTGTTGTCACATCAGAATGCTCCCCGATGGGGTGAAGGATGAACTCTCTTCGCTAAGATGGAGGCAAATAGAGATAGTTCTCTCTCACAAAAGATAAGGGAAGAAGAAGCTAATGGAAGATGGAAACCTACAAAGGTAAACCTATTCAAGCAACATCCATCTAGCATGCATGAATCCAATAGCATACAAGCAAGCAAGGGTAGAGAAGAGAATATCTCATAAGTATTCTATTACAAGGGAATGATTATGTATTGCTTATTGTAAAAAACGACATATACAAGTGACTAGTTTTCACACTAAGCCGACCAAATTACCAATCTTAAGCAAGCATGTACACGGCCCTTAGACTTTTCCTACTTAACACTAAGAACATATGGTAAGATCGGTTTTTATGTTCTAGCACTATCTTACAAAAGGTAAGTGCTTGTTCAAGTAGGTAAGATGGCAAAGCATCTTACAGTAGGTCGAACAAGTGAAGCCATCTTAACCTACATCCATGAATCCACCAACTTTACCATCACCATTACCTCCATCTTCATCAATGCAATCAAAAGGCCTCTTGTTTTTATTTGAAAATGTTTTAACATTAGTGCCTACTGAGAGGATGAAGGTCAACAAAAAGTACCATCTTTCACATGAGAGACATACATATTCCCTAGCTTGTCATTTTTCGCTAACGATTTAGATTGCTTATCTTTTGACTCACTGCCTTTGTTAGATGTGTTTGTGAGGAAGAGGATGCATATCTTCTAATACCATTGCTATATGATAAGTTTGAATACAACCTTGGCAATACCATGGTTTGTAAAAACCACTTTTCAAGTTGTATTGAGTTTAGGGAATAATGCTCGCCTTAAGATAGTAATAAAAGGACAAGGAAAATAGGAAAGGATGTATTTGTGTATGCTTCTAAGGTAATTAGTCCTATTGGAAAGTTGGAAATATCATGAATGAAAGGTTATTTTTTTACTAAATACTGAGGTTATGCTAATTATAGGAAAGCTTCTTCTTGCAAATAATTTCACTAGGAAAGAGGTGTTCTCACTTGACAAAGAGGACATGCTAAATGCACATGAAGAGTTTACAAGTTACTCCTACTTTACAAAATGATTGAAGAATCACTTCAATTGTGTATCCATCCCTAAAAAGGGATTAGTTTTTTTGTATATAGTGTTTGCAAAAAATTGGAGTGGAAAAGACCCTTCAAAGATTGAAATTATTAAAGTAGCACTAAAAAAATGCATAGGGATGGGAATTGAGAGAAAGAAGGATATGGAAAACAAAATGCATGTAAATGAGAGAAAGAAGAATATGGATAATACGAATAAAAAGATTCATTGGGTTAGCCATAGATGGAATGGACTAAAGAACATCCTACTTGCCTCATTTCTCAAGGATACCAAAGGATGTATTGAAGTGACTCTTGTGCAAATACATTTGGTGGTTGCCTTGTATACAATGCTCAAGTGGTCCAAGGTCTCCTTTACATACCCCAATTAACACAATGATTCTAATTTGACAATTATAATAATTCATTTAGTAATTTCAACTTGGGATGTTGCATTACCAAAGGTTTATTTAGTAATTTGATCTTGGAAAAGTGCAGCATTGTCAACTTAACAAGCAACATTGCCAAAGGTACTATGTCTTCAACTTAACAACATAGCTAGGAAAAACAAAATAAAATTATTCTCCTAGGTTACTTCAATATGATGGTTCATTTGGGGGTGTTTAGAAAAGTAAAAGTGAACTTTGTTCTTGTGGGACATACTCATGATCATATTGATCAAATGTTTAATATATTCTTATGGGAGTGTTAAAAAAAGAAAAAGTGATTTTTTTCTTGTGGGACATACTCATGATCATATTGATTAAATGTTTAGTACATTTCACAGAAAAATTCCCATCATGATGCCTTTTTACTTGTCCTATAATGTATTAGATTTACTGATGAACTTTTCAATGTATTTTGTTTTGTGCAAGATACGCTCTACAATGTACACTTGTAAGAAGTGTAAAAAAAGCCACATTTAAGAAGTTTCTGCTTTTCGTGTTTATGTTGGAGCTCTTTTATCCCAAAAATCATGTCACTTTTATCAATTATTATTGTTTAAAATTTCAACAGACTTCATTTTTTAGTCATTAAAAAGAAGGCTTTACTTATGAGTGAAGAGTTTTTGAAATTATATCAATAACATTAATAAGGAAATTTTTCCAAAGATGTCAAATGTCTATCCTTGGGTAGATAATATTACCCATTCAATCTACAATAATGTTTCTATCTTTAAATTTTACTTAATATTTTTTCTTTCTTTGATTTTTCTTCTTCTATGATATCTTACTTTCTAACTTATCTTCTCTCTTTGGATAATAATGAAGTCATATATGCCTTCATCATAATTTATGTTTTTAATCGTGTATGGCTAACACAATGCCACCTTTTTAATTTTACTTATTTTTCAATTCCAATGATTACTATTCTCTAAAACGAGTTAATACCCTTTATTAAGTTAATTTAATTCATCACCAAGTGTGATTAGCATAAACCATACTAAACTCTCTGATTGGTAATTTATAAAAGTCACTAATTAGTATTACATTAATTATAGTTTTTATAATTGTGATTAGCTCTTTACCTTTCTTTTTTTCCTATTTCATTTTCCTACACTCGTCTTTCATATTTACTTAATTAGCATAAACCACACTAAACTCTTTAGTTACTAAATTATAAATTCACTAATTAATATCACACTAATCATACTTTGTGTAATTGTGATTAGCCCTTTACTACCCTAGATCAACTCTATTTTTTTACATCTAAAGAACCCTTGGTAGGATCTTGTTACATTTCTATGCACATCAACTACTTCAAAGTTTTTTCCATGGACAACATCACATGGACCTAATGATATATGGTTATATTACTCTCTGTATTTCATTTGAACCCAAACATATTGATATTAATTTAAGAACCATGCTTTTGCTAGTAGAACTTTGTCAATAGCCACATGAGAGTTGTGACCACAATAACAAGTAAAGAAGAGGTGTTGGCGCTCTTCCTACAAGATTGACACTAGTTCTAACTTGGTTTTTCTTGTGGATAACAACAAGTATAACCCTTCCCCTTTAACTTCTGGAGTTTGACTATGACAATGTTTGTACTAGTCCATTAATGATTGAAGACCTTCAGACTCTAGATTCCTCTGAATTTCGAAGAACTGACATCGATACAATTAATTGTACCTTGTATTTGAGTTGCATATGATCTTTTATATCTAACTTGTACACATTGCTATACTACTCCAAAATTGTATATGTTCTTTCATATTTAACTCGTACACATTTCTATAATTCCTTACTCGATTAACAAAGGTTTGGCATGATCCTAATACTATATCTTTGTATTGCCATTTAACACATGTTCCTATTTGCATGATGGTCTAATGTTATGTTAGTTTTGGGGTTTGTAAGCAGTGTGCATGTACACGCACGCGCGCGCGCGTGTGCACACACACACAGAGAGAATTTTGAAAGTCAACAAAAATAGATAGTATAGTACAACCACCTATGCTTATTATTACTTAAAAGTAATGATGGTAGGGCACATGTATTGGACAAGATATCATGTGTCTAATATTGATAGTATAAATTTATAAAACCAATGGAAATTCACAACATTGAATCTCTTGGAACATGATATTGTAGTAACACAAGGGGTAAGAAAACCAAAACATATTTGTTACCTACAATAACTTTGCTTTATTAGTTATGGAGGATTTTTTTAAATGATTGGTAGCTATGAGATGCCAATTGTGTTTATATCAAGGTTATAGGATCACCATAAGCTCAAGTTGAAGAAGAAGATTCCTTGTATAATTCAAAGACTAGTAGAATGCTTAACACACCACCACTACTTTCACAATTCATAAGAGTAGTAGAATGTTTAACACACTACCTTTCACAATGCAATTCTTCAAAGTATGGATTGGAATGCAAAAGCTTTCATCTCCATGATCTGCTTAGATCACATGAAAAGTATCTATGATTGACACAATATGGCATGCCATGTTTATAATCCCTTCA
The DNA here is from genome assembly GCF_041138505.1 of Cibotium barometz. Taxonomy (NCBI): domain Eukaryota; kingdom Viridiplantae; phylum Streptophyta; class Polypodiopsida; order Cyatheales; family Cibotiaceae; genus Cibotium; species Cibotium barometz. The sequence goes on from NC_141053.1 coordinate 19,865,851, forward strand.
TTTAAGAGCAACACAGACATTGATGCTCAAGTACTTTTTTGGTCTTTGCTTAATAAAGTTTTGGAGAAAGAGGGTTTTCTTGTTGCAAAGTGTCATGGCCTTATGTGGGATGAGAACAAGAGGGCAATAAGAATTGTTTACAATAGTGGTCCAGACAATGTTATGGAGAGGAGAGAGTGAACTTGTTTGTGGCAATGGGAGGACAACCTTAACAAGCAAGGAAGTGCATCCCACCCCATGATCAAGGTTTAATTTTGGATGGTCATGTGATTTTGTCATTTCATGATCACGTCCAAGCACATTACCTTTGTTAAAACTTCACGCTTTATCTTGACCAAGTAGAGTGCCAACTTCAAGGGATCCTTTAAGAAAAATATGCTTGTCACATAATCATTGTGTACACACGCACACACACACACACACACACACACACACACACACACCCCTTGGGGTTTCTAAGAAGCCTTGATGAGTAAGAAAATGGCATGCGTGGCCACACAAAAACATGCAAACTTTATAATGGACCTCCAACATTTTTGTTTCTTATTTGTAGATTTTATTTTCTTAATTGTGAAAAATTTAGAGAGTTTAAGGCATTTCAACTATATTGTAGCTCAAAATTTGACGAGTTCTCAACAAAACCCTTCAAAATTTCAAGGGTTTAAGTATTTGAGTAATATGTTTTCTATAAAATAGTGTAACTCCTATTTCTTTGGGTGCATAATGTCTTGCAATTAATCAAAAATAAATTTTCAAGCCTGTACTTTCTATAGCTAGGGGTGTGACACTTTTGCTCTTCTCGTGTTAAGGTTTTACTTAAAAAGAGATTTTTTTTAAAATTAGTCCAATGAGAATTTCATGTTCTGTGCATAACTAGAATGCTCGTCTGTTTGCCTGAAAGAGACTTTTGTTAAGTATGAGTGAAACGAATCCTGATAGGATAAAGACAAGTTTGCTCAAGGGGAGGGGCGGCAAGCAGAGAGATGGGGAGAGAGTAAGTAGACTACAGGCTGCAAAGATAGAGATTGTGGACTGTGAAGAGCATTAGGAACTTAGATACTGAAGATAGAAAGTATAAAGATATTGTATTTGTAGGTACAAAATATATCGAATTATAAACAAATGGGGTCTGCCCATCCGTGTGCTCCAACAATAAGCCTTGAGATGGCCATTGTGAGACTAAGGATGTCATGCACTAGCAAGGACGTACAATGCAGTGAAGACAGATCTCAAACTCAATGATCTCGATATAACAAAGAGGCTGCCAAACACATCTATATATAGTAACTGGGTATTGTTGTATCATAGGTCGGCCCAAGTCGACCATCCTATGACTAGTCCATATAGAGCAAACAGACAACATCATATGGCATAGCTTCCAGATCCATGCGAGGTTGGATAGCCATCTATATGGTAGTGATGTGTGGACATATGCTAATAATGGACCGAGATACCTTTTCCCTTAGGAGGGTTTTTCCCTCGAGCTTGCATACATACTCTTATGATGTCACTTCACTTGTACTTTCTCTCCATCTCTGCTTGTGTGTGTGTGTGTGTGTGTGTGTGGGGGCTACCTTCATCTCCACTCCAACAATTGGTATTAGAGTAGGTTCTCTTGGCTCTCACTCCCTTGTTATCTCCTCCTCCTCGAGTTTCTCTTTTGACTGTCTCAAATTGAGCTATCCTCTTAGGTGGCGAAGGTATACCCAATAGCATGTTTTCAACTATATTAAAAACTTTTTTGCACCTTTCGGGCGTTTCCGACTCGTTTCTGGACTCGTTCGCATGTTGTAAGGTTTTCACACACATTTCGGGAGAGTGTTAGTTCGAACTGTCTTGGTTCGATTTTAGGTTTTCTACACTGTAACAACAACATACATTTAGTGTGTAGACAGGGCCATCATTGTCGCTTCTTTGTTATCATTGACATTGCATCGTCAAGCCCATCATCAAAAGCTTCATCAGCATCGTCATCAATCATCGACTTTTGCATCCCTACCAATAACATTTCTATACTCTACACTCTACCATTTTTGATACACTTTGTAGATTTCTTTGTTTATCAATGATCTACTCGTAATCATCTCGGTTGTATTCAGTGAAGTGACGTATGTGGGATGCTTTCTGCTGCCACCGTTGAGGATAAGCTTGATGGGCCTAACTACTTGTTGTGGTCCTAAATGATAGGACTTTGGAATGTTGTTATTAGCATTAAGGCAGGGCTTGTCTTACCAGTGCAAGATAATATATGTACTTTGGATGGTGATACTAGTTCAGATGTAACTATGGATGGCATCTACCTCCACATCTGCCACAATGAAACAAGCCAGGTGGAATGGCAGGGATGTACATGAACATGCATTGGTTGTACTTTCCATGAAAAGGAGCATTATTCCTTACATTCACTCGTATACAATTGCCAAGCAGGCTTGGGATGCGCTTACCAGGTGCGTAACGAGGCATGAGTGGCCTATTTATGCAAGCCATTAGAGTCCAAGCATAAGAATGAGGGAGACTTAATGGATAAGTTTCTCACAAGGACCAAAAATCTCAGAGTGCATCTTGCATGTATTGAGAAGATCTATTAGCCGCACAACTCATTGGTGTCTATTGTTTTCACAGCTTTACCGGATTCATACCAAGGTTTGTATCCACACTTCGGCTTATGATGAAGGGTAGCCCCAATGCCCTTACGTTTGATGAGTTGGTTGCAGTGCTCTTGCAAGAAGAGTAATCCCGGCAAAACCGAAGTATGAGCAAAGCCCTCTCTCGTGGCACCTACCACTGCCAGTTAAAAAGGTAAAGGCAAAGCCCTCTCTCGTGGCACCTACTAGTCAAACACAGAATTAGGTCATCCAGTCACAAGGTGGATAGAGATGTTCTTTTTGTTGAGAACTCGGTTCAACCCATGCTTTTATGCAAAAAACAACAAAATGTATGCTCACAAGACATCTTTGATACACTCCTACCTTTGTACAATGTCGGGCAGCCATGTGGGGTGAATGAATGCTCAACAAGGTGCTACAAATCAGTCCATACCGGTTGAAAATCAACTTGAATTTTAGCCCACAGAGCACCTATTGATGAGGCAATTGTGGTGTAGTGAGTGAGGAAGGGCAGCCATACATGTGTTCAAGAGTATGCCGAAATGGCTAGTGCAAATGCTGTGGGAAAGCAAATTAGCTACTTCTTTGCCTGGTAGGATACATGCAGGTTCTCATAATGCATCTTATTCTTTTGTGGATCATGCTCTCACTGCCAGTATATGCAATGAAGAGAAACCTGTTTCCTTTGAACAAGCATAAGAAAATTATCATTGGATGCAGGCCATACAAGATAAGTATGACTCAATTCTAAAAAATGCCAGTTGGCAGATTTGCTTTATGGTAAAAAAGGCCATTGGTACAAAGTGGGTTTATAAGCTTAAGTTAAAGGCTGATGGTAGCGTTGAGACTACTATAAGGCAAGGATTTTTGCAAAAGAATATTCTCAAGAGAAGGGCATAGATTATGATGAGATCTTTGCCCCCATGTCTCGTATGACTATTGCATTTGCCACCCATCTGTGCCCAAAAGGCCTCGTTTGCATGAAACGAGAATTCAGCCGGCCTATCCATGGCCATCTGCAACCCTACAATAGGTCTGGGATCCATGGAGACTCTGGATGCTTCTCGTGTTCCCTCTGAAGTGCAACAATCCTGTGCCTAATAGCTCTCACCTTGTTCGCGGCTTCATGTTTCTTGGCCAAAGCAACCCTATGATAATACTGCCTAGTCCTCTCTAGGGCCAAAGACACTCTTTGTCGAGAGTCGGGATTGTCACACACGACCTCTAAATCTCTCTGAGCTCACGTGAAATCTATGCATCCAGATACAGAGAATCAAGGATATGGACACCAGGGGATGCCATTGAAGTCCACGGCTCCCTTAGACACAAAAATTGGGCAATTTTTGACTTGGTGGTGCCAGGCATGATAGTAGTGGTGCCTCCTCTATCTAGTCCCCAATCATCCACATAAAACCTATCCAATCGTGTGAAGATACATCCATCGCCACTCTTGCGGTTATGCCAAGAGTAAGATAAAGAGTTAGGCCTCCTTTATAAGTCATCATCCTCTGCCAAATAGTCCTTGCCATAGAAGGAGAGCATGAATCTCTCCTACGAGGCTCTCTCCAAGGGGTTTGTCCTACCCTCATCACAGCCATCCTTTTTGTTGGAGGGCTTCTCAACCAAGAAGAAAATACACCCATATCTTCCTACTTCTATTCATCGATTAGTAACATAAAATAGAAAGAACCACCCAATGCAGTGGTAGGCATCTTATTATAAAGATCAACATGTACAAGCTCAAGAGGAGATTTGACCCAAACTGCTCTCTTGTGGAAAGGAATGTTGATGCTGCAAGCTTCACATACATCTGACACTTCTCAAAAAGCTCATAGGTGCTGCTCACTTTTGAATCTCTTTCAAGACTACATAGCTCAGCTGTTTGAACTCTCCTGTCATAGCCTAATAATGCCCACATCGGCTCGGGTAGTAAAGGCTGACAATTCATATAGATTGTGCTGTCCGATTCCTCTCCCAACAATGACATTGCCATTGGCATCTAAGATGACTGACATAACAAAATCAAGGTGAACCATTAGGTCATGGTCTGTAATGGGCACAATGAAGAGAAGATTCCTTTGGATATCTGGTATATAGAAGACATTCGATAACTTTTCATGTATGGATTGATACAAAAGAAATAGTGCCTGTGTCTTTTGTTAGTTAGACATTTGGCATCATTCTTGAGTGCTATCAAGATGGACTCCCCTACTGGCTGTAGAGAGGTATACTAGTCTTTTTGACTGGTCATGTATCGGGACATTACAGTGTTGATGATCCACAAACCATCGGGTGTTGAGGAATGCTCTGCCTTTGAACAAATTACTTCGGTCACTACAAAGAACTCCAATTCTACTTCAACACTCTTACTTGACTCCTTTTTGGATGGCTTCAACGTGTTGTTGTTCTTATCTGTTTCCCTCTATCAGCACTGAGCTTGTACATGACCAGACGTGTCACAGTAGAAGCATTTCACTGTCTTCTTGTTCTTCTTCCCAGTCAGAGAAGAGGGTTACCGGTAAAATGGACTTGGGCGGTGCCGCCTGCGGGGTTTTATCTAAACACTCTTGACTATAGATGTAATTAAATATTTTGAAAATGATGGCCACAGCCTAATCACCATTCACAGTCATTTTGCATAGAAACCATAAAAGGGCATTCACAATGCTAAAAATATAAACTCTACTTGTGACTCAGCACTCAGGCTGGAATGGCCCCCTCTCTCCCTTTGTTGGATATCTTTATTACCAAGGAGAATTTCTCTATACAAGCTTTGGGGCTCCCTGACATGGGCAAGATGATTATCCATGTACAAATGCCATAAATACAACAGCCTACATAGGGCAACCATAAAATTCAGCCAACCATTCCCAATTCCTCGCACATACAGGTACTGATTCTTCCGCAATTACATGTGCCAAATAAATGCAGATATTCCATGAGGAAAATATCGATGAACGGGTATTGATTCTTCCCCAAAATGGAAAAACCAATGTTCACAGCAAGAATAACCATTTGTGAAAAATATGAATGATAGCAAATACCAATCTCCACATGAACAAGGAAATGCCTCTGCACGCCAAACAACAGCTACGAGCAGCCAAGAACAGGCTGGACAGCAGGTACAGATGGTGCATCACGACCAGCAAGTACAGATGTTACATCTCAACCAGCAGGTATAGTATGCCCAGCAAGTACAGATGGTACATCTTGACCAACAGGTACAGTAGTACAACCAGCAGGTACATCATGTCCATGACCAGCAGATACAGTGCCTTCAGCAGGTACAGTATGGCCAATATAGTCCGTACAGCAGGTATGTCAGCCAGTACAGATGGTACAGGTGCTGGCATAGATTGTTCAGCAGTCAGGGGAACAAAAGCCAATGGCTATTCCTCATAAAGGGGGTCTTAAAAAATAGAGTAATCCACTTTTAGGAAAGGGGTTTGGGCCTCCCTGACCAGTCATAGGATACGAGGATCAAAGATGTGTGGCATCATTTTTGCATGAGATAAGGAGGAATATAGATAGGCTCATGAGAGGCCAGAGAAGACAAGGAATTCAATGTGTAAATTGTCATTACAGAAAGTTGGCCACTGCTGAGTTGAAGAGGGCATGAGCCAAGGAGGAGACACATGGAGATTCAACAAGACGACAATGCGAGAGACCCTCACCACCAAGAGTCCTCACCACAACCTCCAGATAGCTAGCTACCTCTGACACTGGGTTTATGACACCAGTGGTAGACTTCTCTTGCAGCTAAGGTGGCAAAAAATAATTAGCAGAAAAGCCACGTCATGGATGTCCTAGTAGAAAATTTGCTTCCAGTCTCAAGGGTTTGATTGAGTGGAGGACACCTCCTTTTGCTCACAAAAAGACAATTGCGGGCTGCAGTTGGTGGAGTTTGAACTCAGAACCCACAGCATATGGACAGGAGCTCTGACCACTTGGGCTATGCACATTTGGCAATGAGGGGGTGTCAGATTTGTTTCAACATTGCCGGCCCTGTGTGTGCACTGTGAACTGCAAGGGTGATTTGCAAGTGGAGATTTCCTCTTTTCTGCCACGCTGTCTGAACTAGGTCTGATCACCTTTGGACCACATCACCTTTGGACCACATCCCACAAACCAAGGATCTGTAGACCCACAGCCACTCACAGGAGATAAGAAGGGGGTGCTGGTGGTATAGAAGCAAGTTTGGAGGATAAAATGTGGGACTGTTACATCGCTGGCCCAATTCCAAAGGATTGAGTTGCTTTCCTCATGGTGGAGTCTCTAGTACAGTTAATTATGATACATGATCCCAACAGTCAACCTTGCTATTAAATCTCCTGGATTTACTCACAATGATTCAGATCTTACTGCTCATTCCATCCATATCCCATAACAGCCCAAGTGGTCTAATGATGGATGAAGAGTTAATCAAGAATGATTGACCAGTTGTCATTAGTGGAAATATGTCTGTCGAGGATGCCAGAAGCCCAAGGCAGAGTCGCATGCCTCGGAGGCGGCATCATGCATTCACCACAGTAATGATGCTGAAGCTCTTAGTTACATGTTTTCTTGCGGGCATTCGTCTCCAGGGGATGCCATTGGAGTATATTCACCTCATCCCAAATGCCTGCAGCATGTTTTCCCAGCCTGAGACCTAGTGTTGCAACCATTGTGGTTTTGGCTCCACGAAAATCATTGAGAAAACCCTAAGGCCCCCCATGAACAAGGCCAGAAGGAGGTCATGCCCCTCGTGCATGTTGGACCAAACATTATGTCTCAAGCCACCTATTTGACTAGGAGAATTAACATGATATATATGCATAGCACGAGATCCTTGAGAGTTCGCAGCAAGAACCCCAAGCCACAATTGACTAGGAGAATTGAAGGCTAACATGATATTTATGCATAGCAAGAGAGGCTTGAGAGTTAGCAGCAAGAACCCCAAGCTACCCTCTTCAATAGGCTTGCACCTCCCCCTTTTCTTCCTCTCCATCATATCTCAATCCTTCTGTTCGTCGACTATGAGAATGTTCAATGAAGGGTAACATCGTGTCTCTATATACCAAGAGAGTTTTGGGAGTAAGCAAGACATCCTCCCAAACTGCCCTCTTCAATGTGGCATACACCTCCTCCTTTTCCTTCTCTCTAGCAGAGGGGTTGTTCAACTATATCAAAATCATGTCCAGTGACCCATGCATACACAAGGGGAAGATGCCAGAAAACTTGCTGATAGAAGATAATCCTATTTCTTGTTAATGTAGGTGCATAAAGGGTGAGGAGACAAACCCTTGTATAATCATCTCATATGATAATCCAGAGATTGCTTTGGCATGGAGGAGATCAATAGATCCAACTACCAAGGGAAGGACTATCGCATAGATCAAAATACAAGTGTCTCCTCTAGAACCAATGGCTTCATTTCGTTACCTAGGAGTAGCTCGTTAGTATTGGCACTTACAGCATCGTCCACCTTATGCTTCTACAGCATAAGAAAATCAAAATTTCTCCCTACAATGGAAAGGTAAAGAAAATTTATAACGGCATAGTTAGGCAACCTACATAAACCTTGAATAATTCACTTTCCCTTCCTTATGGGCAAGGATGACCTTTGTGGTGGAAAGACTTACCAGTCCATGTAGCTCTATGAACAGCCCTAGCCTACTCAATTTGAGAGGTCTAGAGAGAGGAATGGCAGAGCTTTCATGCCAATATCCATTGCAACTCTGTTGGCTGGAAGCCAACGCACAGGATTGCTCTCCTTGTAAAATGGCTTGGAAACAATATCAAAAACCCCATTATCATTTAAATAATGGGTGAATTTGATGATAATATAGGACATGGGGATAAGCCACTTGCTAGATATACAGGTACGTAGACGTGTGCATATGTATGTATAGTAGGGAGAGAACGTTCAATGATTATTAGAATGCTCTAGATAGTGACCAATGACAATGTGAAGATTTATTTACAATTGAAAATAATGTCCTTTCTTGCATCCCGTTCAAATGAATCAATATTGTAGACGATTTATGTACATCTGTAGAGTTTCTCCTATTTCTGCTCCCTGGAAAACAAACAAGCAACATTTTACATCTCAGATAGTCCTGCTTTGTTACTTTCTTGTAATCAACTCACAGAGATTCAAACCATTTCATCTTTAGACTGTTATACCTTTTGCATCATTTTAATCAGTTGTGATGTCCCGGAAATGTATGTAATGGTTGGGGATCAAATATAATGTTTCTGTATGATTGTAATGTCGGGTCGCCATAAGCACATGGAAAAGCCTGTGCTACCTTCTGTGCAGCCGACTATGGGAATGTGAGATTTATAGTAGTGACCATGTGAACTAGGGACACTGGGGCATTGAACGATTTTTTCCGCCGCCTGTGAACACTCTTTCAGAGTGTGTAAAGCGATTTATTAAGTCACTTACTTTCATACTTGCAGCCTTATCTCATTATTGTGTGCATTGCGTTGTTTCACTCTCTCTCCCTTGGGGCACGTACACACAGACAGGCCAGGACGCTCTTTCGACGCTTTGTGCGAAAGAAGAAGCGGGATTACCTGGCAAAGCTCGAGGCAGAGTTGTACCAACTATTCTTGAGTCAGGACAGTAAGAGGGCTTGGAAAATGTTCCATGAGAGGCAGCAACCTACCCCGATCACGGCACCGGAGACTTGGCACAAGTATGCGATGTCCCTATATGATGTACCTTGACAGCCTCCCATTTCGTGCCCGCCATCACCTCGACCGGATCATTGCGTTTTCTTCACTTTGCTAATGGTGCTAGATGCGATTGATAGACTACACATAGGGAGGGCGCAAGATCATGAAGGTCTAGCAGCTGAACATTTCTCATATGCACGGGATACTCTGGCCCCGATCCTTGCACACATGTTTAATAGAGCTACGTGTGAAGGTTTCCCAGCTAATTGGACAGATAACACTATTGTGCCGTTGCTTAAGAGAAGGGATCCCATGATGCCCAGTAACTATCATACGATCATGATTGGCCTTATTAGGCTAAGGTATACCGATCCATCTTGGAGCATGAGAAGAGCCGGGGTGGGCAGAGAGGCAGGAAAATAGAGCAACTGGATAGGCTGTTTTTTTTTTTTTTCAGAAAGGAGACTTCTATTAAGTATGAAAAATTTTTACAAAATGGAGATTTTACACTAAGAAAGGTGGAGATCTCAACCAATCACACTAAGAAAGGTTGAGATCTCAACCAATCACACTAAGAAAGGTGGAGATTTCACACTAAGAAAGGTTGAGATCTCAACCAATCAAGAGATTTCACACTAAGAAAGGTGGAGATTTCAATGGAGATTTCACACTAAGAAAGGTGGAGATCTCAACCAATCAGGAGCCTTGTGCTGCCAATAGGGTCCCGAATGAGAGGACGTGAAAAAGATACCAATGTGCCACTCTCTCATAAACTGGCCGCGCTTCCTCTCCGCAGCCCTCGAAGATCCCTGGATTCTGGCCCAGGTAGCCATGATGGTGTGAATAATATCACTCCAAATCTTGCAAAGACACTGAGAAACAAGAACGGGAGTACCCTCAATAGCCTCGGTACATCTAGCCTTCCAGATATTCCAGGTTGAGATGCTAGCAATAATCTCCCAAGAACTGTCTAACCTCTGTGCCAGAGGGACAAAGTGTGAAAGTGGCAAATCCTGAAGACAACATTGCCGAGCAACTCCTTGCCTAACCATAATGGCCAAGCTCCTGTCAGTCCCCTCGAACCTCAGCTGTGGCCCAGACAGTGTCAACCAAATGATAGAACCAAAAGAAATGATAGCATCCCTCTTAATCCTACCAAAGAGGTGTGCAATCGCAGACCAAACCCTCTGTGCTTCCCTGCATCCCCATAAACAATGGTAAACTGACTTCGAAACTCCTGCACATCTAGGGCATGCTGGGCAAGCACTAGTCACTGACCTCCACTGATTGGTGGCCAGACCACCATGAAGAGAAACCCAGATAAAGGAGGAAATCTGTGGCTTCCTATAAGAATTCCACAATCTCCTCCAAAAAACCCTCTGAATGTCAGTCGAAATGCCGTAAGATTTCCAATGGGGTCTAAGAGTAGGGACACTTTGGATGTGTCCCAAGATAAGATGTCTGGCATTCCGTACCGTATAACTGAAAAAATGCATGCTTTTCAAGGGGTTACAAGCATCCTTCCACACCCACTCACCGGGGTCCCAATGCAAATGTCTGATAGGGCAGCCACCATGCAACCAAAGGCTAACACACTCTGTGATCATCCCTGGGGGGGGGGGGGGGGGGGGGGGGGGGGGGGGGGGGGGTCAACAAAGACGTGCTTCCCTAACCTGGCAACAACTCTAACAGGACAAATCTGGGGGCCCTCAATAAGGTCCTGCACGTCACATCTCTCCAACTGCCATCCATCCTGTACAGAAAAAAAGACCGGTACATCATCCTCCCTAGGCAAGGGGAGACCCATAACCTGAAGAGGAACACCTGTCCCAGAAAAAACCCCAAACCAAGAATGATGATGGTCTTCCAAGAAAGATGCAGTAATCCAGTGGTTGGGAATGGCTGCGTCGATCTGTGCAATCCTCCGACTAGAGCCTCTCAAATGCTGCGTGAGATCCAATCTCTATACCTTGGTGAGGCTCTGAAACCTCTTCCAAGCCAACATTGTGGGGCAAAGCGTCTCCCAGCCAGCCCAAAAGAATATGCATAGCTGCCCCAAGAGGCCTACCATGCACATCTAAGATCAAATCATTCCACAGAATGGGTTGCCGGTTAACTTCCTCCGCTGAACGCGGGGGGATGTGTACCAAAAAACTCCTCAGGCAGTCCCAGGCCCGTAGGAGGGACCTAACCAGGGGGGATGAAGGGGAGCGGTGAACTGCATCCGAAAAAATAAAGTGTGATCTGAGAGTCCAGTCACCTCCGTGAACAGGGACACACTTCATGATCTGCTGCATGAGAAAGTCCTTCCACGACTCAGAGCCTGGAAGAAGCCCCTAACAACCAGCTTACACAGCAAAGACTTACATTGCACCTCAGGGTCAATGATATTCAATCCCCCTTCTTGCTTAGGCCTGATAATGGTTTCCCAAGCAACTCTAGCCCTGGTGTGTGCATTTCCATCAAGCCTTGACCAAAAAAAGTTCCGAATAAGGCGATGAAGCTGTCCAATGCAGCCCTTATGAAAGATCCAGCACGAAGCGATAAACCAAGTTGTGGCTAGCAAAACTTGGTTAACCACCAAAGCTCTGGAGGCCAAGTCGAGCTTTCTCCTACTCCAGTGATGAAGTTTGCTTTTAATGCTTAAGAGCACTCGAGCAAACTGTTGTGTAGGGGAGATGTCAACACCCACCTGACAACCAAGGTATCTAGCAGAGCATCCTCTCTCAATCCAAGTAAAACCAACATCTGTACCCCAATCTGCAAGAGGAGAATCACTGATCCAAAAACCAACTGACTTATGCCAATTGATAGTAGCTCCTGCTGCCAAACAAAAGGCCTCCAAGGCTGTCCGGAAAGCACATAAACAAGCATGTGAAGCCTCAAAGAACAACGCCGTGTCATCTGCTAACTTAGAGTCGAATAACTCTTCCTCCGTACATAAAGGCAGCCTAAGACCCACAACACTAGGGGCAGCCTGAAAAAACCTACTCAAAGCCTCAGCTACAATGAGGTACAGTAAAGGGGCGAGGGGACAGCCCTGCCTCACTGAACGGGAAATCTGAAAACGCTCACCATGCCCCCCACAGGCTAAAATAGTGCTATGAGCCTCCCTGTATAGGCAAGACACACCTCTGATCCAGTTTTGGGAGAATGGCAAGAGGCTGCTGACTAGCCTTTGCCCACTCGATAGCTTCCCAGAAAGAAAAGATGTTATCAAATATACTCCTTCCTTGGAGGAACCCATTCTGGGTATCATATTCTGGGTATCATGGATAGTCCTTTGGAGAATCGGCTGCAACCTTATACTCAAGGCGTTAGCTAAGATTTTATATGCAGATCCAAGGAAGGTGATGGACCTCCATTGCTTGCTGTCAGTCTTGTCCCCACTCTTGGGGATAAGGTGAATCAGCCCCTCCGTGAGGTATGGAGGCATCATACCCGACACCCACATTTCGTGAAGGGCAACAGTGATAGCATCTCCAATATGATCCCAAAAAAGAATAAAGACGGCGGGAGAAAGACCATCATCCCCGGAGCATGAGCCACTGGAAAGAGCATGCAGAGCGTGAAGGAATTCATCCTTCGAGATAGGGGGATCCAGGAAAGAACACACAGCATCTGTAATGAGCCTGGGCATGCACTCCCAAACTTTCTGCCGTGTCACATCTCTCTGAGGGGAGGGCACCTCTACAGTCAACAAAGACCGATAAAATTCTGAAGCAATATCCCTCACCTTATCAGGCTCAATCTAAACCTCACCTTGTGAATCCTGCAAGTACCTCACAGAGTCCCTGCTATGGGAAGGCCGGTGTGCTGAAAAAAACTCTTTGTTGCATCTGCCACCCATCTGAGTCCAAAACGCCTCGTTCGCATGAAAGGCGAACTCAGCCCTCCTGTCCATGGCCAACTGCAGCTCTGCTCTAACTGTGGTCAAGAGGTCTGTAATCCAAGTCGCATGTGGATGCTTTTCATGTTCCCTCTGAAGAGCAGTAATCCTGCGCCTAATAGCTCTCTCCTTAACCAGAGCCTCCTGCTTCTTAGACAAGGCAATGATATGATAATGATGGCTGGTCCTCTCAAGAGCTAGCGCAATATTATGACGAGGATCAGGACCGTCACAAGATCTCCATCTCTCTCTGATCTCAAGGGAAATGTCAGCATCTAGATAAAGAGAGTCAGGGATACGGATACGGGGAGAGGCCGAGCGAGCCCCAGGCTCCCTGAGACACAAAACGACGGGGCAATGATCGGATTTGGTGGTGCCAGGCATAATAGCAATGGTGCCTCCTCTGTCCAAGGACCAATCATCCACATAAAACCTGTCCAGACGTGCAAAGATGCTCTCATCCCCGCTCCTGCGGTTATGCCAAGAGAAAGATAAGGAATTTGGCCTTCTCTGGAAGTCATCCTCAGTCCAGCAATCCCTGCCAAGAAAGGAAAGCGTGAACCTCTCCCATAAGGCTCGCTCCAAAGGGTGTAAACCCCCTTCGCGTCCACCCTTCTTGTCAGAAGGTTGCTCAACCATATTAAAATCTCCTCTCACTATCCAATGATCAACCTGGGGAATGACATTTGTAATGGTGTTCCAAAAGGCCACCCTTTCACCTCTCACGTTAGGTGCATAGATATTCAAGATTCCCAATTTCTGACCCTCATGCATGATCAAGATCCACTGCGCTCTAGCAAGGATGATAACACCATGCCCAATAACATGAGGTATATTAGATGCTGCCACTGAAATAAAAACACCCCCTCTAGTCCCAACTGCCGAGGACCAGAAGGTGTGGCCAGAAAGCATCTTACCAGTTTTGCCACACAGATCTATCCAATTTGTGTTCCTGCAGCAAAAGCACATCCATAGACCCTCCTGTAATAGCAAGGTGAAGCTGGTCCTTCAGAAGGCGCTTCCTACCACGAGTGGGAAGCCCTCGAAGGCCCTGAACATTCCATGAGACGATTCTCATGGAAGAGAAGAGAGTTTGACCCCTGATCTAAGAAGACGATGGGCAGCCTGAGGACGCCTCTCATAATGCTGGAGGGCGGGAAAATCCACAGGGCAAAGTCCACTGACATGCCCTTGTCCCGAGGCCCTGCACCATTCCTACATATGTACGAGAAACCTGTTCGCCCTACGGGGCATCAAGGGCAATGGCATCATGCTGAAAATCCTGCAATTCATGATCCCCACTATGCTGAACATCCTGCATATCACCCTCTCCAAGTAGAGAGGACTCCACAAAGTCATCCTGATCTGAAATATCATCTCTCTGCAAAGATGCATCAGCTAACACATCTCTCTGACCAGAAACATCATCTATCTATACATGATCCGAGGAAGCCTTCCCATCAATTGCACCAGGGGGGCGGGCGTGAGAGACAACACGCCACACCTGGCGGACTGAAGGACGGGAAGGAACCAAGGGAGGTGGCGCCTGAGAGGCATGCTTACGAGGCCTCTTGCGACCTCGAGCCCGAGGACAATCTCGAGCAAAGCGACCCTGTTGGTGACAAACCCGGCACTGATCGGGTTTACCTGCAATCTCCATACGTTGCTTCAAAGGGCCACAAGGGCCCGGAAGCAAAACATAGTGCTCAAACAGCTATGTCGGCAAGGCGTGAAGAGGGGGGCACTTGAAGAACAAGCCCAAAGGCAGACTCGATGGCCTCTAAAATTGGCCAATATGTGCGCGGAAGACCTGGAAATCTGAGAGTAATCGGGAAACGGTTCCGGTCTTTCTCAACAGGGTCAAAATAGCTGCAGTAGGGAAGAAAGAATATCTTCCTCGGGCCCAATGGCAAAGGGCTGCCCTTCAAAACCTTTGAGGTTGCGTCCTCAGAATCAAAACCCACTTGGAAGAAAACTCTTCCAAGCAACCTGACATCTCGAAAGCGTAGAGCGAGGTCGGAGGGCAGAGCCGCTAGGACCCAATCCCGAGCCTGGAGACGGGACGGGTGAGATCCAAAGATTCTGGCAATGAGGGTCGTTTTGGAGTCTTTCTCAAATTCGGCGTAGAGGACCGTGAGCTCGGCTTCGGAGAAAACAATGGTTCGCCCGGCCGAGGGAGAATGATTAGCCACCATGATGCTAATCGAAGAAAAAGGCCGACTTGAACCCGGATGAGGAGCAATCCGAACCAAGGGGAAGAGGAAGGCGATGAGGTGGAGGAAAGGAAAGGAGGGAGGAAAAAGGAACAGCGAAAAAAAGAAAAGGGAAGAAAGGGGGAGAGGCTGGACACAAAGCGGGGGGCGGGGGAGGGGCAGCACAGCAGTGCTGCGCTGAGGGAAGAGGCGGAGGAAGGATGGGAGGCGATTAGAGGAGGGGAGGCGAAATGCGGGCAAAGGCAAGGAGGGGAGGCGGAGGAGGAAAGGGGGCGAAGCAGCAGGCAGCGATGGAGGAAGAGGGGCACAGCGAAGGAGGAATGAGGGGCGTAGCGAGGACGAAGGAAGCGATAGGAAGGAAACGAGGAAGAAGGAGGGGGCAGCGAGGAAGGAAGGAAGCAAAGGCAGAGAGGATCAGAGGCGGAAGGGAACGAATCAAGCAGCGATGGACGAAGAGGGGCGCAGCGAAGGAGGAATGAGGGGCGCAACGATGGAGGAAGGAAGCGATTCAGCGTTCGGGGAGCTCGCGGTCATCAAATCGATAGCAGTCATCTGATCACATAGGGATAGGAGGGGATACACCACACTGGATCATATACTCACCCTCAGAGCTCTTATTGAGAGGAGGGACGAGCACGAGGATGGAGGATATATTGTTGTTTTGTGGACTTCCGCAAAGCATTTGATACGGTACCACGTGCCAGGATTATGAGGAGACTACAGGATATTGGTGTCCCTTAGGAGATGCAGTGGGGAGTATACACTTTGTATGAGTCAGTGATAGGCAGAGTACGTGCCCCAGGGGGCTTCGGGGATGTAGTGAACATTACTATTGGAAGCAGGGCTGCCCGCTCTTTCACCCACGCTCTTTGGGCTATACATTGATGAGGTCTCAGAGAATGTGGATAGAT
This sequence comes from Cibotium barometz, assembly GCF_041138505.1. NCBI lineage: Eukaryota > Viridiplantae > Streptophyta > Polypodiopsida > Cyatheales > Cibotiaceae > Cibotium > Cibotium barometz. The sequence goes on from NC_141053.1 coordinate 19,882,133, forward strand.
TGGGTGGCCCAGGGGGGAGCCTAGCTGGGGTGTTGATACCCATCCTACTATATGTAGATGACATTGTGCTTATCTCAGACACTCCTGAGGGACTACAGAGACACTTGGATGCATTGCAGTCTTTTTGTGTGGACAAAGATCTCACAGTGAACCTTAGTAAAACCAAGGTTATGACATTTAATACCACACAAGCATGGATAACTAGAACACAGACGCAATTTACGTTTAGAGGAGAGCTAGTTGAGTATGTCAGATCCTATGTGTACCTGGGGGTGACCTTCAGAGGGCCGCGGTTTTCTATGAGGGAGGCAGCAGAGGCTAGACTAGCACGAGGATTTGCAGCTTTGGGGGCACTTGAGAGACAGTGCGCAGACATACAGTTTCAGGAGCCATGCACGAAACTATGGCTATTTGACACTCTGGTTACATCGACACTTCTCTATGGAGCAGAGATATGGGGGCCTAGTCTTTTCCATAAGAGGAGGGAGCCATTGGCAGGATAGGAGGGACCAGAGAGAGACTATTACGATGGATGGCAGCATATGGAGAGGCCATTAGTGATGATGATTGCACGCATGATTCGGAGCAAGTCATCTGTACCAAATGAGATCATCAGGGCAGAGATGGGGGCTGCCCTAGTGGTTACTGAGGCTTTGTTCCATGCAGTTACTTTTCTCCATAGAATATGGGAGCTCCCTCAGCAGAAATACCCTCGCCTAGCACTCACTTCCTTCAAACAGCTTGCAGATGAGGGAGACACCCAGTGTTGGTATGCCCAAATGCGCACATGGCTGGCCTTGCATGGCATGAGTATTGATGCACTCCCGCCTTTTGCTTACAGCCTGGACTGCCCGTTCTTAGATCTCAGCCATTCAGAGCTGAATTGGGTGATTAGGATGACATTGTGAGACTGGATAGAGAGAGGACATGGTCAGGCCCCCACAGCCATTGGGCATGAAAATGGCACACTACCATAGTCATTTTCTACACCTCTCTTCGGACGGGTTTATTATACGCCATGCTTACATGGACACACACCTCTCACATGGTATTCGGAGTGCTATTGGACAGATTCGCACCTCTTCACACCAGCTGAGGATAGAGACAGGTTGATATGAGGATATATCACTAGAGGACCGCATATGCCAGCTTTGCCATCAGGAGGTGGAGTCGGAGGAACACTATATATGTCGTTGTACTGTCTACTATGAGATCTGAGGGAGGTACCACTTCCTGTTCCGTGAAGGCTTTGGACCTTTGCGTTGGATCATGGACTTTGAGGACCAAAGGTGCTTAGGGCTCTTCATACTTGAGCTTAGACGCCACACAGAGAGAGCCTATTGAGGGCCACGAGGGCAGTGGGACCAAAGCCACCTAGACAGAGAGCCCTCACAGATTTTTTCAGAGCTAGCACTGTAACCCCACCAGCCTCTACTCCCCCATCTACAGGCCTACCTGGCAGACCACCCTCCAGAGGAGTCACCCTGGATAGGGCCATTGCCATCTGTAGAGCGAGACGCCCGCGACCACGAGGATCACGTCCATGACTCCCTCACCATCGGCAGATTCGAGCCATCATTGCCCACCACCGGAGGAGTTTACCGCGACGATTCAGTGGTTCAGATTTCAGCTCTTAGCTCTCTTAGGATGTTACTATTTTCATTCTTTCTTTCAGATTTGTTATGATGAGACATCATCATCATCAGTTGTACCTTGTTTTGGTCTCATGGGCCATTTCGGCCTTTAGGAGACGTTAATATATCTTTCTTTCTTTCTTAACTGTGCTTTGTGTGCTTCATTGCTAAACATAAACCTAATAGTGGTATCAGAGCATTGGTTGCCACCCTTGGGCACCTTCCTTTCCCCACCATTCTTCCATTTTAGGGTTTCTTCACAGATTCAGCATATTAGGGTTTTGATACAGCCACTGCAGTACCTGTACAACATCATATTAGGGTTTTCACCTCTATCCGTACAACCCATGTGGCATTCATACAGGTTGCATATCTGTCCATACAGCTACTCTCCGTACAGGCCGTGCTGCTATCCATACACCTGCTTGCTGTACTTGTACCCGCCTATACCCGATTATACTTGCAGCCATACCTTCACCCGACTGTACCTGCTCGTATGCATGTGTACCCACCAGTACTTGCAGTACCCGCTTGTACCTGCTCAAGCTTTTTTGTAGCGCACAGACTAGCATTTCAACACAGATTAGGGATTTTCACAAAATCGGAGAGAATTTGCAAAATTGAAGCTCTTGCATACTTGGAAATTTGGGGCTTTTGCATAAATCAGCCTTATACATCAAAATTGCACCTTCTGCATCAACAACTTATGCAATCATCCATTCGACATATTCAAGGTAAAAAATTTGAGTCCCTGGCTTTTTTTTTTCCCCCCCAGAAAGGAGACTTCTATAAAGTATGATTTTTTTTAAAACAAAATGGAGATTTCACACCAAGAAAGGTGGAGATCTCAACCAATCAGGAGCCCTGTGCTGCCAATAGGGTCCCGAATGAGAGGACGTGAAAAAGATACCAATGTCCTACTCTCTCATAAACTGGCCGCGCTTCCTCTCGGCAGCCCTCGAAGATCCTTGGATTTTGGCCCAGGTAGCTGTCGGGAGGCCGGGAAACGAAGAAATGCCTCTACAGCTACCTACCCAGCAGCTTTGGAAGACACAACAAACACAAGGGGCACCACCAGCACGATGTTGGAAACAGAAATCACTCTCTCACTCTTCCTATGGGAATGGCCAGGTCATCGAGGCCGGAGCTCGGCGGCTCAACGTATCCTCTCCTGCAGCCAAAAACATAGACAAGGGGCACCACAATCCCCAACACAACACAGTTCAATCTTCACACTTCACCCTTCCCAAACCACCCGAACAAAAACACTCTTTCATCACATCAAACATACGGACAAGTCTTTATTCGTGGCTTTCCAGAGCTTCAAGACATCACAGGCACATCATGGAGAAATTCCCTCTCTTTTCACCATCAAAACACTCTAGCATGCACCCCCCAGGCAGCTCTCTCTTCTACAAACTCCTCTGTTTTTCCTACCAAAGGCCGCCCTCTCACACCTTAGCCATGTTCACAAACTATGCATGCCCATAGCCCTTTTTCAAGGCAATACACTCACATATAAGGCTCTATCTCTGCATGCATCCACCGGCAACCCTCTTTCCCCTTAGCCTCAGTCACCGCCAGCACCAAAGCTCACTGAACCTCTGCACTGCTCTCCTTGTGTTTGCAGCTGTGCATCATCCACTTGCGCCTCCAGCTAGCTGACCAGCCCACACGACTCTTTGGCGGACCCTTTGCGCTTGCAGCAACCTTCAGAGCCCTTTCACCATGACGAGGTGATCATTCTCTCACAAAGCCTCAACTCTGCCTGTCTCTTCCACTGCACACGCCCAGCCACTACCAATATCACCAGGCGACCTTGCTTACGGTGCTCGCCAGCAGCAGCTACCTCTTTACTCTGCTCTTCACAAGGGAGGCCCCCAGCTCTCCACACGGCGAACACCTCACGTCTGTCTCCAGCTGCGCTGTCTTCTGAAGAAGCCTCTGCAAGTGGTCTCTGTATCTACACCCCTCGCTTCAGTCTGCACAAGCGCCCTTCAGGCGACTACTCATACACAGGCGGCATACACCTTCGCCTCTGGCTGTTGCTCTTCACGGATCCGCTACTCTCGACGAGGCGATCCCTCATACCCCTTCGCGGCCACCACACCTTCACGCCAGCCTTTTAGAGTCGCCCCCTTCACACGATCACCCGGCTTCTCCACGGCGGCCCTCTCTTTCTTTACGCCTAACCTGCTGCAGCGTCCCTCCAGCTTCGCCTCATCCTTCGCTCGATCACCCTAGGGGCTGCCCCAGCCAACACTCCACGCTTCCTCGCCAGGCCTCGAACCAAGGCAGCCTTCTTCACGTCTTCCGCAGCTGCAGCGCCTGAGCAGTAGAACCACTGCAGAGCCCACATCAACCAGGCGGTTTTTTTTTTTTTGGTCAATTCCAGCTGGGCGCCACCTTCCTTTGCTCCACGCTCCCCAGCTTCTAGATAATGAGCTGGCAGCCAACCAAGCCTTCCATGTGGCTTTCCAATTTTATGGCCACATAAATCATTATTTTCTTATTTTCCAAGGCCTAAAGATGGCCACACTTATATTTCCTTTCACACCAAATGCCCAGGCCAACACTGTCCCTTCAACCTTAAATGCCCATGCTTCCATACACATTCAAACACAGCCTTCCAATGCCCACTCATACTTGGGCGTGTACACATACTCAGAGCCAAACAGTTGGCTGATACCATCTCCACGGACCTTACTCCGGACAGGCAAACACTCAGGCTTAAAAACAAAAGTCATCCATCCTGTACACCTGGCAATGCATTTCAAAGCCAACCTCTTCACACCTGCCATGCCTACAAATGTACACGAGCCCAAAAGATCTTTCAGAAAAATGCCTAACAGTAGCCATGATGGTGTGAATAATATCACTCCAAATCCTGCAAAGACACTGAGAAACAAGAACGGGAGTAGCCTTCCAGATATTCCAGGATGAGATGCTAGCAATAATCTCCCAAGAACTGTCTAACCTCTGTGCCGGAGGGACAAAGTGTGAAAGTGGCAAATCCTGAAGACAACACTGCCGAGCAACTCCTTGCCTAACCATAATGGCCAAGCTCTTGTCAGTCCCCTCGAATCTCAGCTGAGGCCCAGACTGTGTCAACCAAATGATAGAACCAAAAGAAATGATAGCATCCCTCTTAATCCTACCAAAGAGGTGTGCAATCGAAGACCAAACCCTCTGTGCTTCCCTGCATCCCCATAAACAATGGTAAAGTGACTCTGAAACTCTTGCACATCTAGGGCATGCTCGGCAAGCACCAGTAACTGACCTCCACTAATTGGTGGCCAAACCACCATGAAGAGAAACCCAGATAAAGGAGGAAATCTGTGGCTTCCTATAAGAATGCCACAATCTCCGCCAAAAAACCCTCTGAATGTGAGTCGAAATGCTGTAAGATTCCCAATGGGGTCTAAGAGTAGGGACACTCTGAATGTGTCCCAAGATAAGATGTCTGGCATTCCGCACCGTATAATTGAATAAAGGCATGGTTTTTAAGGGGTTTCAAGCATCCTTCCACACCCACTCACCGGGGTCCCAATGCAAATGTTTGATAGGGCAGCCACCATACAAAGGCTAACACTCTCTGTGATCATCCTGCCCGGGGGGGGGGGGGGGGGGTCAACAAAGACGTGCTTCCCTAACCCGCCAACAACTGGACGAATCTGGGGGCCCTCAATAAGGTCCTGCACGTCACATCTCTCCAACTGCCATGCATCCTTTACAAAAAAAAAGACCGGTACATCATCCTCCCTAGGCAAGGGGAGACCCATAACCTGAAGAGGAACACCTGTCCCAGAAAAAACCCCAAACCAAGAATGATGACGGTCTTCCAAGAAAGATCCAGTAATCCAGTGGTTGGGAATGGCTGCGTCGATCTGTGCAATCCTTCGACTAGAGCCTCTCAAATGCTGCGTGAGATCCAATCTCTGTACCTCGGTGAGGCTCTGAAACCTCTTCCAAGCCAACACTGTGGGGCAAAGCGTCTCCCAGCCAGCCCAAAGAATATGCATAGCTGCCCCAAGAGGCCTACCATGCACATCTAAGATCAAATCATTCCACAGAATGGGCTGCCGGTTAACTTCCTCCGCTGAACGTGGGGGGATGTGTACCAAAAAACTCCTTAGGCAGTTCTAGGTCCGTAGGAGGGACCTAACCAAGGGGGATGAAGGGGAGCGGTGAACTGCATCCGAAAAAATAAAGCGTGAGCTGAGAGTCCAGTCACCTCCGCGAACAGGGACACACTTCATGATTTGCTGCATGAGAAAGACCTTCCACGGCCCATAGCCTGGAAGAAAGCCCCTAACAACCAGCTTACACAGCAAAGCCTTACATTGCACCTCAGGATCAATGATATTCAATTCCCCTTCCTACTTAGGCCTGATAATGGTTTCCCAAGCAACTCTAGCCCTGGTGTGTGCGGTTCCATCAAGCCCTGACCAAAGAAAGTTCCGAATAAGGCGACGAAGCTGTCCAATGCAGCCCTTATGAGAAATCCAGCACGAAGCGATAAACCAAGTCGTGGGGCTAGCAAAACTTGGTTAACCACCAAAGTTCTAGAGGCCAAGTCGAGCTTCCTCCTACTCCGGTGATGAAGTTTGCTTTTAATGCTTAAGAGCACTGGAGCAAACTGTTGTGCAGGGGAGATATCAACACCGACCTGACAACCGAGGTATCTAGCAGAGCATCCTCTCTCAATCCAAGTAAAATCAACATCTGTACCCCAATCTGCAAGAGGAGAATCATTGATCCAAAAACCAATTGACTTATGCAAGGCTGTCCGGAAAGCACATAAACAAGCATGTGAAGCCTCAAGGAACAACGCCGTATCATCTGCTAACTTAGAGTCCAATAACTCTTCCTCCGTACATAAAGGCAGCCTCAGACCCACAACACCAGGGGCAGCCCGAAGAAACCTGCTCATAGCCTCAGCTACAATGAGGTACAGTAAAGGGGCGAGGGGACAGCCCTGCCTCACTGAACGGGAAATTTGAAAACGCTCACCACGCCCCCCATAGGTTAAAACAGTGCTATGAGCCTCCCTGTATAGGCAAGACACACCTCTGATCCAGTTTTGCGAAAACCCCATGTGTGCCATAGTGCCCTCCAAAAAATCCCAATCCACTCTATCATAAGCTTTTTTAAAATCAAGCAAAAGAATGGCAAGAGGCTGCTGACTAGCCTTTGCCCACTCGATAGCTTTCCAGAATAAAAAGATGTTATCAAATATACTCCTTCCTTGGAGGAACCCATTCTGGGTATCATGGATAGTCCTTTGGAGAATCGGCTGCAACCTTATACTCAAGGCTTTAGCTAAGATTTTATATGCGGATCCAAGGAGGGTGATGGGCCTCCATTGCTTGCTGTCAGTCTTGTCCCCACTCTTGGGGATAAGGTGAATCAGCCCCTCCGTGAGGTATGGAGGCATCATACCCGACACCCACATTTCCTGAAGGGCAACAGTGATAGAATCTCCAATATGATCCCAAAAAAGAATAAAGAAGGCGGGAGAAAGACCATCATCCCCGGGGCATGAACCACTGGAAAGAGCATGCAGTGCGAGAAGGCATTCATCCTTCGAGAAAGGGGCATCCAGGGAAGAACACATAGCATCTGTAATGAGCCTAGGCATGCACTCCCAAACTTTCTACCCTGCCACATCTCTCTGAGGGGAGGGCACCTCTGCAGTCAACAAAGACCGATAAAATTCTGAAGCAATATCCCTCACCTTATTAGGCTCAATCTGAACCTCACCCTGTGAATCCTGCAAGTATCTCACAGAGTCCCTGCTATGGGAAGGCCTGTGTGCTGAAAAAAACTCTTTGATGCATCTGCCACCCATCTGAGTCCAAAACGCCTCGTTCGCATGAAAGGCGAACTCAGCCCTCCTGTCCATGGCCAACTGCAGCTCTGCTCTAACTGTGGTCAAGAGGTCTGTAATCCAAGTCGCATGTGGATGCTTTTCATGTTCCCTCTGAAGAGCAGTAATCCTACGCCTAATAGCTCTCTCCTTAACCAGAGCCTCCTGCTTCTTAGACAAGCCAATGCTATGATAATAAAGGCTGGTCCTCTCAAGAGCTAGCGCAATATTATGACGAGGATCAGGACCGTCACAAGACCTCCATATCTCTCTGATCTCAAGGGAAATGTCAGCATCTAGATAAAGAGAGTCAGGGATACGGATACAGGGAGAGGCCGAGCGAGCCCCAGGCTCCCTGAGACACAAAACAACGGGGCAATGATCGGATTTGGTGGTGCCAGGCATAATAGCAATGGTGCCTCCTCTGTCCAAGGACCAATCATCCACATAAAACCTGTCCAGACGTGCAAAGAGCTCTCATCCCCGCTCCTGCGGTTATGCCAAGAGAAAGATAAGGAATTTGGCCTTCTCTGGAAGTCATCCTCAGTCCAGCAATCCCTGCCAAGAAAGGAAAGCGTGAACCTCTCCCATGAGGCTCGCTCCAAAGGGTGTAAACCCCCTTCGCGTCCACCCTTCTTGTCAGAAGGTTGCTCAACCATATCCTGAACATTCCATGAGACGATTCTCATGGAAGAGAAGAGGGTTTGACCCCCGATCTAAGAAGATGATGGGTAGCCTGAGGACGCCTCTCATAATGCTAGAGGACGGGAAAATCCACAGGGCAAAGTCCACTGACATGCCCTTGTCCGAGGCTCTGCACCGTGCCTGCATATGTACGAGAAACCTATTCGCCCTGCGGGGCATCAAGGACAATGGCATCATGCTGAAAATCCTGCAATACATGATCCCCACTATGCTGAACATCCCGCATATCGCCCCCTCCAAGTTACAAAGTCATCCTGATCTGAAATATCATCTGTCTGGAAAGATGCATCAGCTGACACATCCCTCTGGCCAGAAACATCATCTATCTGTACATGATCCGAGGAAGCCTTCCCATCAATCGCACCAGGGGGGCGGGCATGAGAGACAGCACGCCACACCTGGCGGACTGAAGGACGGGAAGGAACCAAGGGAGGTGGCGCTTGAGAGGCACGCTTACGAGGCCTCCTGCGACCTCGAGCCCGAGGACAATCTCGAGCAAAGTCAACGTGTTGGTGACAAACCTGTTATGAAAAACCTATAGACTGAGAGACAAGACAGAAGACATGACAGACAAAGATCCTGCGACACCCCTCCTTAAGTGATATCCTCATATGGGTCCACAAGGATAGGGACAAGATGGATCTAAAACAAGACACAGTCAGATTGATAGACAAATAGACAGACAGACAAGACTAGATAGTGACTGTAGACAAACAGATGGACCTTGAAGACATCCCCTCCTCAAGGGCAATCTCTGCCTCTCGGGTAGGGACAAGAGAGAGGTCCTAAAGCAGAATGAGTAAGACATAGAACCCTTTGACCTACATCATCGGTGGTCAAAGTGGTAGACAAGAAAGATGAAGTAATCAGAAAGCCCACTCCTCATCATATGAGGAATGAACAGCAAGATTTGTTGATGGAGATGCTGCAACAACATGGGCTGAGGTAGATGCAGGGGCTGATGTAGAGGTTTTAGAGTAGCAGTCCTTCTCCCGGTGATTATCACGGCCACAAATGGTGCATGGATGAGCCTTGAAGCACTCCTTCTCCATATGATTAGTTTTTCCACAATGGGTGCAAGGCTTTCTTACCTTAGAGCTTCCTTTCTTTGCTAAAAATGCGGTGTCAGTTACCTTTTGTTGTTGAGTTCTTTCCTCTTCTTGGAGAGCATTGATGATACCTTCAAGAGTAGGATTATTGTGATACTTGAAGGTAGTGACAAGAGTAGCATAGGTGTTAGGTAAGCTTTTGAGAAGCACAGCAATAGCAATATCTTCGGAGATGGGGGACTTCACTGATGCAAGCTGAACCATAAGGCTGCGAAAATAATTGACATGAGAGGCTATAGTAGCTCCCTCCTGCATATATAGATCAAAGAATGATATCATAAGTGCAATCTTAGAGTTTTTAGAGCAGGGTCCAAAAAGGGTATCCAAAGTGATCCATGCTCGAGAAGCAGACTATATGTCGGAGATGTGATGAATGTAATCATCTCCAAGACCGAGCAAGATGATAGCATAGGCTTTGTCATTCTTGGCAGTGGGAGCATAAGTGATAACTTGCTCAATGTCGGAATCTTCGGGAGCAGCATGGTGAACAACGTCCCAAAGACTTTCTTTCATAAGATGGCACTTGATTTTGATTTGCCAAGTATGAAAGTTGGACCCATTGAATTTGTCGATAGACATGAGAGAATGAGTAGAAGAGGCCATGTGGGAAGGTCTTACCTCTTGCTAAAATGCAAGGGCAGTGTCTATTCCCTTACAAGATTGCAGAAATGAATGAAAGAAGAGATCCAAACTGTTTTTAGAAGCCGGCTCTCTCACCACTTGTCAAGGCCATAGCATGTGACAGCCCATCGAAGCATGAGGAACTAGCAGTTTGCAGATATGAGGATAAGAAAAGGACTGACCAACAAACTGAAGGAGACGATGCACAGTACCTTGTAGACTCTTCAAGAGGAAGCTATGGCAGAACTGAATGCAGCAAATAGCTCGTTAACAGGAGGAAAGTTGATGTGCATGCTTCTAGATGATGCGCACCCTTGAGTCGATGAAGAAGGCAGCCAAAGGAGAGCAGCAACAATACAATGGGCAGCAGCAGCTCCAAGAATGAGAACAGTAGGCAGCTCCACGAAAACGAGCTGTATGAGCCTGAACAGGGTGGACAACAAGAAAGTGGGCGGACAGAAAGTTCAGGCCGGCGGGTTGCTTACTGATATGACGAGCTGCATGTGCAATACTAGAGGACAGGGGTGAGATGCAAAAAAAGGCGTGAGACAGCTCCCAAAAATGTGGCGGCAGATAGTTAATCTGCTACAGTAGCAGGTCGATTACCAAGAGCAGGGGCAGCACCCAGCTAAGCGGCGGCCTGTTCTGAACCAAGTGACTGCAGCATGAGAGAGAAGAGGGGCAGTCGCTCACAGGAAATAGGGGCAAAGATGAGGGGAGCCAGGATAAACCTGCTCTGATACCATGTTATGAAAAATGGGGTAGAGACAAAGCTGAAACTGAAACTGAAATGAAAGCAAGACTAGAAAAAGACACAAAGCGTAGACATACCTTGAGATGAGTGTAGACAAGACACAAGATTGATACTTTCATTGATGTGACACCCACAATATATAGGTGAGAAGTACAAGATAGAGTAGACTGACTTATGGGACAATTATAGAGGTGCCACATGGCACATACTCAAGACTTAAGACAAAAACTGAGACTAGACAAATGTAGACTAGAGAAATAGTACACCTAGTGTGCACTTATTTCCAACAAAACCCGGCACTAATCGGGTTTACCTGCAATCTCCATACGTTGCTTCAAAGGGCCACAAGGGCCCGGAAGCAAAACATAGTCCTCAACGAGCTCAATGTCACGGGCAAGAACCATGACCCTGGGACAGCATCCGTTGAGGCAGTGACCACCTGGGCAGAAGATGTCGGCAAGGCGTGAAGGGGGGGCACTTGAAGAACAAGCCCAAAGGCAGACCCAATGGCCTCTAACATAGGCCAATATGCGTGCGGAAGACCTAGAAATTTGAGAGTAATCGGGAAACGGTTCCGGTCTTCCTCAACAAGGTCAAAGTAGCTGGAGTAGGGAAGAAAGAATATCTTCCTTGGGCCCAATGGCAAAGGGCTGCCCTTCAAAATCTTTGAGGCTGCATCCTCAGAATCAAAATCCACTTGGAAGAAACCTCTTCCAAGAAACCTGACATCTCGAAAGTGTAGAGCGAGGTTGGAGGGCAGAGCCGCCAGGACCCAATCGCGAGCCTGGAGACGGGACGGGTGAGATCCAAAGATTCTGGCAATGAGGGTCATTTTGGAGTCTTTCTCTATTTCGGCATAGAGGACCGTGAGCTCGGCTTCAGAGAAAACAATGGTTCGCCCACCGGCCGAGGGAGAATGATTAGCCATGATGCTAATCGAAGAAAAAGGCCGACTTGAACCCAGATGAGGAGCAATCCGAACCAAGGGGAAGAGGAAGGCGATGAGGCGGAGGAAAGGAAAGGAGGGTGGAAAAGGGAACATCAAAAAAGAAAAGGGAAGCAAGGGGAAGAGGTTGGATACAAAGGTGAAGAGGGGCGGGGGAGGGGCAGCACAACAGTGCTGCGTTGAGGGAAGAGGCGGAGGAAGGATGGGAGGCGATTAGGGGAGGGGAGGCGAAACGATCAACAGGAGGGCTAGGGCGGGCAAATGCAAGGAGGGGAGGCGGAGGAGGAAAGGGGGCGAAGCAGGAAGAAAAGCGAATGGGCGCAGTGAAGGAGGAAGGAAACGAGGAAGAAGGAGGGGGCAGCGAAGAAGGAAGGAAGTGAAGGCAGAGAGGATCAGAGGAGGAAGGGAACGATTCAGGCAACGATGGAGGAATGAGGGGCGCAACGATGGAGGAAGGAAGCGATTCATGGTTCGGGGAGCTCGCGGTCATGCATCTGTCCTTGGCTTTTCAATCAATTTCTTGCAGGTATTCAGTCTCTAGTGCATATTCAGCTCCAGTAGAGAGCTTGGGAATCACTACTTGCAAAAGGATTTTAGTAGAGTAGTGTGCAGTTTGTGTAGGACAAGATGCATTTAGTGTATTGGCACAAGAAGATAAGTTTGATGTGAGTAATTACTCCATGAGGAGGGGTGGAGGGGGGATGCAAGAGGTGCAGCGGCAAAGAAGAAGGGGGGTGGGGGGAAGGCACAGAGAGGGGGAGGTTGGGCAAAGGGAGAAGGGGCTGGGTAATAGGCACAGGGAGGGGGAAGGCTGGGCAAAGGGCGAAGGGACTAGGCAACAACTGCACACATCAGCCCTAGCTCGAGGAGATCTTGGAGAGGCACTTGGAGAGGCACTGAGCCACCTTCCCACACCCAGTGGTTCTGCAGAGCCTTCTACAGGCTACCCCCATGCTTGATAACTTCCTACCAGGGGGCTAGCTCCATAGGCTGTCGTATGATGATGATGATCCCATTTTGTATCATATGGCTCGGATTTGACATTCCTAGCTCATAGCTAGTCTTTGTTTTTTTGTTTTTTTTTTTCAAAAAGAGACTTCTATTAAGTATGAGAAAAACATACAACAATCACAGCTATAAGCCAGAAGAGAATAGAATCACCCCAATATGTAAGGTGATTTCACCCACTGAGAGGAGCATCATGATGCCATGTAAGACCTGTGGTACTAGAGGAAAAGAAGATGCCATGGTCCCATTTCCACATAAATATCACACGCTTCGCCTGCGCAAAACGAGAGGGCCCCTGAATGTGAGCCCAAGTAGCCATAAGAGTGTGGATGATGCACTGAGACCCAAAAATCTGGACACCCTCAATAGCCTCCGTGCATCTAGCTCCCCAGATCTGCCATGCTGTAATAATGGCAATAATCTCCCAACTGGTGTCAATCCTCTGTCTAGGGGGTGTATAATCAGAGTGAGGAACATCCTGCAATAAACCATGCTGGGCAATACCTCTACGAATGAAAAAAACAGAATCTGTACCACTGCCCTCATAAAAAAGTTGCGGACTGGACTGAGAGAGCCAAGCAACTGCCCCCCAAGTCACATGCATGGCTCGGCCACTCAATTTGCCCATAAGTTGGGCTACAGGACCCCAAATTTGTTGTGCAATGCTGCACCCCCATAGACAATGTTGTACGAACTCAGAATCTGCCGCACATCTAGGACGACAGGAAGGTGCTACACCGAAAACTGATCTCCACTGATTGGTGGGGAGACCACCATGTAAGAATAACCAAAAGAAATGAGAGATCTGGCTCCTTCTGTATGAGTGCCAAAGTCTATGCCAATATCTGCGCTGTATCACTGGAGAAATATCATAGCTCTCCCAATGAGGCCTGAGAGTAGGGATCCTATTGCATTTGTCGAGTGAGGAGAAGCCTGGCATTCTGAACAGTGAAATTGAAAAAAGGAAGGCTTTTCAAAGGATCGAAGGCATCAATCCACTCCCACTCTCCTGGATCCCACTGAAGATATCTGATAGGACTGCCACCATATAGCCACAAACACCAAGAGCCATGAGTCACTATCTGAGGAGAAGGGTCAATGAATCAGTGCTTCCCCGAGCGACCAACAATCCTCATTGGACTAAGCCTAGTGTTTGGTATGATCTCCTCCATACTACATCTCCTCAATCTCTCACCAGGCATGATAGAATACATGAGGAAATCTGTATCCTCCTGGCCTATCCTCGAAAAAACTCCCAGCCAACTCGGATGATAGTCTCCGTGAAAGGTCCCAGAAAGCCACTCATGCGGAATAGCTGCATCAATCTGATCAGTAAGAATGCGGGAGCCCCTAAGATGCTCAATGGATGCAACTCTCCGATCCTCCGGAAGACTCTTAAAGGTCTTCCAAGCAAGAACTGTGTATGCGCATCTCTCCCATCTTGACCATTGCATATAATGAGATGCACCAAGTGGCCGATCAGCCTCATCCCTAATGAACTCGTTCCACATAATAGGTTGTCGGTCAGCCTCGTCCAAAGACCTAGGAAGCCTTTGTCGCAAAAAATATCTCATGCTTTTGCAAAGCAACGCCCTACATTGAACATCCGGATCGATAATATTCAAGCCCCCCTCTCTTTTGGGCTGAATAACTGTGAGCCAAGCTACCCTGGCACGAGTGTTTGAGGTGCCATCCAAGCCTGCCGACCAGAGAAAATTGCGGATCAATCTCCGCAATTGGCCAATGCACGCACGAGAGAAGCACCAACAAGAGGCAAGAAACCAAGCTGAGGCAAGCAAAACCTGATTAGCCACCAAAGCTCTGGAGGCTAAATCTAATCTCCTGGAGCTCCAAAGGAGGAGCTTCTTCCGGATACTCATAAGTACCGGAGCAAACTGCTGTGCAGGAGAAATATCAATCCCAACTTGGCATCCCAAATATCTAGCAGTACATCCTCTGCTGATCCAAGTAAAACCAAGCTCTGCACCCCAATCAACTCTCGGTGAATCACTAACCCAAAAACCAACAGATTTGTGCCAATTAATGAGTGCCCCTGCTGCCAAACAGAACTCCTCTAGTGCTACCTGGAAGGAACATAAGCATATATGTGAAGCCTCCAAAAATTGGGCTGTGTCAAGCTAACTCAGAGTCAACCAACTCCTCATGACTACGAAGAGGCAACCTCAATCCTGAAATACCAGCAGTGGAGCGGAGAAAGATGCTCATGGCCTCCACAACTATGATATATAATAAAGGGGCTAATGGGCAGCCCTGTCGTACTGAGTGAGAAATCTGAAACCGCTCTCCTCTATCACCGCAAGCAAGACTTCTACTGTGGGCATCACGATACATGCATGAAACTCCCTTGATCCATCTCTGAGAGAAGGCCATATGACTAAAAGTACCCTCAAGAAAGTCCCAATCCACTCTATCATAGGCCTTCTCAAAATCCAAGAGCAGAATGGCTAAGGGCTGATTGCTCGCTTTAGCCCATTCGACGGCCTCCCAAAACGAGAAAATGTTATCAAAGATGCTCCTGCCGTGTAAGAATCCATTCTGGGTATCATGAATAACATCCTGCAAAATTGGCTGCAATCTGATGCTCACTGCCTTAGCAAGAATCTTATAGGCAGTCCCAAGTAAGGTGATAGGTCTCCACTGGCCAATCAATGTCTTATCCCCGCTCTTAGGAATAAGATAAATAAGCCCCTCAGTGAGAGAAGAAGGCATAGAAACTGTCCCACATCTCCTGCAAAGCTGATGTTATCTCAGCCCCAATCTTATCCCAAAGCTAGTCTTTGTTTTCTTTTGTACCATGATGAGATTACATGGACACTATTGTATCACTTTTGGTCTCATAGACCCATTGGGTCTTTGGAAGACGTTTAATATAACTTTCTTTCTTTCCCTCTCTCTCTCGGCCAATCCCCTCATCAGCTCCAGATCCACGACATGCTCCATCATCATCGAGATACCTTTCCACGAGACGTAGCTGATGGAAATCTTCCGGCCATACTCATTAGCCCCATGCTTGATATTTTGGAGAGTGGTATACCATCTATTGGGGGCTGATGGTCCTCTCATGTTTCATGTTCCTTGTATTCCATGATGAGATTTCCATGGACAGTTTTATATCACTCCAGTGAGATAGTTTTGATTTGTTCTACTTTATTTTTCCGTTCCATGATAAGATATGCCATGGGCGTTGTTGTATCGCTTTGGTCTCACAGGGCCATTGGATCTTTAGTAGACGCTTAATATATCTTTCTTTGTTTCTTTGGTGAATTCAGCCTCTCTCGAGTAAGAATAGTTCAGCAAACCCCTTGATTGTCAAAGGGGAAAGAACATGCACCTTTTTGATTATTCTTGTGTGCTTGTGTACAGATGCAGACCATTGGAATTCATTGGCTGAGGATGTAGATACTTCACCTAAATCCATAGAGGATACAGATGCAGAAGATGATCTTATAAAGGCCACAGGTAGATGTAGAGCTCCTCTTTGTGAGTTGTGGGACAGTGAGGCAGAATTTTGTTTGTAGAACTCTCTCTATACATGGTATGTAGTCTATCTTGAAGACTCTTGATGTTTGGTGCATGAACTCTCAAAAATTTGCATTGGATCTGGAACTGTGCGAGTGCGGCTGGATTGACAACTGAAGGGCTTCTTAGGGCACTCCTCCCTATGACTAAACAATCAAGAGTTGTGGACCAATGTCGCTTAGTGCTTCCACTTGGGTCCCCACTAGGAAACTGTATTAGGAGAATCACCATGTTACCTGAGCCATATATAATTCCTTCTGGAGGGACTGTGGAGTTCTTGCAGAAACCAAACAGTTACACTCTTATTTGGTTGATAGTCCCAGGTAGACCGCCTGTTGAGTGACCAACAGAGATCACTAACGAGTACAGCTAACATCATGTATAGCAGAAAACTGGGAGGAAAAAGGACACAAAATAGAAGAAATGCGCTACCGTCCCATAGGCACTGCACAATCACAAACTATTCAACGTTGTGTTTGGGGATGCACTTAAGGCCAGAGAGTAGGGAACAAGATCACCTTACTTATGTTTCATATCAGGAGAGGACCATACTACATTATCTAGTGAGAAGTTGAGTGGCTCACTGATTCAGGACCATACTACATTATCTAGTAAGCAGTTGAGTGGCTCACTGATTCAGGACCCGCGAGGGCATTCTGATAGCCTTTGCCATGTATGCTGTTTGTGAAATGGTGTAAAAGATGACACTGGCACAGATTCCTGGTTCACCTTTTAGAGCATATGAATCGGACTCAGCTTGGGTTGAAGGATTGGCATCTTGGCTGATTTGGAGGGCTAGATCTACAGAGACTATTGAAGGCACTCTGATGTATCATGTACATAACGTTTTTTCTCTCCATCTAGTCTTACACAGCCCACACCCTCCTTTCTATTTGGAAGGATCCTTTAGAATCCTGGGCAACTTCCTTATATTTCAGCATAATTTCGAGAAAAAAATTGTGGGATTGAAAGTTGCAAGCTTTTGAATGCGTTTGCAAAAATAATGTTGTTGTGAAAGCATCAAAGTTTACATAGTCTCTGTAAATTTACAAGGTTCAAACCATAAACAAAAAAGGATTCAGAACTGTTTTGTTCACCTGCATTGTAATCAACCGATGGTCATGATTATATGTCCTGAGACAAAAAAAAGCAACCATATTTAAGCATAGTTTGTTTGAGTTTTAGAATTTATTCAACCAGTGTGAACTTGTTGTCAAGTGAGCACTAGTTCTTCAACAAAAATCTAGAGATATTTCACTAAATTTCGTATCAAATGTCATTACAAGGTATTATCTCACTGGAACTCTATGTATAAACCAGAAAACTCTTTAATTTGTAAATACAGTTAATGCATATATGCCTTTGGATTGATTGAATCTCAAGGTATGTGTTTCCAATTCCAAGCAAGAAAATCCGGAAGGTGTAAGGTAGAGCTTCAACCATTGTACTGATTTTCCTGAACAACAAAGACAATATTACTCCACCCTCATTGTAACGTCCAAGCACCGGCTAGCTCATGGTTGTACGCCCCCCATTTTGAGGAGTAGCCCAGGTGCCTGACATCCCAGTATTCACACAGAATGGTGGCCTAAGAGGCAAGATGGTGTAGAGACCGCTTGGATAAAATTTGATGCACTGCCAAATAGGCTACATGCTAGAGTGGACCGTTATCCCACAACAGTCCACACGGGGTGGGTAGACTTTACTCTTGGACACCCTGTCCAAAGTCGATGGGGCCCAAGACGGAGTCTGGATGGTCGTAGAAGGTGTGCACACCATGTGGAAGTTTTTAGTAGTTCTTTATAGGCTGGTTCAACAACATGGATAGTGGCACCGGCTATAATCACAAACCAACAAGGTGAAGTCATAGCCGCCCCACATATCCAAGACTTTATATAGATACTACCAGCCCCTTCTCCATACATATCATCAGTCAACTTTGTGAATTTACTCCCTAGCTTCCATTAGCATAGAGCCTCCACGATGTGATGATGCCCTCCCTTAGCCAGAAGGCTCCAAGGGAACTTGCCTTCACTCTTTGACCCCCCTATTGGCGTATCAAATTTCTATGGCAGGAGGCAATTTGGTAGCCAAAGCCTTGGCTGCTTTTTAGGCAAATCATGATAACCTCTTTAACCCCCCCAGATGAGGATTGTAAAATGGAAAATTCAGGATATGACGGTGTTTCCAATCACTGCAGCAGGCAAGTCATTAGCTTCACCCTTCAATTGTTAAGGGTCCTATTGACATTATTATGCTGTGGGAACGTAACTTGGATAGTGAACATGCAAGAAGAGTGGCAAGTTACCCTCTGTTCACCCTCTTTGGTCTGGGTCTCTTGGAACAAGGAGTGGTGTTTGCATTTCAGTTTCACCCCATATTCTCCCCAATTATTGGCTTTGGTGTTAGTGTACTTGCAAGAGCACAATGGATTCGTTGTCGCCATGGCAGAGAGAGGGTTCTAAGTTCTAAGCTCCAGGTGTGGAGGAAGACTGCTCAACGCTGCTGCATAAGCTCTGAATCACTCTGTAGGCACTCCCACTGGCCACAGAGGGTGTGAATGAGGAGTGGACGGTCCCGTTGAGGGGTGACCATGCCCTCTATAGCTTTGCTTCAACGGGATCACTGATATGCCAGGCTTCTATGCTACTGACGAGCTCCCAACACTGACCTATGGGGGTTAATGGACTCCACCAGACCACTTGAACCTCAACAGCAGAGATGGCGATTACCCAGCAGTGTGACGGTCTCAGCACCCAAGCCTGTGCCATCCTCTTCAAAGAGGAATGCCAATAGCCTCATGGTTCGCACTTGGCTTGCCATCGGAGAACAACCCTCCCTATGCAGCCGCTGTCGCGCCCCCCGAGGAGACTCAGAGACATTGCCTTGGGATTGCCCAAAGGCCTAGCAGGTTTTTTTTTTGCAGAAAGGAGACTTCTATTAAGTATGACAAAATGGAGATTTCACACCAAGCAAGGTGGAGATCTCAACCAATCAGGAGCCCTGTGCTGCCAATAGGGTCCCGAATGAGAGGATGTGAAAAAGATACCAATGTCCCACTCTCTCATAAACTGGCCGCGCTTCCTCTCCACAGCCCTCGAAGATCCCTGGATTCTAGCCCAGTAGCCATAATGGTGTGAATAATATCACTCCAAATCAAGGTTGTTAAAGGAGTCAGAGGCGTTTGTTACGAGGTGGGTATGGTACGCGCCTCGAAAGACTCGTATTTTTAAGAGACGTTAGAGGCGTGTTAGAGGCGTTTGTTTTATATACACACACACACACACATATATATATACATATATATACACATATATATACATATATATACACATATATATACATATATATACACATATATATACATATATATACACATATATATACATATATATATATATATATATATATATATATATAGTGATAGATAGATAAAATATATATATTGAAAGTTGAGAGAGAGAGAGAGAGAGAGAGAGAGAGAGAGAGAGAGAGACTAGAGTGTGTATGTATGAGCCTTGAGGGAGGGAGAGAGAGGGTGTGTATGAGAGGGAGAGACAGTGTGTGTGTGAAAGAAAGAAAGCTGTATTAAACGTCTGCAAAAGGCCAAAATGACCTATGAGACGAAAATAGTCCATCATCATCATTTGGATACATCATCAAGATTCAAGGGTACAAAGTAAAATGAAATGAACTGAAATGAACCGGTAGAGTATAGAGAGAGCTCCAAAAGTGGGTATAAAAAACATCATCATCCTAGTGTGTTTGAACTTTGAACTTTGAACTTTGGGTCTTGAGAAAGGCTTAAGGGAGGGAGAGAATGAGGGAGAGAGAGAGTGTGTGTGAGAGGGGCTGCCTTGGGCCCTTAAAGCCCCTGTCTAAAGACTCAAACCAGCAAGAAAATAAAAATAAAAAAATAAGTTTTTTTTTTTGTGGACGCCTCGATCAGGCAATCGTACGCCTCCAACGCCTCTAACCGTTAGAGGCGCACCTCGTAACAACTATGCTTCAAATCATGCAAAGACACTGAGAAACAAGAATGGAACTACCCTCAATGGCCTCAGTGCATCTAGCCTTCCAGATATTCCAGGCTAAGATGCTAGCAATAATCTGCCAAGAGCTGTCTAACCTCTGTGCCGGAGGGACAAAATGTGAAAGTGGCAAATCCTGAAGACAGCACTGCCGAGTGTCAGGCAAAAATCTGAGAAGTGTTTGGAGCTTGTGTACATATTGGATGCATGGTTTGTGAATAAGCTTTGCCCTGAATGCCCTGGCAAATGTACAGACTGAATGGTTTTTGCAATGAGCTGGTACACGCACGTTTTTTTTGGGAGCAAATGTTGGAGATTTGGAAGTTTTTTATTGCAGCAGTATGGTGTGCGGGTGGTTGCCAAATGCAAGGCACCGACCGATTCGGAAGAGAGGCCGCCTTTGGAGCATGAGAATTGGTCGTATTTTGGTAAGTCATGATGCAGTTGATTGAAGACCTGTAGGCAGCTCTTGTCATGTTTTGGAAGGTCGTGGGTGTCGCACGTGAACCTGAAGCAAGGTTGGTGGTGACCATAATTGAGGCTTTAAAGGAAAATGAAAATAATAAAATACCAATCCATGTGGCTAGCTTGTTAATAGCCACGTGGAAGCTTTGTTTTTCGCCAGCACAATGGAAGCCGCCTCTAGAAGGTTGGCGAGGAGGTGTGAAGAGTTTTGGGCACAGGTATTGCGGTTGCTGAGCATCTGTTTGAAAGGGGATGCAAGGATTTGGTACAGAGCTTATGAGGAGTCATTGAAGGATGCTGAGCCATGTATTCCAATGACTGAGGATGGATTGAAGACTGCACTTTTGAACAGGTTCAAGAAGGTTGAGGATCCAGATAGAGTTTGGCATGAAGTGCAGGGGTTGATACAGGGTGAGTTGGAGCCAATTGATGATTATGTGAAGAAATTCTCTTTGCTGTGGGGGAGACTTTGTGCAGGGCTTTGGGGGAGGATCAAGTACCTCTGGACATGATGAAGAAGGATCGTCTTATTGCAGGATTGAAAGGAGGCATTCGCTGGAAGGTGGAACTAAAGAAGCCCAGATCTTATGAGGATGCGGTGGAGATTGCCAAATCAAAGGATTGGAAATTGCAACGGATGAACCAGCTGGGCATGGTTCCAGTGGTGGCAGTGAGGCCTGAAATGAGAAGGGTAGAACCGGTACCGATGAGAACTATGCTGGAAAGAGTGTAACCGACAGAAGCTCAAGTGAGTAATGTTACACCACAGGGGACAAAGGTAGCACCCACAGCTCTTACAGCTTCTGATGAAGGGCTTAAACAGGACATGAGGCAAATGGTGGATTGTATGAAGAATCTGAGTTTGAAAATGATGGAGAACACAGGTGGTGGACGTGGTCGAGGTAGAGGCTATAATTAGGAAGGGGTTGAAGGTCAGACAGGCTATGGAAGTGGCCGTGGTTTTGGCAGGGGTAGACAGTTCATTCCTACATGTTGGAATTGTGGTGAACTTGGACATCTAAGTACAGATTGTGATAAGCCTCAACGAATGGGGGGTGATATGTATCCCTTACCCTCTCAGATTCCCAATAGGGCAAATGATTATGGAATTGAAATTAAAGGTGAAGCAGGGACCAAAGGATTGACAAATGAAGAGAAGGGTAAAACTAAGGTGATAGATGTGGTCACCCTTGAGAAGACAAAGGAGACAGAAGCTGATGTGATGCCTTTGGGGAAACGGATGCCACAAGAAAGGGAAAGCAGGGATGCTGCAGGGCCTAGCAAGAAGAAAGGTAAAGTGAAGGAAGGAGGGGATGTAAAGGTCAAGCGAAAGCAAAAGTCTCGTAGGAAGTTTCAAGTGACTGATTTTCCACTGGGGGTTGGGCAGAAAAGCTACAATTTACAGGAGGACATGGCTGGAAGGATTGATGATACGACTAACAGGCTAGGGGTTGGGCAAAGTATGTCAGGCAAAAATCTGAGAAGTGTTTGGAGCTTGTGTGCATATTGGATGCATGGTTTGTCCTGAATGCCCTGGCAAATGTACAGACTGAATGGTTTTTGCAATGAGCTGGTACATGCACGTTTTTTTTGGGAGCAGATGTTGGAGATTTGGAAGTTTTTTATTGCAGCAGTATGGTGTGCGGGTGGTTGCCAAATTCAGGGCACCGACCGATTCGGAAGAGAGGCCGCCTTTGGAGCATGAGAATTGGTCGTATTTTGGTAAGTCATGATGCAGTTGATTGAAGACCTGTAGGCAGCTCTTGTCATGTTTTGGAAGGTCGTGGGTGTCGCACGTGAACCTGAAGCAAGGTTGGTGGTGACCATAATTGAGGCTTTAAAGGAAAATGAAAATAATAAAATACCAATCCATGTGGCTAGCTTGTTAATAGCCACGTGGAAGCTTTGTTTTTCGCCAGCACAATGGAAGCCGCCTCTAGAAGGTTGGCGAGGAGGTGTGAAGAGTTTTGGGCCGCCTCGTAGATGAAGAGATCGCTTGGCGGGAATGGTTGCAGCCACAGAGGCGAGGAAAGTGTTGCCGCCTTGTTGATGAAGAGGCTGCGGGGGTGATTTTGGTGTGAGCGTGGCTGGAGCGTAGCCGCAGGTGCAAAGGGAGAGCAACGAAGAGAAGTTGGTGCTATGGCTGGTGACAGACTGGTGAACTGCCACTGAGACACGTGGGGGAGCCGCCTAGAAGGGTGTTGATGAAGGGCATGCGTTGCTGCTGGTCGTGAACGACTGGGAGCTGGTAACGACTGTGGACCGCCGGCAGGGAGAGAACCGCCTTTGTGAGTTGGCGGTGGCTGAAAGCTGGGGGGGGTCGCCGTTTCCCTCTTAGTGGTGTGGTTGGCGTAGCATGCAGGCAGGACAGAGAGAGCCTTGGGCTAAGCGTTGCCTTGGTTGGCCGGGTTGGTCATTTGTGTATGGTTACTGTTTTAGAGTGAAGCAGAGAGTGGAGGGTTGCTGGTGGGGCGCCCTCTGAAGAGAAGCAGTGGTTGGTTTTTGTTTGTGTTGGCTGCAGAGAGGTGCTGATGTGTAGGCTAGAGACAAGTGGGGCTCGCCTACGACACTTGGCAGGTAGCAGCTGAACAAAGAGTAGCCGGGCCACAGAGGAAGTTGAGGGTTGCTGGTGGGGCACCCTCTGAAGAGAAACAGAGACCGGGAGAGAGGCTTGGTTGTCAGACGCAAGGGTGAATTCCCTTGACAGTAAATCCTGGCCAGAGTCCTGGTTTTTGGTGTAATTGCTGAGTTTGTACAATGTGGATGGTGCTGTGTATGTTTTTGTTGATAATCAATTGTCTATCATGGTTTGAGCTATCTTTCTAGTGTGGGTGGGTGGTGAAGTGTGAGAAGTGTTCCAGCCGATGGCTGGTGGTGCCCCCGTTGTTGTGGTGTTTATCAAAGTTTGGGAGGTGAAGGGCTATAGAGGCATGGTCTTTTTTTCTTTTTTTCACCTCACATGCTTTCTGGTGCCCCCACTGAGGAGAGCTCAGGTATATTTCTCTTGCCTACGAGGGTGTATGCCCTAGAGTAAGAGATTGAAGGAAGGTGTTTCCAGTTTTTTTCTTTGGTTTGAAGGTGAAGCTTGGGGATTAAAATGATGTCGTATCCGGAGCTTTTTGGTGGGCCTAATGAAGATGTAGCAGATTTTCTTGAAAGAATGGAGGTTGCATGCATAAGCAATCACATCAATGAGCTGATACAGGTATTGCGGTTGCTGAGCATCTGTTTGAAAGGGGATGCAAGGATTTGGTATAGAGCTTATGAGGAGTCATTGAAGGATGCTGAGCCATGTATTCCAATGACTGAGGATGGATTGAAGACTGCACTTTTGAACAGGTTCAAGAAGGTTGAGGATCCAGATAGAGTTTGGCATGAAGTGCAGGGGTTGATACAGGGTGAGTTGGAGCCAATTGATGATTATGTGAAGAAATTCTCTTTGCTGTGGGAGACTTTGTGCAGGGCTTTGGGGGAGGATCAAGAACCTCTGGACATGATGAAGAAGGATCGTTTTATTGCAGGATTAAAAGGAGGCATTCGCTGGAAGGTGGAACTAAAGAAGCCCAGATCTTATGAGGATGCGGTGGAGATTGCCAAATCAAAGGATTGGAAATTGCAATGGATGAACCAGCTGGGGATAGTTCCAGTGGCAATGAGGCCTGAAAAGAGAAGGGTAGAACCGGTACCGATGAGAACTATGCTGGAAAGAGTGCAACGGATAGTAGCTTAAGTGAGTAATGTTACACCACAGGGGACAAAGGTAGCACCCACAGCTGTTTTACAGCTTCTGATGAAGGGCTTAAACAGGACATGAGGCAAATGGTGGATTGTATGAAGAATCTGAGTTTGAAAATGATGGAGAACACAGGTGGTGGACGTGGTCGAGGTAGAGGCTATAATCAGGAAGGGGTTGAAGGTCAGATAGGCTATGGAAGTGGCCGTGGTTTTGGCAGGGGTAGACGGTTCATTCCTACATGTTGGAATTGTGGTGAACTTGGACATCTAAGTACAGATTGTGATAAGCCTCAAGGAATGGGGGGTGATATGTATCCCTTACCCTCTCAGATTCCCAATAGGGCAAATGATTATGGAATTGAAATTAAAGGTGAAGCAGGGACCAGTGGATTGACAAATGAAGAGAAGGGTAAAACTAAGGTGATAGATGTGGTCACCCTTGAGAAGACAAAGGAGACAGAAGCTGATGTGATGCCTTTGGGGAAACGGATGCCACAAGAAAGGGAAAGCAGGGATGCTGCAGGGCCTAGCAAGAAGAAGAAAGGTAAAGTGAAGGAAGGAGGGGATGTAAAGGTCAAGCGAAAGCAAAAGTCTCGTAGGAAGTTTCAAGTGACTGATTTTTTTTTTTTCCGAGAAAAGATCCTTTCATTAGTTATATAAAAAACGCCCGTAGGGCTACAAAAGATCTCTCCTGCTCATAAGAGAGACAGAGCAGTGAATACAGCATGGCAGCCCGGGAGACTCTCCCTAGGTGCTGCAAAATACAAGCATCAGTACAAAGAACTGAGAGGCTAAATCATACAATAGGGAGGGGGAAGAGCCAAACAGGTGGCCTGTAGTGCCAACGGGGGGATCCCGTGTGTAAGGTGTAGAAAGGGCCACAGCGCCAAGTGGTGTGATAGGCCTGGCGCCATAAGATCGCCTCATCCGAGTCTCCCCGGATGCGGTCGTACTGTCCTCGCAAGGTGTGGATCAACTCCTGCCAAATCCCCCGTACAGTCTCTGCTGGTGGCTCCAATCTCCCCTTAAAGGCCGTAAAGCACCGGGCTCTCCAGGTGAACCAGATGGTGAGGCTGCTCTGAGGAGCTCCCATCGTAAATCCCTCTCCTGTGTCCAGCTGGCAGACGAGAAATCCGGTGTTGGAACCAGGCGAGGCTGGCCCCTAATAAATCTGATGGCCTGACTGCCCTGCTCCATCTCATAGCCCATAGTAGCAGGCCCTGACGAAGTCGACCAAGCAGCGGCACCCCGCGTAAACATACCCTCTGGAGAGAGGGGGGCTAGAATACGTAGCATCCGCAGCCAAATCTGCTGCGCCTGAGGGCAATCCCAAAGGCAATGTCTCTGTGTCTCCATAGGGTGGCCGCATCGGACGCAGGCCACCGGAAGACCGCTGTAAACAAGCCAAGTGCCAACTGCTGAGCCCCTGTGGGCGACCAGCCAGCACTGAAAAGTCGAGATCCTGCGGGCCTGTCGACTAGCCCAGAGCCGACGAGCCCAAAAATCCTCCAAGAACTCCTGTGAGAGTCCCTGTAGTCGCCAATGCCCCGATGCCCAAGTGACTGATTTTCCACTGGGGGTTGGGCAGAAAAGCTACAATTTACAGGAGGACATGGCTGGAAGGATTGATGATACGACTAGTAGTACCACTACTAGTGAGAGAACAAAAGACACTTCATCCAGTGAGGAGGATGCAGACATGGATGCCCTGGTTATTGATGAGAAAGTGCTTAGTGATGAGGTTGCCCAACAAGAAGAGGCCATACAGGAAGAATGCGAGGAGGTACAAGTGAATCATGAGCAAAGGTATGCATGTGATGTGATAGAGTATGCTTTAAAGTCTTTGGATAATGTACCGTTATGGGATGAGTGGGATATAGAGAGTCTGCAGGATGATGAACCTGAGTTGGAGTTGGATGATCAGATGTGCATTAATGTCAAGAAAGCCACGACCAGAATTGATGCTATGAAAGAGGAGCAACACCAGAAGTCTATGAATGATATTGATGCTATGGATGAGTCTATGGATGCTGTGATAGATGAATTTCTTATTGGCCTTGATAAAGGTGAGCATACAGGAACTGAGGTGGATGCTTTGACAATGGTGCCTTTTGAAGGGGAGTTTGTTATTAACGTTTGCGAAAGGCCAAAGTGGCCTATGAGACCAAAACATAGTACACAGCTGATGGTGTCTCATCAAAAGGAAGACAAAAAGGACTAAAAAAGTCCTAAAAGAGTCCTAAACAGCTATGAAAGGAAAATACTCCTACTCAGGTACAACAAAAGTGTATAATATCTACAACTAGCATAAGACTGGTGTAATCTGTTCATCTCAGTATCTCTTTCATGGGGTGCTGTAAGATAGAGAAACAAAAGTGGCGGGGCACTCGTCTCCTGTGGCGGGTAATGTTGGCTCTAATCCACCGGTGATGAAGCGGCCATGGCCGAGGTCCTGGTAAGCATGGGCGTCTCGCTTGACAAAGTGCTATGGCTCTGTCAAGGGTGACTCCTCCTGAAGGACGTCTATGGGACGTCTGACTCGTCGAGGGGGCAGTGGAAGTCCTGGTCGAATCTGTCGGGGTGGTCCTCGCCCTGAAAAAATCTGTCATGGCTCGCTGCTGGCGGGGTGGATTCTGGTGTGCTGTCCTGGCTCATAGGAGAGCCTCTTGATGGCTATGAGCTCCAATAAGAAAAGCCGCAAACACCTCTGATCCTCAAACTCCATCACATGTCGTAATGGTCCAAAACCCTCTCGGAAGAGACACCTGTATCTCCCTCGTACTCATAGTACACAGTACATCGGCATATGTAGTGCTCCTCTGACTCCACTTCCAAGTGACATAGCTGACAAATGCGGTCTTCTGACTTCATCCCCTCGTATCTGCCAATCTCTACCCTCAGTTGATGTGATGAAGTGCGGATCTGTCCAATGGCACTGCGAATGCCGTGTGAGAGATGGGTGTCCATGTATGTAGACCGTGTCACAAAGCCATCTGGGGAGAGATGTAGAAAATGGTCTCGATAGTGGGCCATCTTCGTGCCTAGTGGTAGGGGGGGACTGGACCATGTCCTTTCTGCATCTAGCCTCACGATGTTCATCCTGATCACCCTATTCTGCTCAGAGCAACTAAGGTCCAAGAAGGGGCAATCTAGGCTGTAATCAAATGGAGGGAGTGCATCAATCGTCATGCCATGTAATCTCAGCCAGGTACACATTTGGGTGTACCAACATCGTGCATCGCCGTCTGCTGCTAACTGCCTAGAGGAGATAAGTGCTAGGTGTGGGTATCTCTGTCCGGGGAGCTCCCATATCCTCTGCAAAAATGTCACTGACAAGAACAGGGCTTTGGTAACCACTAGTGCGGTTCCTATCTCTGCTCTGACAATCTCATACCGATGGTTTGCTCCGAAACATGCGTGTGATCAGTCATCGGTGGTTTCTCTAGTACCTGCCATCCATCATAGAAATCTCTCTGGTCCGACCTGGTCAACAAGTGGCTCCCTCCTCGTGTGGTAGAGGCTGGGTCCCCATATGGGTGAGCCATATAAGAGTGTAGGTGTGACCAATGTGTCAAACAACCAAAGTTTGGTGCGTGGCTCCTGAAACTGAATGTAGGCACATTGTCTCTCTAGTGCCCCTAGGGCTGCATATCCACGTGCCAATCTAGCCTCTGCTGCCTGCCTCATAGAGAACTGTGGTCCACTGAATGTGACTCCTAGGTACACATGATCTGGTGTACTCCATTGATTCACCTCTAAAAGCGAACTGATGGTCGGATCTAGTGACCCAGGCCTGTGTGGTATTGAGGACCATAATCTTAGTCTTCCCAAGGTTCACTGTGAGGTCCCTATCTACACAAAACGACTGCAAAGCATCCAAATGCTGTTGCAAACCCTCAAGGGAGTCTACAATAAGTACAATGTCATCGGCATATAGCAGTATGGGTATCCAAACCCCTGCCAGACTGGCCACCTGCCCCCCCATCCTGTCAATGTAGTCGGATATCTCATCAATGTAAAGTCCAAAAAGGGTGGGTGACAGTGGGTATCCCTGCTTCACCCCAATGGTGCTAGTCACTGTATTCGACATGCCTCTGAGAGTCCGTACTCTCCCTATCACCGCCTCATATAATGCATAAATGCCCCATTGCATCTCCTCAGGAACACCAATGTCATGCTATCTTCTCATGAGTTTGGCATGTGGTACCGTGTCAAAGGCTTTGCGGAAGTCCACAAAGCAGCAATATATCCTCTTCCCCCGTGCTCGTCCCTCCTCAATGAGAGCCCTGAGGGTAAATATGTGATCCAAAGTCGTGAAACCTCGTCTGAAACCTGCCTGCCCAGGTGCTCTGAGTCCATGTGTCTTAGCCCATCTACTCAGCTCTCGATCCAAAATAGATTCGAAAATCTTGGCCAAGCAATGGCCAATCATGATGGTCCTGTAGTTCCCTGGTATCATGGGGTCACCACTCTTAAATAGAGGTACAATAGTATGTGCCGACCAACTGTCTGGGAAACCTTCGCAAATGGCCCTGTTAAACATGTGTACTAGTAGTGGTGCCAATACATCTGTGGCATGTGAAAATTGTTCTGCCACCAAACCATCATGGTCTTGGGCTCTTCCATTACGTAGTCTGTCAATAGCATCCATAACCATCCGAATGGTGACAAAAGTACTATCATCCGGGCGAGTTGCTGACGGATAAGGGGTGGGGGGCTGCCCTGGCACTTCATATAAAGTTCTTGCATATTCATGCCATGCCTCAGGTGCTGTGATAGGTGTAGGTGGCTATCTCTCATGGAACATCTTCCACGCCCTCTTGCTGTCCTACCCCAAAAATAGTTGGTATATCTCCATCTCAAGCTTGGCTAGGTAATCCCGCTTCTTCTTCTGCACAAGGCGTTTGAAGAGCATTCTAGCCTGTCTGTGTGTGGATGCCAAGGGTGATCTCCCGCTGCAAGCGGTCACGAGTCTCGCGAGGCTCGTGACATTCATCATCGTACCAACCATTCTGTGGGGCCGTATGGCGAGGAGGTGTAGAAAGAGGGGGGGTATACGGGAAAGCATATGCTGCCGAAC
This sequence comes from Cibotium barometz, assembly GCF_041138505.1. Taxonomy (NCBI): domain Eukaryota; kingdom Viridiplantae; phylum Streptophyta; class Polypodiopsida; order Cyatheales; family Cibotiaceae; genus Cibotium; species Cibotium barometz. The sequence continues at coordinate 19,911,630 of NC_141053.1, forward strand.
CATGTAATACATCTGCCAACTCTTTCGTAAGCTCATCAAGTGGACTGTTCGGGTCAAGAGCAAACAGACCATCATATACTGCACTGCCATATACCCTAGAGGTCTCCCGAGTAAAGTGATATCTTGGGTATCTGGTATGACTAGAGGGTGGTGTGCCTCTAACATATCCACAAGTCACAAAAAATGTCAAATATGCATGTGCTGCTATCCCAATGGGTCTACCCGAAATGGAGAGATCCTGTATATCATGTATCAAGGTAGGTGAGTCCATCAGGTAATCCACTGTACTAGCTCCTCCCTTTTTGTTCCAGCATGTGAGAGCATCTAAACCTAGCCAACGGGATAGGCCATTATAGATAACTAGCCCATGTGCACTCCCCAAAGCTAGGAAGTGTCTCCCATATTCCGTCACCTCTCATGTGTCCTAGGCAGATCTCTGCATCCCTATCTCATCCATTGCTAGCTCGCGGTACATGGGCTCATCCGTAGCATAGAGAGCTGATTGTTCCCAGCTTGTACGTGCATTAAAGTCCCCCGTTAGTAGTACATCTCCCAAGCTCGCAAATCTCATGATGTCCTCATACAACGGCATATATGGTGATTTTCCTGGCATAGCGTATCTGGAATGTGCCGGTGGGAAGTAGCATACTGCAATGTAAATGTCCCGAGGTCTATTTGTGCTCACTTTGATCCACATGTAGCGTGCGTCTGCACCTCTATGCATCACATGTACTGCCTCCCGTAAGTCCTCCCTTAACAGTACTGCTACCCCCCCACTTCCTCTAGTCCCCCTTGCTATGCGTGGTTGGGGTTGAGAGAGAGAAAGAAAGAAAGAAAGAAAGAAAGCTGTATTAACGTCTACTAGAGGCCGAACTCGACCTGTGAGACAAATCAATGTACAACTGTCAATGTCTTCTCGATGTCTAGAAAAAAAAGGACAAAATGAACATGAAGTAAACTATGAAAGTACTGAGCTAGTGGGAGGATGTGATGGATGGAGCACTACTGTTAGAGGCTCAGTATGCAACCTATATGCGCAGGGTATACAAGAATGCAATGCAGATCTGTCTAGCTCCAACCAGTACCATAAGGGGGGTGTAATATGTGATACATAGGCGATGGCGAGCCAAAAATACCTCGGAGCATGATCTCCGGGTGTGAGTGTAAGTGAGCTAGCGCGCTGCTGGATATGGTGCTGATGTCAAGCCTGTATCTCTGTGATCTCCCTCTGATGTAGTCTGGGAGTCTGGTAGCCTGGTGCTCTCGGTCTCCGTCTGGCTCGGTGGTCCGCAGCGCGTTGAAGTGTAACCCCCTCCTGTGTCAGAATAGGCACTGGGATAGATCTCTGGAAGAAATCAGTGAGCTGGAGCTGTCGCCCACCACTCCCTGTGGTATGAGTCCGTAGTAGCAGTGTCTCTCTGTGGCGCTGTGTCTCTAGCAAGAACTGGCCAAATCTGTGCTGGTCTACGGACTCCATGATTTGGCGGAGTGAGGGATGTCCACTAAAGATGGTGGTGTATCTCTCTCTAATGACACTATATGCTCTGCATCTGCATACATAATGTTCCTCACTCTCAACCTCCTCCTGGCATAGTCTGCATATCCTCTCTGCTCTGGGGATCCGTGCTGCCCTGCCTGCCTCAATCTCAAGCTGGTGTGATGACACTCTGAGCTGGCCAATCACCACTCGGGCACTGTGAGGCATGTACACATCCATGTATCCAGGTCTCTGTATGAATCCATCCTCTGAGATACACATAAAATGATCTCTGTAGTATAGCATCTTCGGCGGTAGAGGCTGACTGGGTGTAATCCAAGTCTCTTGAGTGTATCACTACCATAAATCCTGCCGAAGGACTCGGTTCCTCTCACTGTGAGAGAGCTGGATGTGTGGTGCATGTCTATCATACTGGAAAGGTGGCAGGTGATCTATGTCAAGACCATGTTAAGTGAGCCACTGTATCATCTGTGAATACCATGATCTCCTATCTCCACTCTCTGTTGCGAGCTGCCTGGACGCCTCAAAAGCTCTATGTGAGAGTCGATCTGATGGCATAGATCCTCTGTATGAAGCAGATCGTCTGGAAGAGGGCCTCTACTAGCATAGGAGGTGCAGCAAACTCTGTACGGACAATGTCATGTGGGACGGAGGGTTTGCTGCGGATCATCCATGAGAGCATGAGAATCTGAGGCCTCTCTATTTGAGACCATGTGGAGGTGGCGAGCCCAGGTGCCCATACTGCTGCAGCATACATCAAAGCAGGGGTGACTAGTGTGTCAAACAACCACACCTTCGTGCGGGGTTCTTGGAAGTGTGCCTGGTGACACTCTCTCTCATAGACGGAGGTTGCAGTGGCGGATTCGGATTATTCTTGCGAGACATGCGGGACACCCAGTCAGGGTGCTGACCACAGAGGATATTGAGGAGATCCGCCAGCGTCCGTTGTGGCACATATTATGAGATGGAGGCACCTCCATAGCCCCGTCCCACATGATATTGTATCCCCTCACTATACTCCACTCACCTCCATAGCGTAGCCCCCCCTCACTATATTCACACCCTATAAGGGTTTCTGTTTACCTTCCAGTTCCAGTTTCATTTTCTAGGTGCCAGTAGTATCATCTTTATTTTTCTTTTCCATTTTCTGGTTTTTTATCCAGACATTGTATTAGATCCACCATGATGTAACTTTTTGGTCTCATAATTCATTATGGCCTTTTGAAGACGTTAATATAACATTTCATTTCATTTCATTTCTAGCATGGCCAGAGCTGCATATCCTCGTGTGAGTCTATCCCTGGGTGCCTGTGCCATAGTAAATCTTCCTGGCGGAGTCATAAATGTAATCCCCAGGTACACATATGAGTCTACCACCTCTACCTATCCTCCTGCTAGTGTGAAGATGGCATCGAATCGGCCCTAAGGTGTGAAAAATCATGGCCTTGGTTTTCCCAAGGTTCACTGTAAGCCCCCTCTGTGTGTAGAAGTCATTGAGTGCATGGAGATGGTGCTGTAGTCCCATCTGCCACTCAGAGACCAGAATAATATCATCTGCATATAGCATAACGTGGACTGTGGTACTTGAGATGTCTACCCCGTCCCCACCACCGTGACCAATGAAGTCAGCCACCTCATCGATGTATAGCCCAAATAGTGTAGGAGAGAGTGGGCATCCTTGCTTCACACCTATGGTGCTAGCAATAACATCAGATAGCCCCCCCGGGGCATCGTATGCGCCCAAAGACTTGCTCATATAAAGCATAGATACCCCAAACCATCTCTGATGGGATCCCCAATGACTGTAGGCGCTGGAAGTCTCTCTCGTGGCACCGTGTCGGTGCATCTAGCCTTCCAGATATTCCAGGCTGAGATGCTAGCAATAATCTCCCAAGAACTGTCTAACCTCTGTGCCGGAGGGACAAAGTGTGAAAGTGGCAAATCCTGAAGACAACACTGCCGAGTAACTCCTTGCCTACACTTTGATTATACACCCCCTAGACAGAGGATTGACACCAGTTGGGAGATTATTGCCAATATTATAGCATGGCAGGTCTGGAGAGCTAGATGCACGGAGGCTATTGAGGGTGTCCAGATTTTTGGGTCTCATTGCATTAGTACTATATGGGGTGATATCATCCACACTCTTATGGCTACTTGGGCTCGCATTCAGGGGCCCTCTCGTTCTACGCAGGCAAAGCGTGTGATATTTATGCGGGAATGGGACCATGGTATCTTCTTTTCCTCTAGTACCACAAGTCTTACATGGCATCATGATGCTCCTCAGTGGTTGAAATTACCTTACATATTGGGGTGATTCTATTCTTTTCCGGCTTATAGCTGTGATTGTTGTATGTTTTTATATATATATCTTGACCAAAACCCCACATGTCCACCCACTTATAAGTGTGAACATGTATCCTTATAAACCATAAAAGTGAGTAAAATCCTGTAAACTCATGTCCTGTAAACCGCCTTTAAATAGAAATATGCCAGATGAGCCTTCACACATGCTCTGTGACAAAACTTGGCTTTACACCGGCATCTTCCATCTTGTGGCTTTGCTGCTTCTGTGGAAAAATCCCCGTTCACACCTTGGTTCTACCTAGTGTATAAAACACTGGTCGAGATGGGTGAGGAACCAAATGGTGACAGATGATCTCTTTTCTAATGCAAGGATCTTTCTTTCCGAGAAAAACAAAATCCATCAAATGTCCCAAACCTTTGTAACAAAGTCTCCCTTTTAGAATAAAGAAACCAGAGGGGGAGGACCTGCCCATCTTTGGTCCCTCTTGTCGAGTACAAAGCGGCCACCACACACATACATGAATTCTGCGTCTACATCCATGCTCCTTTTGCATCATGTGTTCTTCTTAATGAAGTGAAATATTAAGATATACTAGGTCAACCCTGTTACAGCATGTGCATCGGTCCTCTCCTGCATTCTCAGAATTTCCATTGTGGTAGACACGTGGGGGGCTGCAGGAACTAAATACGCAACACCTTTGTTTGCTGCAGAGCTACATCCAAGTAGAGTAATAAAGCACAGAGGCACACTTTTTAATGATCTTTCCATAGAGAAGTTGGTATGTCAACTTGGAGTCTATGGAGGTATGTATGCTATACGTGCCCCATTAGAGGCTTACAACAGGACATTGTTGGGTGGTATGGGTGGAGGCAATTTGTACAATGACAGTATATCCCTTTTTGAACAGTAAACTCTCTTAGACTTTCTTAATTCCTATCAAGGACAGCCATTGAGCCCACCTTTTTTGGACTCTATGGAGGATGAAGTGGGTTACCCTTTTTTCCCAATTAGCATGACAAAATGGACTACTAGAAACTACAAGTGTTGACCCTTGTTGCTCTCAGACAATGCAGCATTGCATTTGGAGCTGCTGAGAAGCTTTGAGATTTTGGAAAAGGATTGCTCTCCTCATGAGGAGTCTTTCGATTGCTAGGTAAATGGAGTATATACAATATTGCTTGCAGATTGTGCTCTTCTTTTCCACGAATGTGTGGTTCATAACTTCCACTTAAGGCCAGGTAGATCTCTCTCCTTTTCAACCACCTTGCCTTTCACTCTATGCCAGTACATAAGCCTGAGTTCTTCCAATTCTTGTCCCATACGAGCATCTGGAGTGATTTAAATCTAATGTATCAAATCATAGGAGTACACACTATGGTGGAATACTCATCTTTATTATTCTAAAGTAGAGATATGTAAGTGAATGTGGTATGATCAGCGCAAAAATTGATGTATTTATGCCATATCATGTTTATGGAAATTTTCTTTCACTTACATGTTTCCAGTAACAAGCGAAAATGAAAATGTAGAATATCCCCAACTACAAATCTCAGTAAACTGCATGTGTAAAAGTTGTTCCTGTCAAGAACAAAAAAGCATGAATAAGAATATATCCTAAAGCATCATTTCATAACAAGAAGTTTGCAATATTATTCTTGAGCAAGATTTTCTTGACTTTGATCAAAATGCGTCTTGGCCAAATTACGAGGAAGTAGAGGTGGGCAGTAATGTCATGTTTAAATCAAACTCTAGTTGCTAGATAATCTTAGATTAACTAAGGTTAGTACCATGTGGAACTGGTGGCAGACTAACTGCATCATAATTGACTCACTCGTAAGATAGAGGATCCTTGGATGTATGCTTATCTGAGGCTAGATTAGTATGAATAGCATGAGCTCTATAAACTCTAAGGGCTGTGCAAGGATAGCAAAAGTTAACTGCATTGGAAGCCAAAGCTTTATTAGAACTAGAGAGTTGCTATAAGCCGGGAGGGGCTATCATTATGCCACGCAATGTTTTACATTTAAGACCTAGTCAGTGTAGTAGGATATGGAACCTGATCAAGAAAGTAAAGAATGAAAAAGAGATTTAAGAACATTTGTGGAAAGCCAAAAGGGCTTGAGGCAGTCACAAGAAAAAGGCCCGCATAAAAGGTGCATGCAGCCAGCCTGAAATAAAATCCAAACCCGCTTAAATCTGCTCTATCTTGCTGCAGATCTCGAGGTCCTAAATAAGGTTGTCCGGAATCCTAGAGCTCACGTGCCTATCAAACCGCAACAGGGTGGGAGCTCAAGTTCGTGCTACGCTGACGAATCGATTTTTCCCCTATAGATAGATTTTCCGTCCACTTCTTCAAATTCCTTTTCATCATCATCATCATCCTTTGACAGTGATCCTCAGCATTGCCCCTATGAGGATGTAACTGTCATTCCCATTTCCGTCCCACCTCCTTGATACCATCCTACCTGCACCCCACCAGCTTCCACTCTTGTTTCTATACACCATTTTCACCTGGCTCGTGCCTCCACATCCCGCACCACTCCCTTCACCTTTAACTTCATTGACTCATCCCCCTTTCACCTTCCTCAGCTTACCACACTCCAACCGAGCTCACCACCTTGGGCTAGCAATGTATGGCTTCCAGTCTGGCTTTGCCTGACATGGATGCCTCCCTTTGCACTGCCTTCCTTACCAACTTTCCCGTGATGCCCAATGGACAGCACCTCACTTCAGCTTACCTTGCCCACCTAATTGGCCCCCTAGAGAGTTCAGTCCTCCATCGGCGTTCGACACTTGTAGCACTAGTATCCCACCACCCGAGCTCTTTACCGCCACCATTGCTCTGCTGGCTCCCACCCCTTCCCTACCTAGCTCCCATACCATCCATCTCTACATTTTCTTCCATTACTATCTCCTGCTCCGAGAGATTCCCATTAGGATCCTTGTGAGTGAGACTGGAATGATGTAGCCAACCCTTTGAGGAGTTTGCCTTTCTTCGGTTACACTGTCCGGAATGCTTGATTGTTGCTATTTGGATAGATTTAGAGGATTCCTACCCTCACACTCCACAAGCTTTGGGATAACTCCATTGATTCGGAACAGATTTTGGCATCGACTTTGACACTCTTATAGGAGGAATTAGATATCCCTTTTATTTTGGTTGTTTTTATATGGTAAACTTTCTGTTAATCAGTGGAAAGATATCTTTGGTGTGATCTTTCCAGCAGAAGTGGACACGGATCCACCACCAGTGCAAGAGTAAGCTTATCAACTCCACAATAAGATCAACAAGCCAATCCATCTTTCCTAGATGTTCAACAGTTTCTAAGGCTGTACAACATTGTATTTGGGGCTGCAAAGTTGCTCAGAGGATTCTGGAGCTCTATAGCTCAGCTTATATGCAGATTGAGGAGAGGCACTATCTACATTGCTTGGGGCTCTATTGCTTGGCTTGGACCACAACTTTTCTGAGGGCGGGGACCATGACACTGTTGACAAAGGGCTAGCCCATAATTGCACTGGAAGATATTCCTCGGTCACACTACACACGACCCCTGGGGAGGCTTGACACCACTTGGGATATTATCGCCAGAATCACAGCCTTGCAGATCGAGAAGCCAAATGCACAGTGAGGGTATTAATGATACCTAGTGCATCCGTACTATTTAGGGAGATATCATCCATACTCTTAAGGCCACTTGGCTCGTATGCAGGGGCCGTTGAGATCAGCAAAGCGTACTATCTTCATGAGAGGGTGGGATCATGGGACCTTCTCATGCACTTTCTTGGCATCACCGCACCCCTGAATGATTGGTTGCGGCTATCTTACACTCTATGATGAGGATCTCCGGCTTTTAGCCCTGATTTTGTATTTGTTCTTTCTTACTTAATAGAAGTCTCCATAAAGAATCCTGGTGGTTCTACCCATGATGTATGGGAAGACACCATTCTAATTCTTAGATATCGTACATCCAACACAGCCATGTTTTGTAAGTATTGTGATGGCACATTGTGTGGTATTTGTGTGAGGGGACATTACACTTGGGAGACTAAGTAATGAGCAGATGGGTGCTTTATCCCTTTGAGTGTTAGACATTATACAGCTGCCTTCAGTGACCCTACTGTGAAGCTTTGATGTATTTTGGGATTTGAAGTTTTTTGAAGTATTTTAGAATCTGGATTATTAGAAATTAAAATGTAGTTTATGTTCTTCAAAACTTCATCATTGACTCTTAAGACTTCACATTTTAGACTCTAGGACTTTATGCTTTGAATTTTCTATCTTTCACGCTTTCAAATTTATAACTCATTTTGGGTCATCAATATGTGTATAATGGTCCATCCCGATATGCTCTAAGAAGTATGTTCAAACAATAATTAATATTTTGATATTTCAAACCTACTGGTTTTTTATTTTGGAATGAAATGTTTCTAGGAGAAATGAAAAAACCTCAAAACGAAAAAACCTTGATCAAGAGGCAGCTTAGAGCAGATTGGAGAGATTTCGTGAACAGGAGGGGTCTTGCTTCTTTTCAACGACTTCAGGAGAGTTCCCCCAATAGCCCTTGGGTTGAGAGTTAGCTTGCTGCCGCCCGTACGGAGATCAGATCCATCGAGGAGAGGAGGGTGGAGTACAGATACTATGCCAAAGCTTCCTTTTGGACCCAGGCTGGCAATAGAGTCACGGGAGACTTCTTTGAGATAGAAGGTCCCACAGGAGGAGAGATGGTATCCGCAAGTTGCGTGGCTAGGATGGAGCCATTGTTTCTGACCCCCCTCATGTGAGAGCCATCGCCACTGATTTTTTCTGATATCTCCTCATGGGTGCCCCATTATCCCCACAAGTGATGGACGTGCGCGAGAGGGTCTGGCGGCGCACACGAGAGGTTGTTCCCTTCGCTCTTCGGTCCTTCTTATTGACTCCCTTCACTGTAGAGGAGCTGGTGGAGGCATTGACTACTCTTCCTAGGGGCAAGCTTGGGGGCGGATGGGCTTCCATTTTCTTTCTTTCTTCGCCACTATAGGACCGCATGGAAGGTGGCCTTTGAGTTGCCTTCAATAAGATTATGTCCACAGGTGCCATGCTAGAGAGGCTCTTAGAGGGTTTGATACACTTGATTCCTCAGGAGGGTTGTGACAGATTGGAGATCTGGCAGTGGAGACCAATCACCCTTCTTGGGACCGCCTACGAGATCTTGGCCAAGGCCATGAGCCGAAGACTTCAGCCTTTCCTCCTTGACTTGATCCATGACACTTAGACAGGTTTTGTTCAGGATTGGAGCATTTTGGACATCATCTTCACCTTCTGGGAGGTGACTCCTTCGGCCAGGATGCGATAGCAAGACTTCATAGTGCTACTCCTAAAGCTTATGATAGGGTGGATTGGAGCTTTATGGAGGGCACGATGAGCTGAATGGGGTTCCCTGTGGAGTGGATCCGTGGGGTTTCAAGATTTTACTCAAGCCTCTCACAGTCAGGTTCTCATTCAAGGAGACCCTGGTGACAGATTCCCCCTTTCCCGCTTGGTCCGGCTAGGCTGTCCTCTGGCACCTTACCTTTTCCTATTCATCGCCGAGGCCATGAGCAATTTTCTCTCAGCCCAAGAGACAGGGCTTCAGGGATTGCGTCTCCCCCTCTGTATGTAGGAAGAGCTGCTGGACTCAGAGTTTGCAGATGACACATTAGCTCATCTTTCAGGAGATGTGGGGAATCTCTAGAGATTCACTGAGGCAATCGAGATCTTTTGTCGCGCATCAGGAGCTCAGATCAACTAGCACAACTCGTGTGGTTTTTGGTTAGGCTCTGCACCTGTGCCAACTTGGAGCCCAGTTGAGGCTTTCCAGTGGATCCCGAGGGGCACTCCAGTATGCTATCTTGGATGCCAAGTGGGCATCGACATCTCTCCAGAGCACCGGCGCGCCTCTCTTCTTCTGAGCATTTGGAGGAAGCTTTTGTACTGGAGTTCTTCGAGGCTCTCCCTAGCTGGTAGAGTGATGGTGGGGAACCAAGTCCTTGCCACCATGTGGTTGCCCATAAGTTGGGCTACACAACCCCAAATCTGTTGTGCAGTGCTACATCCCCATAAACAATGTTGTACAGTCTCAGAATCTGCCGCACACCTAGGGTAGGAAGGCGCTACACCGAAAACCAATCTCCACTGATTTGTGGGGAGACCACCATGCAAGAATAACCAAACGAAATGAGAGATCTGGCTCCTTCTGTATGAGTGCCAAAGTCTATGCCAATATATGCGCTCTATCATTGGAGAAATATCAAAGCTCTCCCAATGAGGCCTGAGAGTAGGGATCCTATGCATTTGTCGAGTGAGCAGAAGCCTGGCATTCCGGACGGTGAAACTGAAAAAAGGAAGGCTTTTCAAAGGATCGAAGGCATCAATCCACTCCAACGATCCCAATGAGTATATCTGATAGGATTGCCACCATATAACCACAAACACCAAGAGCCATGAGTCACTATCTGAGGAGAAGGGTCAATGAACCAATGCTTCCCCGAACGACCAACAACCCTCACTGCACTAAGCCTAGTATTTGGGATGATCTCCTCAATCTTCCTCCAGGCATGATAGAGTAAATGATGCAATCTGTAGCCTCCTGTCCCAGGAGAGCAATGACCTGCAAAGGTATGTCTATCCTCGAAAATACTCCCAACCAACTCGGATGATAGTCTCCATGAAAGGTCCCAGAGAGCCACTCATGCGGAATAGCTGCATCAATCTGATCAATACGAATGCGAGAGCCCCTAAGATGCTGAATGGATGCAGCTCTCCGATCCTCCGGAAGACTCTTAAAGGTCTTCCAAGCAAGAATTGTGTGTGCACATCTCTCCCATCTTGACCACTGCATATAACGAGATGCACCAAGTGGCCGACTGGGCTCATCCCTGATGATCTCGTTCCACATAATAGGTTGTTGGTCAGCCTCATCGAAAACCTAGGAAGCCTTTGTCGCAAAAAAAAACTCATGCTTCTCCATGCTCTGACAATGGCTGTAATAAGAGGGGAAGATGGTGCCCTGATATCAGCCTCTGTGAACAAAAATTATGTGCTGGGCATCCAGTCTCTCCCGACCCAGGGTGTACATCCGGAAATCTGAGACAAGAAAAAATCCTTCCAAGGCTCAGTGCCTGGTAGGAAACCTCTGACCACAAGTTTGCAGAGCAACGTCCTGCACTGAACATCCGGACGCACCATATCACTAACCCGGCATATCACTAGCCACATCACTCGCTCCTCCCAGCGATGCTTTCATCCTTGACGAGATTCTTTTATACTTGTCCTTTCTCCCATCTTCATACTCGTCTCCCCCTCAAATTTTTATAATTGGCGCCTCACCCCCACGTAGTTTCATACTCGCCCCCTCCATAACTTTCATACTCGTCTCTCCCCTCAAATTTCCATACTCACCTCCTCTCTGTAGGTGGCTTCATACTCGCCCCTTGCCTCCCCTCCATCATGACACGTCATACCCGCGCCACCCTCCCATGTTCATACTTGCCTCCCTCCAAACCCTTATGCTTGACTCCCTCAACCATAATAAACAAATTCAACCTAATGAATAGATTGAATGAACATGGAAAGCACTGTTGATTTCATCAAACATCTCGAATACAACGTTTGCATGAATGAATAGAGGTTAATTGAATGTACCTCTTCATTGCTATTGAGTGGTCGAGCCATGCATGTGACTTGGGGGGCAGTTGCTTGGCTCTCCCAATCCGGTCCGCAACTCTTTTATGAGGGCAGTGGTACAAATTCTGCTATTTTCATTCGTAGAGGTATTGTCTAGCATGGTTTATTGCAGGATGTCCCTCACTCTGATTATACACCTCCCAGACAAAGGATTGACACCGGTTGGGAGATTGTTGCCAGTATTACAGCATGGCAGATATGGAGAGCTAGATGCACGGAGGCTATTGAGGGTGTCAAGATTTTTGGGTCTCAGTACATAAGTACTATATGGGGTGATATCATCGATACTCTTATGGCTACTTGGGCTCGTATTCAGGGGTCCTCTGGTTCTGCACAGGCAAAGCGCATTTTATTTATGCAGGAGTGGGACCACGGCATTTTCTTTTCCTCTAGTCCCACAGGTCTTTCATGGCATCATGATGCTCCTTAGTGGTTGAAATCACCTTACATATTGGGGTGATCCTATTCTTTTCCGACTTATAGTTGTGATTGTTGTATGTCTTTTTCATACTTAATAGAAGTCTCTTTCTAAAAATAAATAAAAACCTCGAAATCCGAGCATCTAAGACACCTAGGCACTCATACCTCTTCAGCCTCTCGGTTAGGGTTACTCTAATACCAACTATGAAGTCCTTCCCAAAATCGGTCCTCAACACAATTGGAAACACGGTAAGCTCTAAACCAAATCATGAGGTAGGAGGCCATCTCACCTCCCAACCACAACCGGCATCCACCGATCTCCCCTGAGCCAAGGCTACGCTTCCTCCACAATCTCATAGGCCCGTATCTAACTCCAGCGTCCCATATACTACCGAGGCCTGCCGAAAGCCTTCAACACGCCAACCTACATACTCACCATGTGCGTGGCATGAGCATGTTTGGTCTCCTGGTCCAAGCCACACCTTCAGTGGTGCATCCGCACAACTCTATCTCATAATAACCCAGGCTCTCACTTATATAGTGGTAACCACACCATGAATAGCTAACTTGCTATAAACAACCATTGAGCTAGTTTAATCAATCCAAGAACCCTAGACAAGTATCTGCCTGCTAATCCCTAATCCCAAGGTCCCTTAATCCCATTGGATTAGGTCCATAATCCATAAATTAGTGTCCAAATAACATACTTCCCCTCTTCAAACATTTACTCTTAAATGAAATTAGGAAAGCCCTTATTCAAACTAGTTGTAAGTGGCATAAGCATGTTTGCTCTCCTTGTCCAAGCCAAGCCTTGAGTGGTGTATCTGCACATCTATATAATAACCCAAGCTCTCACTTATATAGTGATAACTACGCTATAAATAGCTAACTTGCTATGAATATCCATTAAGCTTGTTTTATCAATCCAAGAACCTAGCCAAGCTAATCCCTAATCCTGGGGTCCCCTATCTACACTGCATTAGGTCCATAATTCATAGATTAGTGTCTAAATACATAACATACTTCCCCTCTTCAAACATTTACTCTTAAATGAAATTACGAAAGCGCTTACTCTCAAACTAGTTGTGTGTGGCATGAGCATGTCTACTCTTCTAGTCCAAGCTAGACCTTCAATGGTGCATCCACACACTCCATTCGCACAACTAGATCTCATAATAACCCAAGCTCTTACTTATATAGTGGTAAGTACGCCAAAAATAGCTAACTTGCTATAAACAACCATTAAGCTTGTTTTATCAATCCACGAACCCTAGCCAAGTATCTGCTTGCTTATCCCTAAACCCATTGGATTAGGTCCCTAATTTGTAGATCAGTGCCCAGGTACATTACAGTCATGATACAAGCATGAAAAACCTTTGATCTAGTCATGACAAATCCCGTGCATCTAAGGGTTCCTTCAAGGAAATCCCAATTAATTCTATCAGATGCCTTCTCAAAGTCTAGCAATAAGATGACTAGGGGCTGGTTGCTTTCCTTAGTACATTCAACCGCCTCCCAAAAAGAAAAGATATTATCAAAGATGCTTCTTCCTTGAAGGAACCCATTTTATGTATCATGAATCACATCTTGCAATACTGGCTGAAACCTCATGCTTACTGCCTTGGCAAGTATTTTGTAGGCATTCCCAAGCAATGTAATAAGCCTTTATTGACCAATACTTGTCTTATTAACACATTTTGGGATAAGATGAATAAGACCCTCAGCAGTAAGAGAAATGCATACTCAGGTGTTCCACATCTCCTAAAGGGCCATAGTGATATGTTCTTCAAAAGCCATCACAAAATGTGACGAAAAAGGTCGGTAAAAGGCTTTACCAGGGTTGGTTTCCCAGCACACTAAGTGGTGGTTCTCCTTTGGATAGTATGTCTGGACTCCGGAGTCCTCATCAATGCTCACAACGCAACGCACACATGAATAGACAGATTAGAATGGAGCATAACATAAATGAGAAGATTGGAAATAGTGACAAGAATGTTGGACAACACTTTTATTACTCCAAGGCACTATTACATACCCTTCACTGTATGTGTGCACCCAAGCAGTGGTCCCAGTGAGTAGGGCGATACCCGCCCGGCGTACATGGATGTACACCTATCACATGGGATACGTTGTGTCATTGGACGGATCCAGACCTCATCACACCAGCTACGGATTGAGACAGGGCGATAGATCGTGGATGACCGCATTTGTCAGCTATGCTACCAGGAGGTAGAGACAGAGGAACACTACATGTGCCGATGTACACTCTATTATGAGATCCGAGGGAGATATCACTGCCTCTTCCGAGAGGGTTTTGGGCCGTTATGGAGGGTCATGGAGTTTGAGGATCAGAGATGCCTCGGATTGTTTCTACTTGAGCTCACGAGACACAGAGAGACCCTCTTGGTAGACAGGAGGCCGAACCATGATGTACCTAGACAGATTTCTTCGGCACCGGCACCAGCAACCCAGCCCACACACCTCCTGCTGATACCTCCTCCATTGGGCCATCAAGGCACCGACTGTCACCATTTGGCCACCCAATTGGTCCCCCCGTGCTTTCTTATTATGTATGTACATTGGACTGTGTCCATGGCAGTTGTTTATGCCAGGGATTGATGCCACTCATGTGATACTGTAGACTTGGCTTTCCGTTGGGACTTGTGCCTCCGTGTACATGCCCGGAAATGCTTGGTGGATTGGTGTTCCATTGGGTCTGGTACCTCGTGTACTTGCCTGGAGCACGTCTATTTTGGTATAGTCTCATGAACGGGGATTGTCCATACCAATGCTGCATTGCATAGCATCTTTATGTGCTTGCTTGCAATTGAAACTGCATGTTGTTTTCATGCTAGCTTGACCAATGTGTAGTTCCGGGTAAGGGGATGCCTGCCTATGAACCGTGCGTGTGAAACTGTCTGTTGACATGGTTGTGTGGCATGTGAACATGGTAAGTATTACCCAATCTAGGCTCAAACAACCCTTAGGACTTAGCCAATATTTATAAGTGAGTGCGTTCCCACTTCATTAAAGTTTGGGCGCCCAAAAGTCACTTATAAATTATGACCGCTTCCAAGTTCACACTCACTGAAGTATCGAGACGGACAAAACTCAATGTCCAGGACCTGATCCTCCCCTTTTACTCATAAATGGGCATCTCCCCATGTCCCTTCACCTGATTGGACCCCAATTCACTTATTAAGAGAAAATTCGTGTTTTCTCTTCATGAAGATTTTTGGAGGCTGAAAACTCTGTTTTTCCACCATTTCTCTCCATTTCCAAGCTCTCCATAGCCATACCCAACTTGTTAGGGTGTTTTCCAAGCTTCCAAGAGTGTTTCCAAGTGCTAATCACTCTCCTACTCACTCCCAATGACTGAAATTCAGCAAAACAGCTCTCATTTTTGCTGTAATTTTTGGTCTTTTTATAGAAAACCCTAATTTCAGCCTTCCTTTCTCAAGTTGAACCATAGGGGAAGCTTTCCCAAGGTTCCCTTCATCCTCTTGAAGACTTTTGTCTCGCGAAGAAAGGCGACAAATCAAAGATCTCAACACTCCAAGGACTTCCATCGCGAAGACTTCCGCTGTCATCGACTCTACTTGCTGTTGGTTAGCTTTTATGCTTAAATATGGGAGCAAGTAGCAAGAGGGAGGAACCGGATTACAAGATCACATACCCTGTGTAGTGTTCTCTTGTCCTACATGCTCTCTTGCAGATTGTTGCTACCATGTCTGGTGCAGCAATAGAGAGCAAATGGTAGGGAACATGGGCACTTGAGAGGGTAGTGTGGGTTGCAAGTCTACATCGACCACCACTTGTTTGCAATACTGTATTCATATGCATTTGTATGGAAATCTGGTCAGAAATGCCCATGACACTATGTACTTGATTCTCCCAAGATCAATATACTTTATTTGAGGGAGGGTTCGGCCGTTCCGGCTCATTGTGTGTCTCTTGTCAATTCAGCAATTTACTTCTTGTATTTTGAGCAAGTGTCCATCAAATCTTAGTGTATTTAAGTGTATTGATTAGCATTGTATTCAACCAAGTTACATTGGTATCAGAGCATACGGTTCTCTTTCACTTCTATCATGAGAGACGATCACCGTGAACACTAGCTATCTCTACACTTAGAACATTATGGACAGCCATACAATGAATGTTGGAGATGCTAATACAAGAGGCACGGACAATGAAATGCATGCCTCCAATGCTTTACAGGATAAGCAAACTCATGTGGTGCACAATAGGGAACATGAATATGTGGGACAGCCGTCCCATGGCAAAGAGAAGATGCAGGAAGAAGAGTCCATAGTCTTGAGGGCTGAACTTACTTGTATGCAGGCTCTTCTCCATGCACAACAAGAAGAATTGAATCTCTATCGCCGCGAGGATCCATTGGTACAAGACCGTTTGAAGGCCAAGAAAGCTGAATCTTATATGGATCATGCAATGGCAATGATTGCTCAAGAGTTGCACATGCAACCGAGGGATGCAGCACGTGCATACTTGGCTCGTCACCATCCCACATGTCTTGGAATCCCCACAAGTGTGCGAACAAGAACTTATGTCTAAGAGGATGAATCTCCATGCGATGGGAGAGGAACAATCAGTGACTTCATGCCATGCATGAACACCTTATGTAGCCCGTGAAGGATACAGTGTTTATGGCAGTGGTCAAAATGTATGTCAAATGCCATTGCCGGCTGAAAATGTCCATGCCCAACACATGCAACATGGGCTGCAATTTTCTGTTGGTGCAGGTATTCCGCGTATCTCTCATGCCACTCATGCCTTCGAGTGTGCTCGTGAGGAAGAAGTTATGGCTGAAAATGTATCAATGCATGTTGAGGGGTCATCCATGCCTCATGCTTACAGGGCACATGTATCTATGCCTTATGCATCACCTTTTGGTCCAAAAATGATACCAGTCATAGGGGCTATCCCAATGGACAAACATGGGCGAAAACATGTTGGGATGCACACACATGTATCAAAGTCTCGTGACTTCAAAGCCGGAGACAAATCTGTGAAGTTTGACACATATCATGGGGAATATGATGCATCAAAGGCACTTGCTTTTATTGCCCAGTTTGATATTGCTTTCAGTGATGAGGATTTCACTCAGAAATCCATGATCCGGCATGTAAGCATGTTTATGAAAGGCACTGCTGCCCATTGGTGGCTCACGGAGAAGCTCTCACCGAATCCTGTTAGATAATGGGAAGAGTTCAAGGAGAGGTTCTATGCTCAATTCTTGCCTCCCAATGCATTGAATGAGATAACAATGAAGTGGGATTGGGTAAAGAAAAATGAGGGGGAATCGGTAAATGCATATGTACAAAAGTTTTGGAAAGTGCTCTTGGAGGTGTCTCCATTTATGTATGTCACCGAGGCGGAAAGGAAGAGAAGGTTTCAATCGGGATTGCAACCCGTGTACAAAGCGGGACTACAAATGTATCCTGGTCATACCTTACACCAATTAATCGCAGCCGCCACCGCCACCGAGCAATTGGAACTCAAATTGAGTCGATCCAATAAGGCTAAACCCTCATTTTAAGGCAAAGAGAGAGCTGTCCAAAACTTGCAAAATGATGGACAGCCACCTAAAAAGGACCAATAAGGCTAAACCCTCATTTTAAGGCAAAGAGAGGGCTGTCCAAGACTTGCAAAATGATAGACAACCACCTAAAAAGGACCAAAACCAAGATAAAAATGGTCCAAAGGCTCAAAATAACACTACCAAGAAGCGTCCCTTCAAATTAAGAGACTATGGTCTCACTCCGGAACAAAAAAAGCAATATATGAGTGAGGGAAAATGCTTTACTTGTGGTAGCACCGAGCATATTGCAAAGACATGCCCAAACAAGAAGAAGCGTGATAATGCAAATGCATCAAAGCCTAATGTGCATATGGTTCTGGATCTACAGGGCAACACTTCACATGATAGCAAAGATAGGGTTGTATGTAAAGCTTGGGGACAGCTCAAAGATCAGCCCGCTTTGTTCATGTTTGATGATTGTGCATCTCAAAATTTCATATCCACTCAGATGGTAGCTGCTTTGGGTATTGAAGTGGAGAACATGGGTCCTCAAATTGAAGCAGGGGCTGCCTTTGTTGGTAGAGAAGTGCAGGTCATGCCTATTTTTGGCAAGTTGCGCATACACATTCAAGGCTATGTGGATCATGAGGATTTTCTTGTGGCGCCTTTGAATGGTTGTGACGTATTGCTTGGAAAGCCTTGGCATACACGTATTGATCCGTGCAAGGCTTACAAGACCAACAAGATCACCTTCATGCATAAAGGCCAAGAACATGTAATTGATGCTGGTGAAGAGGGTGATACCATTCCCCTTGTATCTCATATACAAATTAAGAAAGTAATGAAAAAGAGTGTTTTTACGTACTTGATTTTTGTACGAGATCATGTTGAGGAAAATAATGTACATGTAAACACTCTTAGTAATGATAGGCCGAAATTTTTGCAAGAGCACAATGATTTGTTTTGCTGATGAGTTACCAAATGAGTTACCACCTATACGACTGGAAGATCGTCGCATTGATCTTGTGCCGGGTAGCTCACCACCTAATAGGCCAGCCTATCGTGTAAGTGCAAATGCAAAGAAGAGTGAGTTCTTCTTGTCAGAGATACATTATCTTGAACATATTGTGTCCAAAGATGGATTGCGGATGGATCCTACAAAGATTGATGCAATTCGGAATTGGCCCAAATTGAGTTTGGTGTATGAGATCCGTAGTTTTCTTGGATTATGCTCTTACTACCGCAGGTTCATTCAGCACTTTGCATGGATTGCTTCTGCTTTACATGATTTGACAAAGAAGAAGGCCGTGTTCAAATGGACTAATGTAGAGAGAGATGCATTCCTCAAATTGAAAGATGCAACTACTCATGGTCCAGTGTTGATCATTCCAGATTTGCAAAAGCCTTTTTGTGTGGAATGTGATGCATCTGGAAATTGCATAGGAGCTGTCCTTAATCAAGAGGGACATGCCGTGGCTTATGAGAGTCGTAGATTGCATGATGCAGAGCTATCTCTTGGCATTTATGAGAAAGAGCTCTTGGCTGTAACTCATGCACTTACTATATGGAAACATTACCTTCTTGGGGCTGATTTCACTGTGAAGACAGATCACCAAAGTTTGAGGTATTTTCTTGCTCAAACTAAGTTGTCAGAGAAGCATATGAGGATGGCCAATTTCCTCTCTATGTTTCATTTTCAGATCTTGCACACCCCGGGAAAGAAGAATGTAGTGGCCGATGCATTGTCACGAAAGCTGTATGTAGCAACTATCTCCGTTGCCTCTCATGGGGACTTGTCTACTATGCGTGATTTGTATCATACGGATGCTGATTTTGCTACTATTTGGGCTGATTTGATGGCTGGTCATGCACATGCCTCATATGTGATCAAAGAGGGTTATTTCATGAAAGATAATTGCCTATGTGTGGTGTCTGACATGAGGCAAAAGGCTTTGGATGAGTGTCATGCTCCTCCATATGCTGGTCATAGAGACATAATGCCTACTACGCACATGATTGAGCGGTATTTCTTTTGGCCAGATATGCGGAAGGACATAGAGGCACATGTACGTGCATGTATCACCTGTCAAAAAGTCAAATTTGATAGGCAAAAGGCACCAGGTTTGCTTCAGCCATTGCCTATTTCCACGCAGCCATGGGAAAGTATTACAATGGATTTCATTATGGACTTGCCACGTACCCAACAGGGTAATGATGCAATTTGGACAATTGTGGACAAGTTTAGCAAGCAAGCTCATTTCTTGCCGGTCAAAAAGACCATCAAAGCTGAGCATATGGTTAAAATATATCTTGCACAAGTGTTCAAACATCATGGAATGCCGAAGTCCATTGTGGGGGATAGAGATCCCAGGACTACAAGTCTCTTTTGGTGGGCCTTATTTGATAATACGGGCACCAAATTGCACTTCTCATCAGCTTATCACCATCAAACGGATGGGCAAAGTGAGGTTGGATCTCTTGAAATGTTATGTGGCGGATCAGAAGTCTTCTTGGGAGAAGTACTTACCGCTTGTGGAATTTGCACACAACAACACGGTGCATGCATCTACGGGAAACGCCCCGTTTGAGATTGTTTATGGTAAGGTGGTTTTGCCACCCATCCTTCGCACAAAGGATGAGATATTTGCCAGCTCTGCTGATGAGTATGTAAGAGACTTGGATATTGCTTTTACTCAGGTGCAGACAGCCATTGCAAGGTCACAAGACAAGCATAAAAAGGCTGCCGACAAGCATAGACGGCAATTGGATGTTAAAGAGAATGATTGGGTATTGCTGAAATTTGAGAAAGCAAGACTTGCAAAGAGGCCGGGGAAAGAGGGTGCATATCCTAAGCTTGCAACCAGGTACTATGGGCCTTTTCGAGTGATCGAGAAGATCAATGAAGTGGCTTTCAGATTGGCATTACCTAGTCATTGGCACATACACAATGCTTTTCATGTGAGTCTCCTTCGCAAGTATGTAGGGCCGGAGCCCAGTGAAATGGTCATTGAGGATCCACCAGAAGTGGATGAGCTTGAGGAGATCTTGCAGCCAGAGCAGATTGTGTATCACAAGGAACGCAAGCTTGCTGCTCCTGCAGGCAAAGTTGTGAGGCGTTACCATGTGAAGTTTAGGAACTATCTTCCCATTGATGCTAAATGGGTAGATGAAGAGTTCTTCAAAGATTGCCCACATGTGCTTCAGACATATTTGGATGCTTTTCAGTTGCGGACAACTGTTTAGAAGCCGGGGGGGATGTCACCATTTGGCCACCCAATTGGTCCACCCATGCTTTCTTATTATGTATGTACATTCGACTGGTGTCCATGGCAGTTGTTTATGCCGGGGATTGATGCCACTAATGTGATACTGTAGACTTGGCTTTCCGTTGGGACTTGCGCCTCCCTGTACATGCCTGGAAATGCTTGGTGGATTGGTGTTTCATTGGGTCTGGTACCTCGTGTACTTACCTGGAGCACGTCTATTTTGGTATAGTCTCATGAATTGTCCATACCAATGCTGCATTGCATAGCATCTTTATGTGCTTGCTTGCAATTGAAATTGCATGCTGCTTTCATGCTTGCTTGACCAATGTGTAGTTCCGGGTAAGGGAACGCCTGGCCGTGAACCGTGTGTGTGAAACTGTATGCTGACATGGTTGTGTGGCATGTGAACAGGTGGTAAGTATTACCCAATCTAGGCTCAAATAGCCCTTAGGACTTAGCCAATATTTATAAGTGAGTGCGTTCCCACTTCATTAAAGTTTGGGCGCCCAAAAGTCACTTATAAATTATGACCGCTTCCAAGTTCACACTCACTGAAGTCTCGAGGCGGACAAGACTCAATGTCCAGGACCTGATCCTCCCCTTTTACTCATAAATGGGCATCTCCCCATGTCCCTTCACCTGATTGGACCCCAATTCACTTACTTATTAAGAGAAAATTTGTGTTTTCTCTTCATGAAGATTTTTGGAGGCTGAAAACTCTGTTTTCCCACCATTTCTCTCCATTTCCAAGCTCTCCATAGCCATACCCAACTTGCTAGGGTGTTTTCCAAGCTTCCACTAGTGTTTCCAAGTGCTAATCACTCTCCTATTCACTCCCAATGACTGAAATTCAGCAAAATAGCTCTCATTTTTGCTGTAATTTCTGGTCTTTTTGGGTTTTGAGTTCTTCAACCTTTGAAAGTAGAGATGGGCTGATTTCCCTCTCTTTCTTTTTAAGATAGTGAATTGCTTCCGTGAATTTCTGGGCCTCTTCTTTATGCTCTTGGGCGGCTTGTTTGAGAGCTGAAATCTCTCGCTCACGGGGTTTCCACCTGCTTGCCATGTTGTTCCCTCATCTTTGCCATCTCCTCTCAGGGCACAGCTATCTCTTTCTCCTGGTGGTCATCGTGGAACACCAATATATCCCTGATGGTCTTTAGCACATCTCTGGTAAGAATTCGTTGTTGGGTTTTGAACTCACGTTTGCTTGGACGTCCAGCTTGTCCATCGCTTTCTTTAAATGTCCCTGTAATCTGTCCCATTTGTTGGACTGAGTCATGATCCTCTGTGTCCTTCGTCTTCGCGATGCACGAAGTCGAGAGGGGAAGGCCTTTCACATTCTGTAGTTCAAAGAGAATCCCATTGGGGCCAATAGGGGCTGCCCTGCTGCCTTGTGGGCAGGCTGGAGGCAGATGGGAAAGGGGCACAAGAGAAGATTATGTTGCTTCCTTGGGGGCCTGAGCAAGGGGGAAAAAGGAGGGGGGGAAGGGTTGCGTGCAGCGCGGACTAAGCCAGCTCAGCACAGACGGAAACGGGTGTGTGCAGCCAAAACAGGGCGGTGCGGGTAGAAAATGAAATGAAATGAAATGATATATTAACGTCTCTAAGAGGCCATAGTGGCCTATGAGACCAAAACTGAGAGTACATCTGAAGTTGGTGTCTCATCAAAGAGAACAACTAAATGAGACTAAAAAGTACAATAAACTGATTGTCCTACAGTTATAAGAACAGAACTGTAAGACTCCGAGATGATACTGAGTAGAAAATACTGGAAAATACTGAAAAATGTATATCAGGTAGATCCATGTATGTTGATCAGTTGAAGTGTTGCCCTCTCCTTAGATCAAGTATCTCCGCCATGGGACTGTCTAGAATGGAGAGGTCGTAGAAGCGAGGTAGGCACCTCCGATGCCGAGCAATAATGGCTCTGATCTGGCGATGGTGAGGATGCCGTGGTTGGGATCCTGGCGGGCGTGGCCGACGGGCACGACATAAGATAACTGCTCTATCAGTGGTGGTGACTCCCTCGGAGCGTGGTCGGTGTAACTTGGTTGAACACAATGCTAATCAATACACTTAAATACACTAAGATTTGATGGACACTTGCTCAAAATACAAGAAGTAAATTGCTGAATTGACAAGAGACACACAATGAGCCGGAATGGCCGACCCCTCCCTCAAATAAAGTATATGGATCTTGGGAGAATCAAGTACATATTGTCATGGGCATTTCTGACGAGATTTCCATACCAATGCATATGAATACAATATTGCAAACAAGTGGTTGTCGATGTAGACTTGCAACCCACACTACCCTCTCAAGTGCCCATGTTCCCTACCATCTGCTCTCTATTGCTCCACCAGACATGGTAGCAACAATCTGCAAGAGAGCACGTAGGACAAGAGAATACTACACAGGGTATGTGATCTTTTAATCCGGTTCCTCCCTCCTGCTACTTTGCTCCCATATTTAAGCATAAAAGCTTACCAATAGTAAGTAGAGTTGATGACAGTGGAAGTCTTCGCGATGGAAGTCCTTGGAGTGTTAAGATCTTTTAGTGGAGGACAAGCGTCGCAAGAAGAAGGCCCTCAATGTGAGGATCAAAGGGCTGAAGGTAGAAGGCTCACCAATGGAGGATGGTGAAGCCTTATGCAAACAAATGGGAATACTAGGTGCACTCCCCCACCCCCCCTCCCCCTCCCCCTTCATGGAAGCCTGGCACTAGGGAAGGACCCTACAAAGGAGAGGCCTCTTCCTAAAATATAAAGGAGGAGAAACACGCACAGCCTTCTTGCAAAAAAGGGCCACACTGAAAGGAACCAAGATCTACCTAGGAGGTGACACTCTATAGGGAGGAGCTACAGCATGTGATACAAGTGATCATACAGGATGAGGATGCACAGTTCATATGGGTGAGGATCAGTACACAGAGAGCTCTTGACATCTACCTTGCGGTGTGCTACTTTGCACCATCTTCATCCACATATGCCATCAGTGGGAGGTCCCCATACCTGCCACTATATGATGATATTATGAGATTCTCAAAACTAGGGGATATCCTCCTTGCTGGAGACTTCAATACCCATACTACCAGTGCTCAAGCACCCCTTTTTGAGACAGATGATCCCATGTATCAAGAGAGACATTGTGGGCATGGATTGGAAACGAAAGGTGTTGACATTTGGAGAATGTGTGTGGATTACAACAGTCTTGATAAATTTATAATTAAATTTAAATATCCACTACCAAGAATGGGCGACCTTGTCAATCAACTTTGTGGAGCAAAATACATTTCAACAATGGATTTGAGAATGGCATAGCATCAAATTAGGATATTTGAGGATGATATCTAGAAGATTACATTTATGACTAGATATGGATATTATGAGTTCTTGGTATTGCTGTTTGGAATCACTAATGCCCCAACAACTTTCCATTGGATAATGAACGTTATGTTT
This sequence comes from Cibotium barometz, assembly GCF_041138505.1. NCBI lineage: Eukaryota > Viridiplantae > Streptophyta > Polypodiopsida > Cyatheales > Cibotiaceae > Cibotium > Cibotium barometz. The sequence goes on from NC_141053.1 coordinate 19,935,831, forward strand.
TATCCATATCTAGGAAAGTTTATGGTAGTCTTTCTAGATGACATCTTGGTCTATAGTAACCTTTAATAAAGCGTGCTCAACACCTGAACATTGTTTTGGCACTTCTCTAAAAAAAAAATCATATTTGCCAAAAAAAGTATTTGTGTCACACCTAAGGGTCTTTAAGTCACATATCCCAAGAAACCAACAGCCATGCATGGTGTAGAAGCAGTCCGGCAGCAAGGCACATGCATCTTGTACGAGCGGGCAAATGCAAGTGCCACATGACAGTCGTCCATTGAAGGAGCAGTGAGCCAACAAAAAAGCAATCGTGGCCACAATGGGCCGATAGCATCAATACAAGCCAACCCGGAATTTTTTTTCCCTTTCTAGCACCCTTATGTGTTGACAAGCGTACTTATGATACAAATACAGTGGCTGCCCACACTCTTGCTATGCATGATGCAGAGCTATGGCATGCTCGTTTTGGGCATGTAAATTTTCGGAGTTTGATGCTTTTGCAGAAGCATCATATGGTTGATAATATGCCGCCTCTTGAGTCTCCACCAAGTGATTGCTTGGATAGACTAGAGCCCCTAGCTTCCACGAGTACAAGGTCAGATTGGGGGGGAGTCCCTATTTGGTTCTCTGCTCACTGGTTCCTAGTTCTCTGTCATGGATTCCGAACAACTTGCCAACTTGCTGCTGAGCATGAAAGCCAATATTGAGGCATCCAACCATCTCAACCGGTTAGATAACTGCACCCCAAGCACCAGCCACTCCAGATTTGGAGTCTACCCATGCTCACGCCTCTTAGCAAGGGCTGGACGATTCTAAACATGAAGTAATGCAACACCCTAAGGTATGTTTTTTACTCCCCTAGAGGTAGGTATGGTCCATGGAACAACATGCTCCCGGTCCATTGTCGTCATTCTGAGCCTGCAATTGGTCAGCATTAGAGATGACGTTCGTTTCGTGAACGGTCTACTTCTCGGAGTCCCTCTCCACTGGATTCTCTAAATAGTTTCTTTTCGCCTTCACCAGCTCGACAATGGGGAACTATCGGTTTGCCTAGTTTTTAGGGGATAACGCCATTTGGGTAATCGTTTGCCATTTGTTTCACCAACAATCTCCTTCTCAAAGTCCATTTCCATAGGATTCTCTAGATAGTTCCTTTTCGCCTTCACCAACACGACGATGGGGCACTACCTGTTTGCCTAGTTTTTAGGGGATAATGTCATTTGGGTAATCGTTGACTGGCTCACTAAAATGACGAGGTTTATTCCTGCGATAGAAAAAAACCTCAACCATGCAAACTGCTCATTTGTTTGTCAAGAAGTTGTTTAGCCTTTATGGCTAGCTAACTGAAATTGTCAATGATAAAGATCCTACATTCACTGGACATTTCTGGAAGGAGATATTCAAGAAATTGGAAACTAAGTTGAGTATGCACTCGTCTTATCATCCTGACAAGCGCATCCTGAGTCCAATGAATAGACATAGCAAGTGAATCAAACAATGGAGGACACGTTGCATGCATATGTCTAATAGTATCTTCTGTTGGTAGAGTTTGCTTACGATATTGCTAAGCATTATGCTACTAAGAATCCCTTGTATGCTAACAAGAGATGTTCAAGTTTGTAAGAGATGTTTCTGAGTGCTTGATTAAGTAGAGACATCATCTTGGAAAAATATTGCTTCACTCCAAAAGCCAATTTCTAGATTCTTTTTCCCCAATCTTCCTCTAAAATGAAGGGGAAGAATGTTATGTCCCATTGTCCAGACATAACAAGGCAAGTATTGAGACCAGACAATTCATATTAGTGTAAACTGGACTACTGGGTTGTGGCTCATTTTAAGAAAATTCCTCGGTGGGACTAAGACCTTCAAAGAAGGGCCTCCCAAGGGCTCACCTACTAGATAGCCTATTGGCTAGTCACATCAATGAAAATCTAGGTGATCGAGGATGCATGGTATGGGACGTGCATAATTTGTGATGTGGACTAAGCCAAGATTGCATTTGGGTGTAGCTTATGGTTGTATCTGATTTGTAATCGATATCATGCAGACACTTAGGTAAGACGATTTCTTACTTGGGGTGTTATATGAAGGTCCCCATGCGCTCTTGTTAGATACATGGCAATACATAAATCGCAAGGAGAAGAACCAATGCATATGGTGCATAAGAGGATCGGGCTTCTTACTTTTGGTGCAGCATATACACATGCCCATGGAACGTGATCCATATCAATTCATAACCCTCAACTATATCAGATGCATAAGAGACATACCTTGACCTAACCCTATGGTTGAAATCCATTGCCTTCTGATTGCAACTAACCTTTGTTTTAATTTGAACAAAATAGACGCCTGCTGTGTTGATGGCCACAAACATCTCATGTGGCAACCTTGGATCAGCCTTTTGCTGCATGGAATTGAAGTGTTTGTTACAATTTTTCTAGAAAAAAAACTCATCAAAAATTACTCACAATGATTGCAAAGAATCTTGAAAAATAATTCTTAGCCAATTCATTATTCACCTCAACATAATACCAGCAAGACCCATAAAGAGTACAACGGCTTCGTAAAAAATCTATATAGTCATTGATGCAGGTGGAAGTGTCGGCTTCATGTGGAAGTGCTGCAGCAGTCCTCAGCAATGCAGCCTTCCACTCTCTTTCACTTCCTTCCACATATATTTTGGGTCCAAATTTCCGAACCATTTCATCCCTATTAGAAAAAGGTAGCATACCATTATTTATGATTCTCGAATTCATTTGATTTTTTAAACCTTAAAACTCCAAAAACACACAACACGTTATATGCAATGGTCAGGATGGGAGAGATGCGCATACATAGTTCTTGCTTGGAAGACCTTTAAGAGTCTTCCGGAGGATCGGAGAGTTGCATCCACTCAGCATCTTAGGGGCTCTCGCATTCGTATTGATCAGATTGATGTAGCTATTCCGCATGAGTGGCTTTCTGGGACCTTTCACGGAGACTATCATCCGAGTTGGCTGGGAGTTTTTTCGAGGATAGGCATACCTTTGCAGGTCATTGCTCTTCCAGGCCAAGAGGATACAGATTTCCTCATGTATTCTATCATGCCTGGTGGGAGATTGAGGAGATGTAGTATGGAGGAGATCTGTAGACAATATGAAAGCAAGAGCAGACTAGAAATGAAACAAGAACACAAATGAAAGACAAAGAGTTACCTTGAGATGAGTGTAGACAAGACACAAGATTGATACTTTCATTGATGTGACACCCACAATATATAGGTGAGAAGTACAAGATAGAGTAGACTGACTTATGGGACAATTATAGAGGTGCCACATGGCACACACTTAAGACTAGACAAATGTAGACTAGAGAAATAGTACACCTGGTGTGCACTTATTTCCAACACCCTCCTTAAGTGGACACTAGGAGGAAGACAAAAAGACAAGACTATGACATGACAAAAGATAAGACCAAGATAGAGAGACTAGACAAGGATTGAGAGACAAGCTAGAAGACAAGATGGACAAGGCTAGAAGACAGACATAAAGACCTATAGACTGAGAGACAAGACAAAAGACATGACAGACAAAGATCCTGAGACACCCCTGCTCAAGTGATATCCTCATATGGGTTCACAAGGATAGGGACAAGATGGATCTAAAACAAGACACAGTCAGATTGATAGACAAATAGACAGACAGACAAGACTAGATAGACAGAAGACTGACTGTAGACCTGACTGTAGACAAACAGATGGACCTTGAAGACATCCCCTCCTCAAGGGCAATCTCTGCCTCTTGGGTAGGGACAAGAGAGAGGTCAAAAAGCATAATGAGTAAGACACTAGAACCCCTTGACCTACATCATCGGTGGTCAAAGTGGTAGACAAGAAAGGTGAAGTAATCAGAAAGCCCACTCCTCATCATGTGAGGAATGAACAGCAAGATCTGCTGATGGAGATGCTGCAGCAACATGGGCTGAGGTAGATGCAGGGGCTGATGTAGAGGTTTTAGAGTAGCAGTCCTTCTCCCGGTGATTATCACGGCCACAAATGGTGCATGGATGAGCCTTGAAGCAGTCCTCCATATGATTAGTTTTTCCACAATGGGTGCAAGGCTTTCTTACCTTAGAACCTCCTTTCTTTGCTAAAAATGCAGTGTCAGTTACCTTTTGTTGTTTTGTTCTTTCCTCTTCTTGGAGAGCATTGATGATACCTTCAAGAGTAGGATTATTGTGATACTTGAAGGTAGTGACAAGAGTAGCATAGGTGTCAAGTAAGCTTTTGAGAAGCACAGCAATAGCAATATCCTCGGAGATGGGGGACTTCACTGATGCAAGCTGAACCATAAGACTGTGAAAATAATTGACATGAGAGGCTATAGTAGCTCCCTCCTGCATATATAGATCAAAGAATGAGATCATAAGTGCAATCTTAGAGTTTTTAGAGCGGGGTCCAAAAAGGGTATCCAAAGTGATCCATGCTCGAGAAGCAGACTGTATGTCGAATGTAATCATCTCCAAGACCGAGCAAGATGATAGCATAGGCTTTGTCATTCTTGGCAGTGGGAGCATAAGTGATAACTTGCTCAATGTCGGAATCTTCGGGAGCAGCATGGTGAACAACGTCCCAAAGACTTTCTTTCATAAGATGGCACTTGATTTTGATTTGCCAAGTATGAAAGTTGGACCCATTGAATTTGTCGATAGACATGAGAGAATGAGTAGAAGAGGCCATGTGGGAAGGTCTTACCTCTTGCTAAAATGCAAGGGCAGTGTCTATTCCCTTACAAGATTGCAGAAATGAATGAAAGAAGAGATCCAAACTGTTTTTAGAAGCCAGCTCTCTCACCACTTGTCAAGGCCATAGCATGTGACAGCCCATCAAAGCATGAGGAACTAGCAGTTTGCAGATATGAGGATAAGAAAAGGACTGACCAGCAAACTGAAGGAGACAATGCACAGTACCTTGTAGACTCTTCAAGAGGAAGCGATGGCAAAACTGAATGCAGCAAATAGCTCGTTAGGAGGAAAGTCGATCTGCAGCTGCTTCTAGATGATGCGCACCCTTGAGTCGATGAAGAAGGCAGCCAAAGGAGAGCAGCAACAGTACAGCGGGTTGTATGAGCCTGAACAGGGTGGACAGCAAGAAAGTGGGCGGACAGAAAATTCAGGCCGGCGGGTTGCTTACTGATATGACGAGCTGCATGTGCAATACTAGAGGACAGAAGCGAACATATAGAAACGGTGAGACACAAAAAAAAACGTGAGGCAGCTCCCAAAAATGTGGCGGCAGATAGTTGTTGGGCTGCTATAGCAGCAGGTCGACTACCAAGAGCAGGGGCAGCACCCAGCTAAGCGGCGGCCAACAGCAAAGGCGGCAGCCTGTTCTGAACCAAGTGACTGCACCAAGAAGAGGGGCAATCGCTCACAGGAAACAGGGGCAAAGATGAGGGGAGCCAGGATAAACCTGCTCTGATACCATGTAGACAATATGAAAGCAAGAGCAGACTAGAAATGAAACAAGAACACAAATGAAAGACAAAGAGTTACCTTGAGATGAGTGTAGACAAGACACAAGATTGATACTTTCATTGATGTGACACCCACAATATATAGATGAGAAGTACAAGATAGAGTAGATTGACTTATGGGACAATTATAGAGGTGCCACATGGCACACACTTAAGACTAGACAAATGTAGACTAGAGAAATAGTACACCTAGTGTACACTTATTTCCAACAAGATCATACCAAACACTAGGCTTAGTCCAGTGAGGATTGTTGGTCACTCGGGGAAGCACTGGTTCATTGACCCTTCTCCTCAGATAGTGACTCATGGCTCTTGGTGTTTGTGGCTATATGGTGGCAGTCCTATTAGATATCTTCAGTGGGATCTAGGAGAGTGGGAGTGGATTGATGCCTTCGATCCTTTGAAAAGCCTTCCTTTATTCAGTTTCACTGTTCGGCATGCCACGCTTCTCCTCACTCGACAGATGCATAGGATCCTACTCTCAGGCCTCATTGGGAAAGCTATGATATTTCTCCAGTGATGCAGCACAGATATTGGCATAGGCTTTGGCACTCGTACAGAAGGAGCCAGATCTCTCATTTCTTTTGGTTATTCTTACATGGTGGTCTCCCCACCAATCAGTTGAGATTAGTTTTCGGTGTAGCACCTTCCTATCCTAGATGTGCGGCAGATTCTGAGTCCGTACAACATTGTCTATGGGGGTGCAGCATTGCACAGCAGATTTGGGGTCCTGTAGCCCAACTTATGGGCAAATTGAGTGGCTGAGCCATGCATGTGACTTGGGGGGCAGTTGCTTGGCTCTCCCAGTCCGGTCCGCAACTTTTTTATGAGGGCAGTGGTACAGTTTCTGTTTTTTTCATTCGTAGAGGTATTGCCCAGCATGGTTTATTGCAGGATGTTCCTCACTCTGATTATACACCCCTTAGACAAAGGATTGACACCAGTTGGGAGATAATTGCCAATATTACAGCATGGCAGATCTGGAGAGCTAGATGCACGGAGGCTATTGAGGGTGTCGAGATTTTTGGGTCTCAGTGCATTAGTACTATATGGGGTGATATCATCCACACTCTTATGGCTACTTGGGCTCGCATTCACGGGCCCTCTCGTTCTGCGCAGGCGAAGCGTGTGATATTTATGCGGGAATGGGACCATGGCATCTTCTTTTCCTCTAGTACCACAGGTCGTACATGGCATCATGATGCTCCTCAGTGGTTGAAATCACCTTACATATTGCGGTGATTCTATTCTCTTCCGGCTTATAGCTGTGATTGTTGTATGTTTTTCTCATACTTAATAGAAGTCTCTTTCTGAAAAAAAAAAAAAAACACGACACGCACATATGGGGAATTCCAGTTAATCAGTGGACGGCAATTTCTGAGACCACCCCTCTTGCCCATGTTGCTCTGCACATACAGAGACCATCCAGCATTATCTATGGGACTGTACACATAAAAGGATCATTTTGTACGAGATGGGCAGCCTGATTCATAGATTTTGTATCATCCATCACTTGATGACTTGGGGTTCAGTTGCCTGACTCACCCAATCGGGTTCTAACGTATTCTATGAGAATAGCAGATTCATCCAGATCAATCGTCACACGATTAAGTGTTGCCACTTGGATGAGGTGCCAGTCTCTCAGGTCAGGGTGTCCCATACTCCAGTTGAAACAGTCTGGGAGACTAGCCAGCATTACTGCGCACAACATATGGAGAGCCAAATGCACACAGGTGATTAATACAATTGTCACAGATGCTTTGTTGCATTTGGAGAGATATTGTTAACACTTCAATGTCCATTTGGACCAGAGTACAAGTCTCCTCTAGGCCTGCTAGAGCCAAGAGGAAAAGCTTTCTCAGAGAATGGATGAATTGTCCTTTCTTAATTGAGACATCTTTTGACTTCATATCCTAGTGCTTTCAGGCACCTTTATTGCTTTGCATGGAGTATTTGTACTTTGAGTCTTCTGACTTATTTCATACTTAATAAAAATTGTTTTCTATGAGACCAAAAAGTGTACAATGATGTCCATGGATCTCATCATCATGGAAAAAAGGAAGACCGCAACAACAAAATGTATATGATGATGTCCAGAGATGGACTGATGTATATACAATCCTGATCTAAAGCATCAATCTAACAATATCGATGAGCCTCTCTCAAAATCAGCTGAATAAGTCACTATTGTGGTATTGGGAGCGGCCCGTCCAGGATATCCAGCATGGGAGAGATAAGTAGAGTCGACAGAGCTCGTGGGTGGGATGTGGCTGGGTCGGGGGCGCCGGGCTCGGTCGTGTGTAGTGACTCGAGGGTGTGGCCGGGCAGAGGATGGTGCAGCCAAGGCTCTGGGCTCCACTATGGGAATTGGTTCTGCTAACTGTGGCCTGCTGTCCTCGGTTGGAAGAAAAGGTGATGATCGACAGGATGGAGTGTAGACAAAGCAACAGTAAATCCTCTAATGTCGTGCTCTACCTTCCTCAATGACGGCACTGAGGGTGAAGATGTGGTCAAGGGTACTCCGAAAGCCTGCCTATCTTGAGGCTCTGCATCCCTGTCTCTCTGCGAATGAACTAAGCTCTGCCACTAGCACCGATCCATAGATTTTTGCCAATGTGTGGCCAATCATGATGGTCCTTAATTATTAGGATCAAGTGGATCTCCAGCTTTGAGGATGGGGGTGATGGTGTTAGCAGACCAAGATGGTGGAAATCCTTCACAAACGAATCTATTGAGCATGTAGGCTAGTAGGGGCGCTAGGGTATCATCGACATGTGAGATGTAGCAGTGAGTCCCTATAGATTCTGGGTGCACCCACGTAGCCTATGGATGGCCTTGACAACCATGCCCTTTGTGAAGAAGATGGAGGTGGTGGGGCGGGGATCTGGTGGTGGGGGTAGAGGTGGCTGATGGGGATATGATAAGAGGGAGCGTGCATAAGAGTGCCATGTGTCCGGTGGGTGATAGGTGTGGGAGGGCGATGTTCTCGGAGTTTCCTCCAAGCTTGTAAAAGATGCACAATTTCACTAGATTACTAGGCAAACATTTAAAAATAAAGTGAAGTCTTGAATAGACTTACGTAAGTGCATCCTCCAAATTTTCAAAGAAACCTGAATCAGCTCTGAGTTGTAAAGCGCCAAGCATCACTGCATCATGTTCTTCAACAGGATATACTCCAAACGCAACATCTCTGACAGTCTGTAACAGACAAAAATTACAGTCACTATTCAATGGTCTACATTTTACATTAAAAAATAAACCATGTCCTGTTCTTGCTATGTTCTAGCACAATGTCATCTTTAATTAAGATGAGTGTGCAAGCATAGATGAGCTCATGAATCTAGCAATGGAAGGCAATGCTGTCCAAGTAAAAAGATGAGTATATCACTAAACAAAGAATACATCAGGCTAAATGCTTACAAACAAAAGACTTTTCTGAATAGGGATCCTGAATAGCACAAAATAAACTTTCGATGCTCTCAAGAAAAACAAGACGAGTTCGAGCTCCCCATATCTGAGCTGCACACACCTGCGCCCTTTTCTGCCTGCCCCTCACTTATCGCGCTGCCCTCTCTACCCTGCTCCTGCCTGCTCTGGCATCGCTGCCTATGCTTCTGCTGTCCACACTTTCGCTGCCTGCACTGCACAATTTTTCTCAAGACGAGCTCCAGACACTCCAATGCAACATTGAACACGAAACTCTGCACAACCTCATCATCCAGATCTATGGACTGTCCCTGCCCACTGTCAAGTGCGGGATTGGCTCCTAGCAACATTGTCCACTGAATTGACATAACATTTCCAGTATGTAGGCCTACCTGGTAGAGGCTTCTTCCAGGGTAGGCTTTATTTTGCCAGAATCCACACTCCAGACTGAGGCTGGTTACCTTTTCTCTTCTGCGTTTCCAGAATCTGCCCTATCTATTGCCCCTTTTACCTCTGCGTTTTCAGATTTCCAGCCCTGTTTTGCTGCGTTTTCTGGACTGATTCTGCTGGTAGCTCTACCTTCACCCGGGCTTCTTCAGTTGGACCCAAAGGTACCTTATCTTCAGCGTTTTTCCTCATATGAGGTGTGGAAGCTGGTCGGCCTGAATTTTCAGGTTTGCAGCCCTCTAGTTGGCTGCATTTTCTTCTCCAGTGTGCTGTTTTTTGCTGGACAGCAGTGTTTTGGCTGCATTTTGCTTCCCAAAGGAGTTTTCTACACTCAGAGGGGGCCCATCTCCAGCTACTTCACTTGAGGATCAATTTTCTGGAGCTGATTTGTATCTGTGGAGACTTTCTTCTATGACAGGAGTTTACAGATTTTGGAGGAGAGTAGTGATCTTTTCAGAGATCCTGAGCAGAGTTTATTTTGTCCGAGCCTGTGTTCTTTGCAGTGTTTGCAGAGAAAGGAGGGTGTTTTCCCTATGAGGTGTGATCCTTTCACATGCATCACTTGTTTGTTGTTGCTGATTCTTGGGAATTGCTTGCTTTGTGCCTCTTGCATGCCTTAGTGCCTCTGTATATTAGCTTGCTACAGTACCTCACATACGAGGCCTTCTTCCCCTCTTGCTCGAGACTTGTATTCTTGTTTGGTGATATTGAGATCAGGTATACACCTGTGTTTCCTCTCCATCTCTCTCTCTCACTCTCTCTCCTGTGTTTCCACTTTCCATCTTCCATTGTGCATTCTATCAGGTCACACCCTACTCATTCCCTTGGAGATCTTGACACTTCTTGGAATTGTGACATCACTGCTTGGCAGATATGGAGACCCACACATGCAGAGGTGATCAAGGGCACACCGTATGTGCATCTCTAACATTTGGGGAGATATTATTCACACCCTTATGACCACCCGAGCAAAGAGGGCTGTTTTCTTGAGTTGGTGGTTCCATGGTATCAAACCATATTCTCCGGATGGACTCCACTCATGGGGTGGGGGTGCCCTCGATGGCCTCACTACACCAAGCTTGCCAAATATGCCATGCACGAGTACTGCTACAAATCTCTCATCTCTCCAATGAACTGAAGAAGGAACCGGAACTAAAGCTGTCAAAATCCGATGATGAGAAACCTGCAATGTCAATCCCCACCCATCCTCCTCATATGCCATGGTTGCCTCAGCCTCAGTGGCCCAAGCAATTGTGCCCCAATAACTGTGCGGGGGGGGACCGGTCCATGGTGAAGATGTGGAGAATCCTTTGCCAAACTTGCTAAGCCTTCGGGCAATCCCAAAGGTAATGTCTCTGGGGGGTGACTCTCGGAATGTACCTCCGACGGCCAACCAAGTAAGAACCGCTAGGCTCCGGTAGGGTAACTACCACAAAATGAGAGTAATCTTCCATAAACTGTCCCACAACCTCTTCTAGAAACCTGAAAGAAACTGAGGGAGGCCCTAGGACTGCTATTGCCCTACTACTGCTGGAGTGCCCTCAATCTCAAGCATTGGAATCCTACGGCCCAGCCATGATGTGTAAGCAAAGGAGGAGGTGTCAGGAGCCTCCTTTCTAGCAAAGGGATCCTGCCAAGTCCACTCTCCTTGATCCCACCGAACGGGTGTCAGCCGACAGCCCTCCCATACCCATAACTACCAAAGCCCTCTCTGGCCACCTTGCCCAGTGGAGGGTTGATGTAAAAACCATGCTCGTTGAAACCAATCACCCGCACTCTCTGCAGAGTGCATCCATTGAGATCCTCGGATGGGGGCTCTACTCCAAGTCTCCCATGAGGTCCAATAGAATAAGTCAGGAAGGCAAAACTCTCGTCAATACCATGCACCGCCAAAGGTATGTCATGTCTAGTGAACACTCCCAGCCACTAGAGGGGAGGAGGGTCCGGGATCGGGGTAAGCCACTAGAGGGGGGTGGAAGAGTCCATGTCAAGGCTAAGTCTGTCCTTGCCTCATATCCCAACAAGGCTCCTCGCCTGGGTGTCCAGGGAAAGCTGTCTAAAAAGTAACCAATCCTTGAGGGGCTGCACTGTGCCCATGCTTAGAGCTCCCCACGACGCATCTGGACAAGCACCCAAAACGTGACCACTAGTAGGTAACCAGCCCAAAGGGTTCCATATTAAGGGTTCTTGAGTTCCATATTAAGGGTTCTTGAGCTCCTGTGTTGTTGAAGCTGGGGAGGACTACAGAAGGGCCAGTCTGAGGTGGTCCCAAGCTTGAAGGAGGTTGGCTGCAAATATGTCCTCTAATGGTGAGCTAAAGCCACGAGCCTACATTTGAGGATCCATCTCAGACTCTGGGACCACGGACCACCCAGAATAAGGGTGCCAGCTAGGATCTCGGCTGAAATTCCTTCCAGGGTTCACCAATCGGAAGAAGTCCACAAATGATCAACTTGCCCACCAGGGCGACTCTGAATAGAGGGATCAATGATGCCAATGTTCCCCTCGAAGGTGAGGTTAAATGTTCACTCTCCAGGCCACCTTGGTCCGCGTAGGCCTTCCATCACTACCAGCCCAAAGGAAGTTGCAAATCAACCGCTGACCCTGACCAATGCATGCCCGGGTAAGGGCCCGACAAGAAGTGATGTACCACATGGTGGCAAGAAAAACCTAGTTTGCCACCACGACTTGGCCAGCTAAGGAAAGCCTGGATGAACACCTATATAACAACTTCCTCTGAATGCTCAAAAGAAGAAGAATTAGTTGTTGCTCCAAGGAAATGTCAATACCAACTTGGCATCCAAAATAACGAGATAACAAACAGGAGTGCCGCTCGATATCCACTGAAAAGCCTCAATTGGCCTACAAGTCCATGCGGGCAAGAAGCCAACCCAAAATCCACACAACTTGTGGCAATTGATCTGTGCACCAAATGCATGGCAAAAGATCTCTATCGCATTGGCAAACCTCTGGAGATTCTTCACATCTCCTGACAGGTTTGCTGCTCTATCATCCCCAAACTCTGAACCAAGAAGCTCCTCCTATAAGCAGAGAGGTAGGCGCAACCCCTGTAAACTGGTCTTTTGGGGCAGAGAGGAAACTACTCATGACATCGGCTATAAACAAGAAAGGGAAGGGCGTGAGAGGGCAGCCCTGTTAGACCGAATGACAGAGGAAATCTGTCACCTCGGGCCCCTTAGATGAGCACCTAACTATGAGAGGCCGAATAGAGTCTAGAAACCCCTTGAACTCATGCCACTCGAAATCCCATCCGGCACAGTCCCCTCCAGAAAGCCCCAGTCCACCCTCTCGCAGGAGTTCTCAAAATCAATAAGGAGAACTACCAAATCCTGATGCCTCAAACGGGCCGAGGCAATCACCTCCCAAAAAGTGAAGATGTTTTCCACAATACTCCGATCCTGAATAAAACTTGTCTGCATGCCATGTCTCAAGTCGGGGAGGAAAGGATGAAGCACCCACTGATGGTTTTGGCTACAAATTTTGGACGGTCCATAGGAGGTTGATGGGCGTCCACTGCCGAACCTCCAATCTATCTCCACCCTCCTTGGTAATCAAATGGATCAAACCCTCAGTCAACCTTCTGGCGTTGAGCTTGTGGCCATAATCTCATTGAAAGCGGCTTCAAAGCTGCCTTCCATGAGATCCCAGTGATGAAGAAATAAGGAGACCGGAAGACCATCCTCCCCAATGCATTTGCCCCAGGGGAGTGCCTGCAGAGCCTCGGCCAGCTCCTCTGAGGTAAAGGGTGTCATCAATAAGGTCTGGGGAGCCGCACCCAGGGGGGGGTGAGGAACTCTCTCCTGTGCTGCCAAACCCGATCCCTTGCATGTGGAGAGAGGGGCTCCAAAATGAAGGGATCTGAAAAAATCTGTGGCATTGATGAGAAACAATAGTCATTCTGGCCATGCAATCTGCGGATATACCATGGCACTCGGGTATAGGGGCAGGGGAGGGGTTGCAGGAGAAGGTGGAGGGACTTGGTTGGAGGAACAGGGGGACTCCTAAAGGGGGTGGCGGCGGTGGTGGCTGAGGGGATGAGTCCACCAGAGGTGTGGAATGGGTAAAAGATCTCACAGGTGTCTGGACATCATGGGCAGAGGATCATGACAAGGTAACGATCTTCAGAAAGGGGGAACTAGCGTCAGGTCTAAGAACATAACAAGGAGGAGGGGGGGGATGCATCACCCTCTGGGGGCTGCTGAGAGAAATGCTCAAAATGGTTCTATGACATAACCGTATCCTGTTAGGGCCGCCAGGCTAGCGCACCACGCCACTCTGCCCTAGAGGCTTGCCAGGGGATCGGATGCTAGGTCGAAGCTGTGATGCCACCTCGCAAAGGGCCTTTCTAGTGCGACGGGGCTCAGGTGCATGACTCCATCTGATGCTGCAGGTGAGTCAGGTAATATCTGCGCCTAAGAGGATGAATATCACTAATCTTTCCCGGCTCGCCAATGACGCTAGCCTACAGAAGACCCCTAAGCTGTTCACACACCGCGTGGCTACCCACAATCTTGCTAACCAAGGTGATGACCTCTAGCAAGGCGACTCTCGATGTGCGAGGAGCTAGAGGTCCGCTTCGGAAAAAGATGGGCAAGTGTTATGTTATATGCACATTATGTGTGCATATAACAGCAAGGGACAGCGGCCTTGGTCCGGGATGACGGAGCAGCTGCCATGGAGTCCTCCCGAAGGGGTAAGGACCAGAGAAGCCGACTCATGCCAAAAGGAAAACAACCCGGGCTAACACCTGTGCTCAGAAGATGAGGACGGGTGGAAGAGAAATCTAGGGCTGAGGGAGGAGCAAGTGGAGGAGGAGCCTCGAAAAGCAGCGAGGGGCTCAAAGGAGAAGAGGTGTGGCAATTGGGAGGAGAGGTGACAAGGAGGACAAAGAAGGCAGGAGAAGCCAAGGGTGGCCTGCACATGGTGCAGGGGCAGCAACCAGGCGATGGGAGGGGAGACGGCGCTGGTGTCAAAGGGGGCAGGAGAGGCACGAAAGGGCGGCAGAGGTCGGCGCTTGCGAAACAGGGGGAAGGGGTGAACAAAAGCACAGGAGGGTAGTGCAGAAAGACGGGCGAAAGGGAGGCGGCACAAAGGCAAAGGGGGCAGGGGCGGCAGTGCGAATCTGCACTGAGGAGGAGATAGGGGACAGGGAGGGCGCAGGGGGTGGGGGGGGTGGTGGAAACAGGTCTGCAGAGGGGATCGCTGTCTCTCTTGACCTGAAACTTCATATTCTCTAAGATGTTGATAGAAGTCTCCTTCTTGATGAAGCATTTTGATCATTTATTCTTATTCATTTGTGTTGGATACGTAGAGTTGCATATGGCAGAGCAAAAACTTACGAACATTTATAAATACATTTCAAAAACCTTGTATGCAACTCTTTTAAATCTTTTATTAGTTTTTTCAGAAAATAACATCCCCCCCCCCTCTGAAAACATCATCCTTATTGATACTGGCCTGTACATAGTCAAAGTTTTGGACTGCATTTTGGACATCCTGGGGAAGGGTGCTCAAATCTTCAATGAAAATCTTTCTTTTGAAAAGCATTTCAGTTTTACTTGGGTCTGTCTCTGCCCCAAATCCATTATCTTGCTGATGATGTTCGTCAAAGTGTCCTACATTTGTGCTCGGTAAGCACAATACATGCTTCTCAAAAAGCATTTTTGCTTTGGCAATGAGTCGTGAATCTTTCTCCAATGGAGGCAATGAGGCTTTGTTCCACTCAGAAAAAACCTCCATAATATATGTGTTTCTACTAAGAACCCTTTCCACTGTCACATCTGCAGCAAAGAGGATCCATATGTTTAAGAAGTAGTTGATTAAAAAGTAAATGCAACCTGACTTACAAGCCCGTTTTATTGTGCCATTTTATTTGGAAAAAAAGGCAATCAAAGTAAGATTGAAACAAGGTGTTCTGAGCCTTATTTCCAGCTTGACATTTACTTTAGGCAGATTCTTCAATCCAAACAACAAGCTGGCTTCCTACAGAACTTTCTGTTTTCCTCTCTCTCTCTCTCTCTCTCTCTCTCTCTCTCTCTCTCTCTCTTCACGGGGAAGTCAACACGCTCAAAGGCGTAATTTCAGCTCTTCAGAGGGAGCTTGCAGAGGCTAAGGCAAATGGTGGACTTGAAGAAGGTGAAATTCAGCCATCCATGATAGAAGAGCTCAAGGTTATCAAGGAACAAGTACGGGCAATTAAGGAAGAAGAGAAGCAACACGAAGCAAAGACTTCCTCATGGGTGGAAGTCATCACCAAGACTCAAAGGAAGATGGATGAAGCGGAGAAGTGGATAGAGGTCGCCAAGAAGGGTAAAGGTAAGGAGATAACAACCCCTACACCTACAATCATTAACATGACTTTGGAAGAGGAACAACGAAGATGTACACGTGCTTTGCATGTGAGGATTACCGGCCTTAAAGACGGGGATAAAGTTGAAGAGGAGGTGAAAGAGCTTATGGTGTTGATGGGGATTGACAGTCCGGCACACGCAAAAGCCTGGAGAGTGGGCAAAAAAAGTGGAGGCAACGGGGAAACATCAAAGGAAAGAGCTCTCATACTTCGCTTCCCCTCTATTGAGGCGAAGGAGTTCTTGAAGAGGAGACCCACTTTAAAGAATACAAGCATTTTTCTTGGTGACGATCTTCCTCTTTCAGAGCTTGCACATATGAAGGAAGTCATGCCAGAGATTAGGGCAGCAAGAGAAAAGGGAAAGATAGCATTTTATAGAGAAGGGAGGGTGGTCATCGTGGAGCGACGCTCTACATGACGGTGCAAGACCTATGGGACCAAATTAAAGCTGGCACCCTGGAACTGCAATGGATCCCTTAGACTTGATGTAGGTGCCTTTGAGGACAGCTTTAGAGATAGAGATATAGTCTTCTACTCGGAGACTCACCAGGCCCCTGGTCAGATGATGCCACAGGTGACAGGATGCAGATGGGAGACAGCTTGTAGAGTAGGGACGAGATCGGTACACAATAGTAGAGGATCAGGGGGGGTGGCAGTTCTTTTCAGGGAGGAGATGATCAGGCCAGATATATGTGGGTGAGGACTGAGGGCCGACACAGGCAGATTCCTGTATATTGCCATATGCTATTTTGCTCCTAGTACATCGACATATGCAGCACCTAGAGGGCAGTCTCCTTTCTCTGTGCTAGATGATGACATATGGGAGTTCTCTAGGGATGGAGACATCATCCTGTTAGGAGACTTTAATGCCCGGACGGGCAACCGCCAGACGGCCTTTTATGATACCTTCTACACATCGTTCGGAGAGATGATCAGGCCAGATATATGTGGGTGAGACTGAGGGTTGACACAGGCAGATTCCTGTATATTGCCATATGCTATTTTGCTCCTAATACATCGACATATGCAGCACCTAGAGGGCAATCTCCTTTCTCTGTGCTAGATGATGACATATGAGAGTTCTCTAGGGATGGAGACATCATCCTGTTAGGGGACTTTAATGCCCGGACGGGCAACCGCCAGACGGCCTTTTATGATACCTCAGAGGAGATGCTAAGAGAGCGGGACACTCTGGATATGGGATTAGACAGACGCTCACAGGATGTGGAGTGCACAGAGTATGGGAGATATTTCGTAGATATGGGGACTGCACATGGGTTGGCCATACTTAATGGCTTGCAGAGGTTTCCGTCAGCAGTTGGATTTACTTGCTTTCCACATAGACATGGTGCTAGCACAATGGATTATGTTATGGCTATGCTGAGCTTTGTTTCATGCATTGAGGACTTCACAGTTGGTGGATCTCGGCCCATTGGGGTAGTAGTGGATCATGCATTGTTGACATTGACCATCTCTTTTCACTTTACCACAGCTCAGAGGACACGAGGGGCAGATCACACTCGATATACTTTTACTTCAGAGACTGATGCTGTCTACAGAGATGGGATTTATAGACGTCTGTACACAGAGGAGCCAGGGAGACCTTTGGAGGAGCTGACCCATATACTCACAGAGACTTTACAAGATGCAGCGAGAGAGGCATATCCACATACTCAGCCTTGACAGAGACAGCGTTTTGGGTGTATGCCCCAGAACAGCTGGTATGATGAGGAGTGCAGAGAGACAAGAGCCCGACTGCAACGGGAGGTTGCTTTGGGAGTCACTACTCACCGACAGTCACGTATTGCCTTCCGGCGCCTTGTGCGAAGGAAGAAGCGGGCCTTCCTTGCTCAGCTAGAGCAGGAATTATACCAGTTGTTCTTGAGCCAGGATTCGAGGGAGGCTTGGCGTTTGTTTCATGAGTCCTCCCCTGCTTTGGCCATCACTTCTACAGAGGTCTGGGGTAGTTATGCAGCATCTCTATATACAGTTCCTGGACAGACACCTTTTCCTGACCCGCCAGCACCATGCCCACAGACATGTACTTTCTTTACCGCAGAGATGGTAAGGAAGGCCATTGATAGGATGAAGACTGGGAGAGCATATGATCATGATGGATTGGTCGCTGAGCACTTTATTCATGCAAGAGACATGCTGGCAGAGCTTCTAGCAGTGATGTTCAATAGTGCTATGTGTGAAGGCTTACCCGAGACTTGGAGTATGTCCACCATCGTGCCTATCTTCAAGTCAGGGGACCCTATGGAGCCAGGGAATTATCGCACTATTATGATTGGTCACACACTAGCACGATTGTATGCATCCATTCTTGAGCAGCAGTTGAGTAGACGGGCAAAGAGAGGGCATTCGAGCAGAGGGATAGGCAGGGTTCAGGAGAGGTTTCTCTACTCTTGACCACATCTTGACTCTGCGGGCCATTATTGAGGAGGGCAGGTCGCATGGGCGACGGATTTATTGTAGCTTTGTGGACTTCCGCAAAGCATTTGATACAGTGCCTAGAGCCAGATTGATGAGGCGATTACAGGAGATGGGGGTACCCACAGAGCTCATATGGGGGATTATGGCAAGTACGCACCCCAGAGGGGGTCTCTACTTTGGTTCACTCCACTATAGGAGTGAAGCAAGGTTGCCCGTTATCTCCTTCATTGTTTGGTATGTATGTGGATGAGGCTTTTGACTACATTGAGAGATTGGGGGACAGAGGAGCCCAGCTAGCAGGTACATGGATCCCACTATTGTTATATGCTGATGATATTGTGTTGATCTCTGACTCCCCTAAGGGTATGCAGCGTCATCTGGATGCTTTACATGAGTTTGCACATGATAATGGATTGTCTGTCAACCTTGGCAAAACCAAGGTTATGGTGTTTAACACCACACCACAGTGGGTTAGGCGATCACCTCCCACATTTACATATGGGCAGGAGATTGTGGAGAATACAGATGCATATACATATCTTGGGGTAGTATTCAGTGGGCCAGTGTTTTCGATGAGGAGAGCAGCAGAGACTAGATTGACTAGAGCACATGCACCCCTGGGTGGTTTGGAGAGGATGTGTTTGCAGGTTCAGTTTCAGGAACCTCGAATGAAACTTTGGCTTTTTGACACTCTAGTGACATCAGCTATGCTTTATGGAGTGCAGATATGGGGACCTTCAGTGGGCCATCACAGCGCAGGCGGGTGGAGAGGTATGGAGAGGCCTTTGGTATCTATGATTGCTAGGATTATTAGAGCCAAGGCCTTGGTACCTCATGAGATTATTCGAGCAGAGCTGGCGGTTGCCCCTCTGGTGATTGAGGCTCTTACGAGATCAGTCGCCTACATACATGGCTTGTGGGATCTCCCCCGAGACAGATATGCACACCTCGCCCTTGAGTCCTCCCGACAGTTAGCTTTACAGGGAGACACGGCTTGTTGGTATGGACAGATGACATCTTGGTTCCAGGCACATGGTTTTAGCATGGACAGATTGCCTCCCTTCCAGTATTCTCTGGAGGCACCCTCTCTCACTCTCACACGGACAGAGATTACCAGACTCATCCGTCGGGATTTAGTTCAGCTGGACATTAGGAGGACATGGATACAGCCGACTGAGGAGCTGGGCACGAAGATGGCTTTCTACAGAGAGCATTTTCTTCAGCTCACACCAGATGGTTTTGTGATCAGACCCAGTTACATGGATGTACACTTGTCTCATGCAGTACGATGTGCTATTGGTCAGATTCGCACATCCTCACACCAGCTTGAGATTGAGATTGGCCGATATAGAGGTATACCAGCTGAGGCCAGGATATGTCGAGTATGCCATGGGGAGCCAGAGACAAAGCTGCATTATATATGCCATTGTACTGCATACTATGAGATACGTGGTCGTTTCCACTGTTTATTCACAGAGGGTTTTGGACCACTTTCCACAGTCATGGGGTACCAGGACCAGAGGTGTTTGGGATTGTTCTTGCTTGAGCTGCGGAGATATAGAGATAGCCTGCTTAGGCGCACAGAGAGCCAGACTCAGAGGCACATTACAAATTTCTTTAGTCCAGCCATCACTGCGCCAAATGGACCACAACAGCAGGAGGACATAGATACCGCCCACACGAGCGGTACACTGATTGATCGTGCGATTGAGCTTGGGTGGTCGAGACGCCCACGACTACGGAGGAGGGCATCCCAGCATAGACGGAGGTTGCAGCGGCGGATTCGGATTATTCTTGCGAGACATGCGGGACACCTAGTCAGGGTGCTGACCACAGAGGATATTGAGGAGATCCGCCAGCGTCCGATGCGGCACATATTATGAGATGGAGGCACCTCCATAGTGTACCCCCCCGTCCCACATGATATTGTATCCCCTCCCTGTACTCCACTCACCTCCATAGCGTACCCCCCTCACTATATTCACACCCTATAAGGGTCTCTATTTACCTTCCAGTTCCAGTTTCATTTTCTAGGTGCCAGTAGTATCATCTTTATTTTTCATTTTCTGGTTTTTTATCCAGACATTGTATCAGATCCACCATGATGTAACTTTTTGGTCTCATAGGTCATTATGGCCTTTTGAAGACGTTAATATAACATTTCATTTCATTTCATTTCTCTCTCTCTCTCTCTCTCTCTCTCTCTCTCTTTAGTACCCATGATGATGTATTCCATGGTCTCATAGGTCACTTTGGCCTTTTGAAGACGTTAATATATCTTTCTTTCTTCTCTCGGTCTCTCTCTCTCTCTCTTTCTCTCTCATATTTGGGCTCTACATAGATAAGCTCTCTTCTTTAGTGGACAGGTTTGGAGGAACAAATCACCATTGGTCACTGACGTGGTACCCATCCTGCTCTATGCAGACAACATTGTCCTTATCATTGACTCAGCAAAGGGCTACAGAGACATCTTGTTGCATTGCACATGTTTTGTGATGAGAGAGACCTGACGGTTGATCTTGGCAAGACCAAGGTCATGATCTTTAACATCTCATAACATAGACGAGCTAGCATGTCTTTCCTATACCGAAGTACTCATGTGGAGATTGTCTCTCCATACCATACCTTGGGGTGACTATCACAGGACCCTTTTCTCTACAAGGCCAGCTGCAGGGGCACGCCCCCTTGGCTAGCTTGGAGAGGCAGTGTTTCCAAGACCCATCTTGTTCATGAGGCCAGCTGCAGAGGCATGCCTAAAGGGTATGCATCCTTGGCTTTCTTGGAGAGCTAGTGTTTCCAGGCTCACTTACAGGAACTCCAGACCAAGCTATAGCTTTTGGATACCTTGTTACGCCCCACAGCACTCTATGGGGTCCCCTTTTGAGGAGTAGACTTGGGAGATGAGGGTGAAGAGAAGATAGAGAGGCTGCAAACCACGATGCTTTCCCACATGATTCAGAGCAAACAATCCGGTCCCACATGCGATTGTTTTGGCAGAATTTTCAGGTAGCACACCCTGGTGACAGATGCCTTATTCTAGATGACCACATATATGCATCACCTACACACACTAGAGGATGGCCGCATTCCCCTGAATAGCCTTGGAAGTCCTCAATGCAGCTCGACCTAGAGGAAGATCACCGATCATGGTATCAGTGGTTCGCTTGTGATTGGATTCAGATGGGGCAACTCCCTCCTTTTCAGTGTAGCCTCATCTCCTTATCGCCCAGTCTCTCACTAGGAGATTACCCCCTCATCCAACTCAATCTGATAGCTCTCCACACGGAGCTCACCATGAAATTACAATTTTATAGAGAGCATTTCTTGCATGTTTCGGAGGGTGTTCCCATTGAGGGGGCACATACTTACACAGGCATATGCCTCATTCCATATGGATTTCCATTGGTCAGCTGAGAGTTTCATCACACTGCCTACGGACTGAGGCTGGCAGGGAAGAAGGCATTCCGCAAGAGGCATGGACATGAACGATTTGCATGACTAGAGAAGTGAAGAGAAACGAGAACACTATTTGTTTCGATTCTCATCCTACCATGAGATCCGGGGAAGATTTCATTTCGCCATGATTTCGGGGGTCAAAGATGTTTGGGCATGAATTTACTGGAGCTCTATAGACATCATGAGAGGACATACTGAGATAGCAACCCCAGGACCAAGGTCACATGGACGCCACCCACGCCTCCATCACTGACTTCTTCTCCCATCTTTTGATAGTGAGAGAACTATGGACCACACTCAGCCTGCTCCGATCTGAGCCACCTCAACCTCTACCACTACCAGAGTTCGAGCTCGACTTTTATTGAGAGCCAGATGCCCTGATCCCCAATGGGGTGGCCTCCTCAAACGGCCTGCTTAGACGACATAAAAAGATTCATTCCCAGGCTGCTGACATCACTACGGCTCTACGGGAGATTATAGAGGAACATGGTATCATTACGTGACCACACGTCAGTATCATGAAGCACCACACTGCTATCCTAAATTATGAAGCTATTTTTTAACAAGGTGTTTCCTTTTCCATGGTTCCTTATTCATCCTGGATACTTTGTACTACATTTTGTCTAATAGACCCTTGAGGTCTTTTGCAGACATTAAAAAAACTCTCTCTCTCTACCACGCTCCCAGGGAGTCACCACCGATATCTTATGTCGTGCTCGTCGGCCACGCCCACCAGGATCCCGACCACAGCATCCTCAACATCGCTAGATCAGAGCCAATATTGCTCGGCATCGGAGGCGCCTACCTCGTTTCTACGACCTCTCCATTCTAGACAGCCCCATGGCGGAGATACTTGATCTAAGGAGAGGGCAACACTTCAACTGATCAGCATACATGGATCTACTTGATATACATTTTTCAGTATTTTCCAGTATTTTCTACTCAGTATCATCTCGGAGTCTTACAGTTCTATTCTTATAATTTTTCGTGCTCGTCGGCCACGCCCACCAAGATCCCGACCACGGCATCCTCACCATCGCCAGATCAGAGCCATTATTGCTCGGCATCGGAGGCGCCTACCTCACTTCTACGACCTCTCCATTCTAGACAGCCCCATGGCGGAGATTCTTGATCTAAGGAGAGGGCAACACTTCAACTGATGAGCATACATGGATCTACCTAATATACATTTTCCAGTATTTTCCACTCAGTATCATCTCGGAGTCTTGCAGTTCTGTTCTTATAGCTGTAGGACAATCAGTTTATTGTACTTTTTAGTCTTGTTCTCTTTGATGAGACACCAACTTCAGATGTACTCTCAGTTTTGGTCTCATAGGCCATTATGGCCTCTTAGAGACGTAAATATATCATTTCATTTCTCTCTCTCTTTCTCTCTCTCTCTCTCTCTCTCTCTCTCTCTCTTTGTGTGATCTTCTTGTTTCTGCAACTAACCCTAATCTGCAAAAAACCCTAAACTGTGTGTGAGTGTGTAGGCACATGCTCACTTATAGTAGTGCTACGTGTGAACAAGGCTTAACCAAGAGCACTTTTTTCCCACGTGGTTTTTCCCCTTGGATATCAACTGTGAAAGGACACTCTATCCATATAACTTTTGTACTTATATATTATATGGATGTGACTTACATGCAAGGGTTGACTTGCATTTGTAATCACCACACACTTTGTGTCTTGCTCTCTCTCTCTCTCTTTGTGTGAGCTTCCTATTTCTACATCTAACCCTAATATGCAGGAAACCCTAAACTGTGTGTGAGTGTGAGTCCCAACACTCCGCCCTCCACTCGCTTATTCTCCATTGCCTCCCCCACGCTTGGTCTACAACGGCTTTTCAGCACTCGTCATCACCTTGCCTGGCATCGTTTGCAATGTCGATCTGCATAGCATGCTCTCAATCGGTGTCGTCTGTCAACTACAGAAGGGATTGCAGTGCCGTCCGTCAACTGCAGTATTCTTGTGTGCCACATGGCTCTACTTAGCGTGCCAACGACCTTGCCGGTTTCAACGCCTCACACTTGCAAGTGGCTACTCACATGGTGGGTTCCTTCGCACCCAAACGGCCCTTTCATAATATGCTTCTACAAAGTACGATAGCGGAAGGCGACCTACGAGCTCCCCGAACTTCTGCCTCTATCGACTGTGTCACCCCCCATCGTTCCTCTGCCCCCCCTTCTTCCTCCCCCGCTGTTCGCCCCTGCTCTGCCCGCCCCTCTTCCTCCTGCTCTGCTGTCTCCAATCTACGTCCCTTCCCCTCCTGCTCTCCTTGTTCGCCTCCCCTCCTCTCTCCGCCTCCCCTCATTCCTCCGCCTCCTCCATTCTGCTGCACTGCCCTTCCCCCGCCCTTCTTTGCCTGTGTGTCTTCACCTCCCCTCCTTGTTAGAAATCTAGCATGGTATCATACTAAACTAGAACATGGAAGAAGACTGCAAGAGAGATGAAGCAAACACTGAGAGATGTATTTCCATGATGTGACCCCTGAATAAATAGGGCCAAGTACAAGACCATGAGCAAGAGTGCTTATGGGATAAATGTGGAGGTGCCACATGGCACACACTCAAGACTCAAGACAAAAACTAAGACTAGACAAAATGTAGACTAGAGAAATAGTACACCTAGTGTGCACTTATTTCCAATGGCGGGGCAGAAGTGTGCAGCATCTAAAGAGGTAGGCGGGCAGAGTGCAGAAGAGGGTGCAGCCTGTTGAAGAGGTGGCGCACAGGTCCAGACCGAACTGAGCAGGAGCGGCAGCACCATGATGATCCTCCGCAGCAGCAAGAGTGAAGAGACGGGGCAGATGTAGAGGTGCGGCCAGAGGCTGAAGGGAGATGCCGGAGAAGGATAGCGGGGAGAGGTAAACTGAAAGGAGAAGATGGAGATGACGAAGCTAGGGCTGCAGCAGACTGAGAGGAGAGGAGAGGGGATCTACATGCTCTGATACCATGTTAGAAATCTAGCATGGTATCATACTAAACTAGAACATGGAAGAAGACTGCAAGAGAGATGAAGCAAACACTGAGAGATGTATTTCCATGATGTGACCCCTGAATAAATAGGGCCAAGTACAAGACCATGAGCAAGAGTGCTTATGGGATAAATGTGGAGGTGCCACATGGCACACACTCAAGACTCAAGACAAAAACTAAGACTAGACAAAATGTAGACTAGAGAAATAGTACACCTAGTGTGCACTTATTTCCAACACTCCTCTCTCCGCCTCCCCTCCTTCCTTCGCCTCCTCCATTCTGCTGCGCTGCCCTAACCACTGCCCATTTTTTTTCTTTCTTTCTTTTTTTTTTTTCTTGGCCCTTTTCCACCCTCCCTTCCTTTCCTCCGCCTCCTTGCCTACCTCATCCCCTTGGTTCGGATTGCTCCTCATCCGGGTTCAAGTCGGCCTTTTTCTTCGATTAGCATCATGGCTAATCAATCTCCCTCGGCCGGGCAAACCATCGTCGTTTCCGAAGCCAAGCTCGCGGTCCTCTATGCCGAAATAGAGAAAGACTGCAAAAGGACTCTCATTGCCAGAATCTTTGGATCTCACCATTCCCGTCTCCAGGCTCAGGATAGGGTCCTGGCGGCTCTACCCTCCGACCTCGCCTCACACTTTCGAGATGTCAGGTTGCTTGGAAGAGGTTTCTTCCAAGTGGATTTTGATTCTGAGGATGCAGCCTCAAAGGTTTCGAAGGGCAGCCCTTTGCCATTGCGCGTGAGGAAGATATTCTTACTTCCCTACTCTAGCTATTTTGACCCTGTTGAGGAAGACCAAACCCGTTTACCGATGACTCTCAAATTCCCAAGTCTTCCTCGCGCATATTGGCCTATGTTAGAGGCCATCGGGTCTGCTTTTGGGCTGGTTCTTCAAGTGCCCCCCTCCACGCCTTGCCGACATCTTCTACCCAGGTGGTCACTGCCTCGGCGGATGCTGCCCCCAAGGTCATGGTTCTTGCCCGTGACATTGAGCTCTTTGAGGACTATGTTTTGCTTACGGGCCCTTGTGGCCCCTTGAAGCAACGTATGGAGACTGCAGGTAAACACAATCAGTGCCGGGTTTGTCACCAATAGGGTCACTTTGCTCGAGATTGCCCTCGGGCTTGGGGTTGCAAGAGGCCTCGCAAGCGTGCTTCTCAGGTGTCACCTCCCTTGGTTCCTTCCCGTCCTTCAGTCCACCAGGTGTGGCGACCTGTCTCTCACGCCCGCCCCCCTGGTGCGATTGATGGGAAGGCCTCCTCGGATCATGTACAGATAGATGATGTTTCTGGTAAGAGGGATGTGTTAGCTGATGCATCTTTGTAGAGTGATGATATCTCAGATCAGGATGATTTTGTTGAGTTCTCTCTACTTGGAGAGGGCGATATGCAGGATGTTCAGCGCAGTGGGGATCATGTATTGCGGGATTTCTAGCATGATGCCATTGCCCTTGATGCCCCGCAGGGCGAACACGTTTCTGGTACATGTGCAGAGTACCCTGCAGGTACTCTGCAGGGCCTCGGACAAGGGCATGTCAGTGGACTTTGCCCCATGGAGTATCCCATCCTCCAGCATTATGAGAGGCGTCCTCAGGTTTGCCCATCGTCTTCTAAGATCGGGGGTCAAACCCTCTTCTCTTTATGTTGAGGGCCTTGGAGGGCTTCCCACCCGTGGTAGGAAGCGCCTTCTGAAGGACCAGCTTCACCCTGCTGTTATAGGAGGGTCTATGGATGTACTTTTGTTGCAGGAACACAAATTGGATAGATCTCAGTGTGGCAAAACTGGTAAGATGCTTTCTGGCCACACCTTCCAGTCGGCAATTGGGACTAGAGGGGGTGTTTGCATTTCAATGGCAGCATCTGTTATGCCTCATGTTATTGGGCACGGTGTTATCATCCCTGCTAGAGCGCAGTGGATCTTGATCATGCATGAGGGTCAGAAATTGGAAATCTTGAATATCTATGCACCTAACGTGAGAGGTGAAAGGGTGGCCTTTTGGGACACCATTACAAATGTCATTCCCTAGGTTCATCATTGGATAGTGGGAGGAGATTTTAATACGGTTGAGCAACCTTCTGACAAGAAGGGTGGACGCGAAGGGGGTTTACACCCTTTTTAGCGAGCCTCATGGGAGAGGTCCACGCTTTCTTTTTTTTGGCAGGGATTGCTGGACTGAGGATGACTTCCAGAGAAGGCCAAACTCCTTATCTTTGTCTTGCCATAACCGTAGGAGCGGAGATGAGAGCATCTATGCATGGCTGGACAGGTTTTATGCGGATGATTGGTCCTTGGACAGAGCAGGCACCATTGATATTATGCCTGGCAGCACCAAATCCGATCATTGCCCTGTGGTCGCCCTCGCGTTTGCTCCCCCCCCCCCCCCCCCCCCGCTGGTCTTCTTGCGCCCCCCGCCCCAGCGCTGTAGCGCCCGCCGCCCCCTGCTCCTCTCCTTCGCGCCCCCCTTCCTTCTTCAGCGCCCCGCCAACCTCCGCCCTCTCTTCCCCCTCACCCCCTTTCGCGTTGCTTCCTCCCCCCCCTACCTTTTTTTCGCCGCCGCCTTACCCCCCCTCCCCTTCTTTCTGCTTTTTTTCGTCCCCTGGGTGTTCTCTCTCTCTCTCTCTCTCTCTCTCTCTCTCTCTCTCTCTCCTCTTTCTGCCTTCCGCCTTTCCCCCTCCGCCTTTTGTGCAGCTCGGTTCTTGCAGGACTCTCCGCATTCGCTCCGCCTTTGACATAGCTTCAGACACTCATGGAGGCTCCTCCCGCCCCACCTCAGAGGGACTCTTCTGCAGCCCCCTCGCCCGCCCCTGAGGATACCCCCATCAGGCTTTCTCTTTCGCCAGAAGAGGAAGCGAGCCTCGCCGCAGAGGTGGAACGCCTCCAGACACATTCCACCATCTGCCGTATAGTCGGCACTCGCCCCAGCAGAGGGGAGATCCGGCATCTTCTCCAGGCCCGCCTTCTTGCAGATGTGGGCAAGATCCTGGACGTTCAGTTTACTGGGCCGTGGACACTACCAGATTGAGTTCGCGACGACAGCCCAGAGCGTGGCCCAGGTCCTAGCCATGAGTCCCCTTGACATCAGGGGTGCTCGGGCATTCTTCAGACCTTGGCAGCATGGCATTGACCCAGCAGCGGGCCGAGCAAGGAGAGCGCCTATTTCATGTTACAGTTTGCTTCCCTGGACTCCGCCGTGAGTACCTTCCGCTCCTTTCTAGGCTAGGAGCATTGGTGGGCTCGGTGCTTGAGACTGGCCCCACAGCAGCTTCAGTGGTGGCTAGAGCAGCTGGGCTACCTTCGCTCAGAGTTTTGGTTCCTGACATCTCCTCCCTTCCGAAGGTCATTCAGCTACCTAGGATAGGGGGGGGATGGATTAATCAGAGAGTGGAGTTTTCGAGGCTCCCGAACCAGTGTTTTATCTGCAGGCAGGTCGGCCACATGGCCAAGGCCTACCCTCGCAGGAGACCCCCACCTTCACCGCAGCAGCAGGCCCCCAATGGCCCGGCTCGGCAGGCAGCCTCCGGGACACCTGCTCAGCCCACAGAGACCTCGGAGTGGCAGCCTGGACAGGGGCACCGTAGAGGGAGACAGCCACAGCAGCACGCCCAGAGACCGATGCAGCAGCAGCCACAGTCTCAGCATCACTGCGTTCCCGTGAGGAACAGCTTTGCTCCCCTCCAGGAGGAGACCCCAGTGCCGACTGAGGATCAGGAGATGCCAGCACCCCCTCCTTCGCCCCCACCCCCCCTGTCCCCCCGTCCCCCGTCCCCCCCTCCCGCCTCGCTTCCACCTTCGCCTCCTCCCGTTCCCGCTCCAGTTTTGGCAGCGGCTCCTTCTCCACCCCCTCCGCTCGCCTCACCTCCCCGAGAGGCCCTGGCAGTTCCCTGGCGCTCACCTGCCCTCCGGCGTACACTGAGCACCGACCTTGCTCGAGCACCGCAGAGGAGACTTACCATGCCGATTCGGGCTTCACGGATATCCTCTATCCGCAGTCGGCTGAGTCGTCTCGACACTAGACAGCGCTTGGAGGCTTTTAATTACTCCTTCACACGGCTTTTTGGAGGGCAGGGTCCCCATGAGCCAGCACCTATCAGAGTTCATGTAGTGATACCTCCGGCCCGAGGGGAGGAGGCACTTGATTCAGCGGTGGCCTTCTCATTCCCTCTCTGTGGCCCTAGCGACCGGGAGTGGACTCTGCATCTCACTCATAGCATTTTGAAGACTCAGGCAGTTGAGTTTTCTCACCATGTGAGCGATCTGGAGGTGACAGACGTGATAGGCCGACTATGGGAGTTGGCTCATTTTTTCTTTGATACCGGGAGTGTGGATGCCTACGGGATTCGACATTTGGTGGTTCGCATAGTGGCAGACTTAGCACGCGACCCTGGATATGTATGCATACACGAGGTTGCTCTGTCTGAGCGGAAGGCAGTCGCCATGGGACACAACCATTGGCGCCTGATCCGAGATTCTTGCAGCACACCGGGTGGGCAGATTCGTAGCCGCTCGGATGGGGACTATTCTCCATCCAAGCCGCTTGTGAAGGCCCCCCATACGGTTGAGACAGCCTCCACCTCAGCAGGTCATCCATGAGGATCATCTCATGGAATGTACAGGGCCTTGGCAGCGCACACTATGTACGTTATCGTGGTTGCTTAAGGAAGGAGCTTCAGAGATGCCTGGTTGGGGATAGTATTGATATTCTGATGATGCAAGAGCACCATTTGGGTGAGAGCAGGATCCGGAGATACGGTTCGGTGATGCCTGGTAGATGGGACACATTTTGGTCTGCAGGGTTTGGCCCCCTGGGTGGGCAGGGAGGAGTATGTATGGTCATTGCGGATGTATGGCGGCAGGCCATTGTGGATCGCGGGATCATTGTGCCTGGTAGAGCACAGTATGTCATTCTGAGGATGCATGATAAGCTCTTTGGCGTGCTCAATGTCTATGCGCCCAACCATGCTAGTGCAAGAGCAGAGTTCTGGACCCAGGTTACGGATGCATTGCCAGAGGCTGCACATTGGTGTGTCGGGGGAGACTTCAACATGCTTGAGGACCCGGCCGATAGGGCGGGAGCTAGTCATGTTACACTGCACGGCACGGAGCTTGCAGCTTGGGAGCGATTTTGCATGACACTGAGGATCACTGATGCATGGCAACATGAGGCTTTCTCCCGCTCTCAAGACAATCTTAGTTTTTCTCGGTCAGATCGCCGGCAGGGAGGGACTAATCTATCACGGATTGATCGCTTCTATGTGGGCGACAGGTTAGGGGAGCGTGGGGGCTCCGTTGGCATTCTCGGTGGCACCTCTTTTTCAGACCATGCGCCAGTTATTTTGACACTTGAGGAGAGGACACGCGAGACCACCTTGCAGTTGAGGATCCCAGAGAGGGTACTTACAGATCCTAGTCTTTCTCAGGACATTGAGAGGATATGGCATGATAGCCAGAGCTCTGACCAGGATGCAGCAGGCCAGTGTGCCGAGGGACTCATCAAGCTCAGCTCTTTTTTGCACGCTGTAGCCTTGACACGGCTGGGAGAGACTCGCGAACAGGAGCGTCGGTTGAGACGTAGCCTTGCTTTGCTCCAGCGCCTTCAGGAGCAGCAGCCTACATGTGAGTGGGTGGCGTCCCAGCTGAGCCAGGCACGCCAGGAGGTTAGAGAGGCAGAGGAGCAGAGACATGAGTTCTACTATCGTCACCAGGCCTCTCAATGGACGCAACTTGGTGATAGAGTGACTAGGGAGTTTTTTGAGATTACTGGACCTCGCCATGCTCGAGCAGGAGTTCGCCAGCACAGGAGGCAGGACGGATCGGTAGCCACTGAGCCCGCGGAGATCAAAGCCATTGCCACTGAGTTCTATAGAGACCTGCTTTCAGCGGAGCTAGCCACTGAGGCTCGGGATGCTTGCAGACAGACTGTGTGGGCCCATGTGTAGAGGAGGGTCACAGATCGTATGCGCATAGTTTTGGGTGAGCCTCTTTCAGAGGTTGAGCTTGCTGAGGCCTTGAGGGTCCTTCCGTGCCATAGTTGCCCTGGGGAGGACGGATTGACGCCTGCCTTTTTTATGCGCTATTGGGACCTTTTGGGGCAAGGCCTCCGCAGGGGCTTTCAGTATGTTTTGGACACTGGGGTGATGCCACAGAGCTTTTCAGAGGGCTTGATCTTTCTTATCCCCAAGGGGGAGGGAGTATCAAATGATATTCGGCATTGGAGACCTATTACGATCCTCAATACTGTCTACAAGGTCTTAGCAAAGACCTTGAGTTTGAGGATCCAGCCCTTCCTGGGGGAGTTGATTCACGCTACCTAGACCGGATTCGTCAAGGAGCGCAGTATCCTTGACAACATTATCACCTTCTGGGAGGCGACGGCCCGAGCTAGATTTCTCGGTGAGGACCTAGTCGTGATGCTTCTCGATTTTGAGAAGGCATACGATAGAGTCGATTGGGGTTTCTTAGAGGGCACTATGCTTCGCCTGGGCTTTGAGCCAGTTTGGATTCGAGGACTGGCGGCTCTATATTCCACAGCTCGTAGCCAGGTGCTGATGGCAGGAGGACGGGGCCGAGTTTTGAGTTGACCAGATCATTCCGTCAGGGGTGTCCTCTCGCCCCTTTTCTTTTTCTCTTCTTTGCAGAGGCTATGAGCATGTATCTGACGGCAGAGGAGGTTGGTTTGAGAGGATTCCAGCTCCCAGTCCGGGGGGAGGACCTGCTCGATGCTGAGTTTGCTGATGACACGGGTTTGTTTTTGCATGGCCAGGAGGACAATCTTCCGCGGCGGCGGGCAGAGCAGTCGCTTCAGGTTTTTAGTGCAGCTTCGCGGAGCATTGATCAATTGGCGCAAGACAGTGGCCTTTTGGATCAGTAGCGCTCCCACTCCGGCATGGAGCCCAGACCTGGGTTTTAGATGGATTCCTCCTGGCACAGCAGTGCGGTATTTGGGATGCCAGATTGGACTAGATTTGTCACCTGAGCAGCAGATTGCCCCGCTTCTTCTGAGCATTCAGAAGAAGCTTTTGTATTGGAGTACAGCTCGGCTATCCTTGGCTGGGAGAGTGGTGGTGGCAAATCAGGTGCTTTTAGCGACCATGTGGTACATCACGTCTTCCTGGATCTTCTCGAGCTCTTGCATCAGCCAGGTACAGAGGCTGATCAGGAACTTTCTTTGGTCTGGGCAGGATGGTCAGCCAGCCCGGGCTAAGGTTGCTTGGGCACTTATTACACTTCCGCTGGCCCAGGGGGGCTTGGGCATTATAGATCCAGTTGATCAGAGTAGAGCCTTATTGGGGAAGCTTATTGTTCGGGGGCTGCTTCCAGGCAGTGAGCCTTGGAAAGAGCTTCGTTTTCAGCGGCTGCAGGCTAGGGCTCCCCCCGCAAGGGGCACTTGGCCACCAGAGATACGATGAATCTTCATAGAGATGAGAAGGACAGGCCTCAGTAGAGGATGGGAGGACAGATTTGCCTTGAGAAGGACAGATTTGCGAGCTTGGGAGTTGCTGAGACCGGGCTTTCTCAGACACCTCCTTCTTGTTATGAGGAGCGAGCCAGACAGCCGCTCATTTGGAGCCCAGCGGTACGCACAGAGCAGGGTCATATGCTGGGTTCTCGGCCTCGTCTAGCCTGGGGACCATTGGCGGCAGGCCCAGCACGTAGTTTTGGAGATTGGCAGGCCTTCTGCACTCTCCCAGAGGAGACCCAGGTGGAGAGGCTGAGTCACTTCAGAGGGGGGCTGATTATGAGGGATGACATTCAGGAGGCACTCACAGAGGAGTGGTTCAGGCCTCTCGAGCCAGTGGCCCCACGGTGGATGGGAGCCTTTACACAGTTGGAGATCCTGATTGCTGTCAGAGCCTGCACTAAGGATGGTAGATGCCTCTACTATGAGATCCAGGATGAGGGCAGACTTCAGAGAGTGGAGGCGGAGTCGCCTTTGGTTGCAGAGTGCATCTTTCAGAGGATACGGGTAGTGGCCGCCGCTTCCCGGAAGTGGCATAATGATCTAGACCCTGCAAATGTGGACTCTGATTGGTGCATATGGGCATATCCAGCGTGCCCCTTGGCCCGGCTCCACTGGGACCCGGGCGAGTACGAGTGGCATGATCCTTATGCATCCCCCGAGGCCACTGAGATCACCTTTTTCCAGTACACTGTTCGGTTGGGGAGACATATTTTGACGGCGAGGAGGATGGTTTCTCCAGCTGCATCGGAGCATTGGCGGCTACAGGGACTCTCACAGGAGTTCCTGGAGGATTTTTGGACCAGGCTCTGGGCTAGTCGACAGGCACGCAGGATCTCGACTTTCCAGTGGGGCTTGTCGCCCATAGGGGCTCTGCAGTTGGCACCTCGCTTGTCTACAGTGGTCTTCCGGCGGCCTGCATCCGATGCGGCCACCCTTTGGAGACACAGAGACATTGCCTATGGGACTGTCCTCAGGCGCAGCAGATTTGGCTGCGGATGCTGCGCATTCTGTCCCCCCTCTCTCCAGAGGGCATGTATACGTGGGGTGCCGCTGCTTGGTCACCTTCGTCAGGGCCTGCTCTGGGATATGAGACGGAGCAGGACAGCCAGGCCATTAGATTCATTAGGGGCCAGCCTCGCCTTGTTCCTTCACCGGATATCTCGTCCGCCGGCTGGACACAGGAGAGGGATCTACAATGGGAGCTCCTCAGCAGCCTCACCATCTGGTTCACCTAGAGAGCCCGGTGTTTCAGGGCCTTTGAGGGGAGACTGGAGCCACCAGCAGCGGGGGATTTGGCAGGAGATGATCCACACCCTGCGAGGACAGTATGACCGCATCCGGGGCGACTCGCATGAGGTGATCTTGTGGCGCCAGGCCTTTCACACCACTTGGCGCAGCGGCCCCTTCTATACCCTACATGCGGGTTCCCCCCGCTGGCACTACAGGCCACCTGTTTGGCTTTTCCCCCCTCCTATTGTATGATATAGCCCCTCAGTTCTTTGTACTTATATTTGTACTTTTTTGCACCTAGGGAAAGTCTCCCTAGCTGCCTTGCTTGGATCTCTGCTCTGTTTTCTTATGAGCAGGAGAGGGTCTTTTGTAGCCCTACGGGTGTTTTTTATATAACTAATGAAAGAATCTTTTCTCGGAAAAAAAAAAAAGAAGTTGTAGGAGCCACGTGGTGCATGGTGCATTAGCTTAGGAGCCAAGGCGGCGGAGGGTTAGACCCACCCTTGGTGCAGTAGGGAGAAGATGGCTTGGTAACACGATTACAACCAGGACCCCACCTTCTCATGTCTTGGTGGTTGATGATGGAAAAAAAAAACAAAAACAAAAAAAAAACACAAACAAAGAAACCTCCCCAGGGTACTTCTCCAGGCATCATACTTCTATCTTCCTCACCGAGGATGGTGAGCACTCTAGTGGTGGGTGACTTGTGGTGCCAACATGGACTGTCCACCGTAGCAACAGACTATCCACCAAGGGTACCCACACAGACTGTCTGAAGGAACAGAAGAGCAAACTAACTCTAGGTGCAGAAAGGAAAGATGGCAAACATAATGAAATGGAAATGAAAGGAAATGAAAGCAATGAACAAGTACTAAGCAATGAACAAGTACTTACATGTAGACCAAGATAGCTTGACTGATTGATGTGACACTCAAGAAAGTACATCACTCTTATAGAGTGAACACACACACTCAAGTACCATATGCTTATGGGATAACTCCCAAAGTGACACGTGGCACTCTCTCACACAAAGACTCACAAATACACACTCTTTGATTATGATTTCCTCAACATCCCCCCTCAAAGCAAAGAGTGTGAGACCCAACACGCGAGGAGTAGACCAATCCCCCCTCCCCCGCAATACTGCAAAGAGCAAGCCCAACTATACAACACCTCCTGTGTGATAGTGACTTCTGAGTCAGCTTGCGACCGGCAGTGAGAAACATCAATCGTCACCCCCCTTACTTTGAACCGGGTGTCAATACATCATATCAAAGTAAAACCAATACACGTTTTTGGGAGACAACCCAGGATAGAGGACCCTTATTGACCATCACACATCACACTGTCTATTTCATCCATTTTATGCATAATGCAAGTGCAGAGCACCCATACACACATAGAAGAAATCAGAAACAATAATCTTTGTCATCCTCATCGAGGGTGATATGGGCAAAAAGTGCATGAATGTCGTCAATGGCGGGAAACTCGTCTGGTGGATCAGCAGCAGTGGCAGCAGATTAGCATGGTGTTGTTCTTGTTCTTTCTCCTTCTTCTTGAAGCAATTTGCTTCCATGTGACCCTTCTGCTTATAGTACCTGCATATGATGTTCTTATTGGCTTCCCATGTGCTGTGGAAGCTGAGAGCTTCTTCAGTGCGTGCAGAAAAAGTAGAATCCTTGTTCCGGCGATCTTTTTCAAGAAGAAGAGCCACCATATCATCAAATGTGGTGGTAGCCAACCTAAGTACTTCAAGGGTGTTCTCAAAACGAGAGATCCCTTCCATACTCTTCATAAGGACCGCCATTTTATCCTCAGCGTCTGGAGGGCATTTTAAGCTTGACAGTTGTTGCACAAGAGATTGGAGTTTTGCTAAATGATCACGAAAGTCATCATTGTCCTCCATTTTCAACTTTAAAAATTGCAGCTTCAGAAAAACTTTGGAGTTTGTAATTTCGTTACCAAATAGGGCCTCCATGCTCTTCTGGATCTCCTGGGCTGTCGATTTGAAATCCACATGATGAATTAAGGAATCCGCCAAGCAAAGCCTACGGCATTGCGTTGCTTCCACACTTTGGGTTGCTGAAGATCGTCTTAGTAGCATCTACTTCATTGTCGTCAATCACGTCCCATACTCCTTCTTTCATAAGAAGCAGCTGCATCTTGGTTTGCCAGGTGGGAAAGCCTTCCCCCTTAAACTTTTCGACCACAACAGATGTAGAATGGAGTGATGTCATGGCTTCGAGTGGCTATGAAGTCGGTGAAGAGGAGTAGAAAATCAGATCTGGGTCTCGACCTTCTTTATCAGGTTGGGCAGCAGTCAGCAAAGCCCTCTTCTGACATTCACAGGAACTGCCTCTACACCCAGCTTCTACTGAACGCAAACAAGAACGATGCCTTCATCTCCTGAGCAGGGCGGGCTCGCCATAGCCAGTTGTCGAAGAAAAGCTCTGCAGAAGAACAGAACAAGATGTTGCTGACCTGAAAGACAATACGCCGCTATTGCTAGACATTTTCTGCTGTTAGATGGGGGTGTCGACTCAAAGAAACGAGCAGCGACTAGAGCTTGGGTTCCTAAACGATGCAGATAGAAGATGACTGTCGATAGTCCCTGGCAGCAGATTACCTCGCCAAGAGTGACGCCAGGAGTGACGCTCAGGTCTTTCTAACGGTAAGTGCATGCTCCATTGGCGATGTTATCGTCAGAACATATGCCGCCAATCAGAAGATCACACGGGCTGGTGAGGGGAGCTAAGCGATGCTCATGAAGAGGCTTTAGAGAGAGGAGATAGGCAATGGGAGTGGGCAACCAAAGGAGGAAGACCAACTTCCATTTGTGGGTCGGCCTTCACCCCCAAGGGTTGCCCATGGAGAAGCATGGCTCTGATACCACATGAAGGAATAGGAGAGCAAGCTAACTCTAGGTGCAAAAAGGAAAGATGGCAAACATAATGAAATGGAAATGAAAGGAAATGAAAGCAATGAACAAGTACTTACATGTACTCAAGAAAGTACATCACTCTTATAGAGTGAACACACACTCAAGTACCATATGCTTATGGGATAATTCAGACTCACAAATACACACTCTTTGACTATGATTTCCTCAACACTGTCCACCAAGATACAACTTGGACTATCCACCAAGATGCAACCTGGACTGTCCACCGCAAAGCGTGACTGGTGAGTCAACGGAGGCACCAAGCATCCTCAGGGGAGTCAGAGATCAACACAATATCATCAGCATATAACAATAGGGGGATCCAAGTACCTGCTAGCTTGGCTCCTCTGTCCCCCAATCTCTCAATGTAGTAAGAAGCCTCATCCACATACATACCAAACAATGAAGGAGATAACGGGCAACCTTGCTTCACTCTTATAGTGGAGTGAACCAAAGTAGAGACCCCCTGTGTGTACATGAGAGAGAGAGAGAGAGAGAGAGAGAGAGAGAGAGAGAAAGAAAGAAAGAAAGAAAGATTTTATTAACGTCTTCCAAAAGACCGAACTCGGCCTATGAGACAAATCGGAGTACCTGTATGGGGTATCCTCTGTCATCCCAACAAAATGAAAAAGTACTGAATAAAAAAGCTGAATCTGGGTGTGCAGGGGATGGAGCTCTATTACTAGGAGAATGCAAAGCTATATGCATGGAGTATACAATCATGATATGCAACCTAGCTAGCTCCATCCTGTACCATACTGGGGGTATAAAATGGTATACATCAGTGAAGGGGGTGTCCACAGCTCCCTGAAGAACATGCCTGGGTGTGCTCTGAAGCGAGCCAGTCGCTCCGCACCCTCTCTGTGAAACTGAGCTCTGATCTCTATCATCTCTCTCTGGTATAGGCGTGGTGTCCGAAAGCCAGGTGTCCTCTGTCTCCTGCGGGCTCTAAGTGTCTCTGCTCTCTGGAGAGTAATTCCCTGCCGTGTAGGGGCTGGGAGGGGTATGGATCTCTGAAAAAATGTAGTAATCTGTGTCTGTCGCCCCCCCTCTGGAGCTGTCTGAGCCTGTAATAATGTCTCTCTGTGGCGTTGTATGTCTAGAATGTATCTCCCCAGTATGCGCTGGTCTGCTGTCTCAAAGATCTGGCGTAGGGAATGTGGCTCTCTGAATAAAATGGGATATCTCTCTCTCATGGCTGTATATGCTCTGCATCTGCATACATAATGCTCCTCACTCTCCACCTCCTCTCTGCACAATCTGCATACCCTCTCCTCTCGGGGGATCCGTGCTGCTCTGCCAGTCTCAATCTCCAATCGGTGTGATGAAACTCTGAGCTGACCAATAGCCACTCGGGAGCCGTGTGGTAAAAAGCCCTCCATGTATCTAGGCCTCTCTATAAATCCATCATCAGTGATACTCATGAAGTGATCTCTGTAGTATAGCATCTTCGGTGGAAGAGGCTGTGTAGGCGATATCCATGTCTCTCGTGTATAGAGCTGCCATAGATCCTGTCTCAATACTCTGTTCCTCTCACTATGAGAGAGACGGATATGTGGTGCATCCCTGTCATACTGGAATGGTGGTAGATGATCCATGTCTAGGCCATGCTGTGAGAACCAATGTGTGACCTGTGCATACCATGATCCTCTGTCTCCTGCCTCAGCCAACTGTCTAGATGCCTGAAAAGCTCTGTATGATAATCTGTCCTGTGGCATCTCTCTGAATCTGTCTAGCAGGCATATAGTCTGAAATATGGCCTCTACCATCATAGGAGGCGCAGCAAACTCTGCTCGGATAATGTCATGAGGTACTGACGGTTTGCTGCGTATCATGCGTGCCATCATGAGGGCCTGTGGTCTCTCTATCTGTGTCCACCAATGAGTAGCAAGGCCTGGCGCCCATACTGCTGCTCCATACATCAATGCCGGTGTGACTAATGTGTCAAATAGCCACCCCTTCGTCCGGGGCTCCTGAAAATGCGCCTGGTGGCACTGTCTCTCTAGCATAGCCAATGCTGCATATCCCCGTGTCAATCTAGCTCTGGCTGCTGAACCCATGGTAAAGCGTGTGGCTGCTGCAGAGAAGGTAACCCCTAGGTACACGTATGATGTCACCACCTCCACCTGGCATCCTGCGAGAGTGAATGTCAGCTGACTCCTGCCCTGTCCCGATGTATGAAAGACCATAACCTTGGTTTTCCCAAGGTTCACAGTAAGACCCCTCTGTGTGCAGAAATCATGGAGTGCATGTAGATGCTGCTGTAGACCACCTGGGGACTCAGACACTAATACAATATCATCAGCATAGAGCATAATATGTACTGAGGTACCTGCTAAATCAACTCCATCTCCGCCTCCCCGTGTAATGAAGTCAGCCACCTCATCAATGTATAACCCAAATAGCGTGGGGGAAAGTGGGCATCCTTGCTTCACACCAATGGTGCTAGCAATAGTCTCGGACATACCTCCTGGACATCTGACTCGCCCAAAAACCTGCTCATATAATGCATAGATGCCCCATGTCATATCTGCTGGTATGCCAAGAGACTGCAGGCGCTGAAAGAGCCTCTCTCGTGGTACTGTGTCAAATGCCTTGCGGAAATCCACAAAGCAGCAATAGAGCTTTCTCTTCCTCACTCTGGCCTGGTCAATCATACATCTCAAAGTGAATACATGGTCAGTGGTAGAGAAAGCTCTCCTGAAGCCTGCCTGCCCTGATGAGCGTAAACCTGCTCGCTCAGCATATAAGCTAAGCTCCTGCTCCAGCACTGCACCATAGAGTTTGGCTAGCACGTGGCCAACCATAACCGTCCTGTAGTTGCTCGGATCGAGCATATCCCCTGTTTTGTGAATCGGCACAATGGTGTGCATCGTCCACTCCGCAGGCAAACCCTCTGCTAGTGCCCTGTTAAACAGGTGTGCAAGAAAAGGAGCTAAAGAATCTACTGCATATATGAGATGCTCACCCTGCAGGCCCATATGGTCGGCGGCCCGTCCATGCTGTAGGCGGCGGATAGCTTCCTGTACCATCGAGTGGGTAAAGAAGCTAGCTATGGTAGGTCGAGGCTCCTGTGGCTGAGGTATAGGTGGCTGCTGTGGGGCATGGTATAGACCCTCTGCATATGTGTGCCATGTCTGTGGGTCTGCAATAGGTGTCGGGGTCCGGGGCTCTCTGAAGTGCCGCCATGAGACAGGGCTATCTCTACTCATGAAGAAATGAAAGATCTCTAGCTCCTGTATCTCTGCAAAGGCCCGCCTTTTGCGGCGAGTAAGTCTCCTCATCTCTCTCCTCGACTCCTGCTCTGTGATGGCTCCCAAGGCTCTCTGTATGCGGAGTCGTGAGTATAGGGCTCTGCACTCGTCATCATACCATCTGTTCTGGGGCATAGTCCCAGGTCTCGCAGGCTCTCCTGAGTGTACACGATGTGGGAAGCTCTCTAATGCAGCCGTGTGTAGGAGTGATGCGAGCTGGGCTGTAATGGTATCCATAGAGAGAGAGCAAGAAAGAAAGAAAGATTTTATTAACGTCTTCCAAAAGACCGAACTCGGCCTATGAGACAAATTGGTGTACCTGTATGGGGTATCCTCTGTCATCCCAACAAAATGAAAAAGTACTGAACTAAAAAGCTGAATCTGGGTGTGCAATAAGTACAATGAGTGGGGAGGGGATGGAGCTCTACTACTAGGAGAATGCAAAGCTATATGCATGGAGTATACAATCATGATATGCAACCTGGCTAGCTCCATCCTGTACCATACTGGGGGTATAAAATGGTATACATCAATGAAGGGGGTGTCCACAGCTCCCTGAAGAACATGCCTGGGTGTGCTCTGAAGCGAGCCAGTCGCTCCGCACCCTCTCTCTCAAACTGAGCTCTGATCTCTGTCATCTCTGAGAGAGAGAGAGAGAGAGAGAGAGAGAGAGAGAGAGAGAGAGAGAGAGAGAGAATTGCACTGATATCTTGGTATGTTTATAAAATGGTCAGTGAAGTCAGTGCAATACACTCCAACAAAAAAACAAAGTTGCCATTTATTACCAAAAAAGAGGAGCAATACATTTTGGGTCCATGAGAGTGGTCCCAAAGTCAAGTGACTTAAAAAAATGAGATATTTCACATTCAAACAAATAAGAAAGAATAGGTGTCGGCACATGTCGAAAATTTTATCATCAACGATGAAAATACAAAACTGCTAGAATAAAGCATTCATACTTCTTCACAATGAAATACACCCACCCATATTGGTCTACTACGAACGAATCAAAGAAGGTGTTTACCTTGTTTCATATAATATCCTTGATATAACATTGAACTACAAACTAATGTAAGTACTAAATTCCATTGCCCCAGCTTTGAAAAATATTAAAAACCAGAAACTTTGACCTGCATATAGAACTTGAAAGATTCCGTAATACTTTGGATCTGAAAGTCCATTCATCTGAGTAAGTTGTGTGGTAACCTCTTCAGCTGTTGCCATAGGGTCAAGATTGAGAACCTGAAAGTACATACTGTAACTTAAAATAAATTCCAAATTTATAACAGTGTCTTGCAGAAGATGGTCTCAGGTTAGTGAGAAGAAACACCTCCAATAGATTTGTCAATCATACCCTTATGCAAACCATATGCATCCCATGGTTAATTAACCATTTTGAGTGCGAGTTTGATCACAAAAGCCAGAAGGGCATACAAACACCTTTGTCATTTCAAATTTAGGCATGAACCCTATTGTAAATTAAAAACACACATGTTCTGGGCAATCCCAAAAGGCATGCTTGAAATCCTCGATGGCTGTTTTGCATCTTGGGCATATCCCTGATCCTTTTGGACACAGCTCTCGAAATGGGAGGGGGAACATTTTTGGGCTGCAATGTACATGGTCCCATTGGGTTTTGGGTAAAAAGATTGGTCCAGCAGAGGAGAGTAATAGCCTTTTTGGATTTGCAAGATTTACATGCCTGTGGGAGATTTGGTCTACGAGGAACACTCTGGTCTTTGTTAATGATGGCATGCAAAGTGTAGATCCTAAGAAAGTTATCTGTTTAGTGAAAGCTAACATTGCTAGTCTGGTGAGTGTAAACAGACCGGAGTTAGAATCAATGAAACTACCCACTAAGAGGATTTTGGATTGAGCAGTTTCTGTGGGTAGTTCTTCTCTTGATTGTTTGAGAAGACTATCCCACACTTTATGTGTACTCTTTTCTTATTATTAAAATAAATACATCTTCACTATATAAAAAAAACACACGTGTTCTATCAGGTAATAGAGCCAAGTGGTGTTTCTCCTCCTCTTTTTTGTCCATAAGAATGATTTGAAATCTTAACAAATATCTTTTTCAATGTCAAGTCCTCCAATATTTAACTAGAAAAAATACATCTACTAGGTATATAAGATGGTGTGAAGCAAGGACATTGATGTCAGCATACATAACATGACTCCTATAATAAAGTTTATCATTGGCTAAGCCAACCAGACTATGGTACTTCCAAATGGTTGAAACATTACTGCAGTAGTCATGTGATCTACATTAATGACCTGCTGCGGCAAGGACAATACACATGCGTCCTTCACCTTAAGATTGAGAGCTCAAAAGCCTCATCAATCTTCTTGTTCAGATAGATCGGGGTGTTGGACTTACATCCTCTTCCCCAAAGGAGGTCCATGAAAGGTACAGTTAACTGTAAATAATCCCTCACCGACTTCTTAAGAAAGACGATGAATCCCAAAAAACACCCGAAGTTGCCTTACAGTCTTGAGGAACTGGCTAGATCTATGCTCATTCCATCTCGAGAAATCCAGTGTCCTAGATATATGCATCCTCTTTTCAAGACCTCACACTTCGTATACTTGGCATACAACAACTGCCATCTGAAAATCCTCATATGTTCAATGTGCTCCACCAAAGTACGACTATATATCAAGATATCATCTAGAAACACAACCACTAATTTCCCTAAATAATCTCTAAAGAGCTCATTCATCATCCGCTAGAAAGTACTAGCAGCATTTGTGAGCTCAAAAGGTAACACGAGAAACTCGTAATGGCCACACCGTGTGCAGAATCCCGTCTTAAAGACATCTTCCTCAGCTATCCATATCTAGTGATAACCAGTATGAAGGTCAATCTTCGTAAAATAGGCGGCTCCTGCAACCTATCAATCAAATCGCCTACTCTCGGAAGGAGATATCTATTCTTGATCGTAACTTTTTTCAACTTTTTATAGTTAACACACATTCTCCAACTTCCGCCCTTCTTGTGCTTCAGAAGTATTGGTGCCCCTCAAGGAGATTTATTCTTAGGAATCTCTCCCATCCTAAGATATTCCAATAACTATCGCATAATCTCATCCACTTCCAGCTAGCTCATCCAATAGGGCGCAATGCTCACAAGCTGAGACCCTCAAACTAAATCAATTTTATGATCAACCGACCGACTGGGCAGAAGACCATAAGGTAACTCAGCTGGAAAAACATCGGCAAACTTTGCCTGGTGTTCTCTAAATCCTATGTCTCCCATACATCAGCACTAACTGTATTAAACTCACAATTAGTATCAGATGACATGGTATCTAGAACACATTGAACACCTCATACTGAGAATCCTTTACTATATTACAAAGTTCAAGTAAGTTTACAAGAGTAGTGGATGGGACATCAAAATCACCCTGTAGACAAAATTGGACACCGTCCATGACGAAAGATATCTTATGACCCTTCCAATCTATTTGTGCATCATGGTTACACTTTCGGCTCATCCTCTTTGTCGTCATCCATTCATTGAGTCTTGTAGTCACTGTCATTCTGTCCTATGGGTTTCCATCTCACTGTGACCATTGCTCATTGTGCATGGCCCAATGAGCAGTTTTTTTTTTTTTCAGAAAGAGACTTCTGTTAAGTATGAAAAAGACATACAACAATCACAGCAATAAGCCGGAAAAGAATAGAATCGCCCCAATATGTAAGGTGATTTCAACCATTGAGGAGCATCATGATGCCATGAAAGACCTGTGGGACTAGAGGAAAAGAAAATGCCATGGTCCCACTCCCACATAAGTATAACGCGCTTTGCCTGCGCAGAACGAGAGGACCCCTGAATACGAGCCCAAGTAGCCATAAGAGTATCGATGATATCACCCCATATA
The DNA here is from genome assembly GCF_041138505.1 of Cibotium barometz. Taxonomy (NCBI): domain Eukaryota; kingdom Viridiplantae; phylum Streptophyta; class Polypodiopsida; order Cyatheales; family Cibotiaceae; genus Cibotium; species Cibotium barometz. The sequence goes on from NC_141053.1 coordinate 19,979,229, forward strand.
GTACTAATGCAATGAGAGCCAAAAATCTGGACACACTCAATAGCCTCCGTGCATCTAGCTCTCCAGATCTGCCATGCTGTAATACTAGCAACAATCTCCCAACTGGTGGGTGTCAATCCTCTGTTTGGGGGGTGTATAATCAGAGTGAGGGACATCCTGCAATAAACCATGCTGGGCAATACCTCTACGAATGAAAATAGGAGAGTCTGTACCACTACCCTCATAAAAGAGCTGCGGACCGGATTGGGAGAGCCAAGCAACTGCTCCACAAGTCACATGCATGGCTCGGCCACTCAATTTGCCCATAAGTTGGGCTACAGAACCCCAAATCTGTTGTGCAGTGCTGCATCCCCATAAACAATGTTGTACAGTCTCAGAATCTGCCGCACACCTAGGGCAGGAAGGTGCTACACCGAAAACCGATCTCCACTGATTGGTGGGGAGACCACCATGTAAGAATAAGAAAAAGAAATGAGAGATCTGGCTCCTTCTGTATGAGTGCCAAAGTCTATGCCAATATCTACGCTGTACCACTAAAGAAATATCATAGCTCTCCCAATGAGGCTTGAGAGTAGGGGTCCTATGCATCTGTCGAATGAGGAGAAGCCTGGCATTCCAGACGGTGAAACTGAAAGAAGGAAGGCTTTTCAAAGGATCAAAGGCATCAATCCACTCCCACTCTCCTGGATCCCACTTAAGATATCTGATAGGACTGCCACCATATAACCACAAACACCAAGAGCCATGAGTCACTATCGGAGGAGAAGGGTCATTGAACCAATGCTTCCCCGAACGACCAACAATCCTCACTGGACTAAGCGTAGTATCTGGGATGATCTCCTCCATACTACATCTCCTCAATCTCCCTCCAGGCATGATAGAGTAAATGATGCAATCTATAGCCTCCTGGCCCGGGAGAGCAATGAGCAGTTTGTAACAACGTGTGGAAGTAATACAAGTGATTTAATCTTCTTCGCATTTGTTCTTGTGCTATGTGAGAGCTGAGGACTCTAGGACATATTGTCCAGAGTAGAACCACCCCTCTCTCAATACGATGCTATAGTCAGAAGAGGTTCAATTACGTACCACCTAGGGATCTCTTTCCACCCTTCCCTATGGCAGCCAACCTTGGTAATCCCACCTTCGGTAACAGTGCTAGAGTCCAAGCCAACCCTCCTAGTCCATCCAATCCTCCTGGTGCGGAACCCCTTTTCCACGATGCTGGGCCAGGTCAATGTCAAGCTTCCAACTTTCAAGGGTCCTCTACTGAAGACGCAGATGACCACATCCGTCAACTGTTCATCTCTATATGCAAGAGCCGAGGCCTTGAGCGGGAGGATGCCTTGTTGGTACTCTTTCCGTCCACTCTTCAAGGCTTTGCATACAAGTGGTTCAGTCAATTTCCAACTGACCACTTTGCAGACTGGGCCACCTTGAAGAACACCTTCCTCCACACCTTCCGTCCTAGTAACTATGAGGACTGCATTCTCCAGGATCTAGGAAAGCTGCAGCTACTGGACGGGGACAGGGTGTCACAACTTATGATACAAACACCAGTGTTGATGGCCTGCCAACCGACTTACCCTGGCGATTTTATGGTGCATCAGTGGGTGACATGGGCCTTACCCAGGACCACCCAACAGAAGATCTGGGAAAGTAGGCCAGCACCAACCACCTTGCTAGAGTTCCAAGAGTCAACTAGAGAATGCACGCCTAATGTTCGAATGTGAGGTGAGCTCGGCACCTTCTCCAACCACATCACTAGATGACCCGCCGGTGACTCAGCTGAAGAAGGAACGAGAGGCTCTAAGACTGAATCAGAAGTCCCAAAATGAAGAGAGCACCCTGCTCCAACTCAAAAAAGAGATTGAAGAATTAAAGACCTGGCAAGAAGCTAAGAAGGGGCGGTGGTGTGCCATATGCCAGTCTCCTAGACACACCGTCAATGAGTGCCAGAGGAGACGGTACAGTCCTGCGGGAAGGGTGGGCATGAAGATAAAGATTGTTACTATCTGAAGGGATTTCGCCAACTTCATCACCAGCAAACCCCAAATCCCGTTGTAGCAGCTTCCAACCCTAGCCACTATGCCACTGCTTCCCTTCCTACCCTGCCAACCTTCCAAGCTGTCACACCTTCCCTTTGCCAACCTTCCCCTCAGATGACTAACCTTCCACCACTCATCCCAATCCACCCATGCCCCCCACCATGGCAACTGCTCCCACCAACAACCCTCCTACTCGTCCCCCTCCACCCTGGAATTGGCCGGTAATGTGTTACAGATGCGGGGTGTATGGTCATTACGAAAGCTAGTACCCCCAACCTGAAGGAGCACCACCATGTCCGCACTGCCCAGAATCCAAGGATCATTATATCTTAGGCTTGCATTCATGGGCCCTCTCGTTCTGCGCAGGCGAAGCATGTGATATTTGTGCGGGAATGGGACCGTGGCATCTTCTTTTCCTTTAGTACCACAGGTCTTACATGGCATCATGATGCTCCTCAATGGTTGAAATCACCTTACATATGGGGGTGATTCTATTCTTTTCCGGCTTATAGCTGTCATTGTTGTATGTTTTTCTCATACTGAATAGAAATCTCTTTCTGAAAAAAAAATATTAGGTAATTGAACAAGAAGTCAAATTTGGGAGTTCAACATAGTTACAAGAAACGATTCATCTATTTCATCATTTCACCTTTATAGGTTTTTTAAGAAAATTGAGATGGAGGAGAAGATGTAAAGACGAAGAAGAAAACGAAAAAGAGAATATTAATCAAATATAGGAGAAATGGTGTTTCGGTTGGGACTCTTTCAATTCGTTTCGAAACGTTTCGTCCGTTTCACGTTTCGTATGACAAAACGGGTTTTCATATGACTATGCTCCCACTGTACTAAAATCCACTTCACACACGAATGTGACCACATATATGCCAACAAAATTGATAGTGATTTGGTAGATATGGACCCATCAATTCACCTTGCCACCCTCACCTCCCAACCCACCAACACCATATATTCTACAGCCATAGCTAGCTTTCCATACAGCCCCCACTCCAATCCTAAGCCTCACAGCCACACCACACGTTGATGTGTCGAGGGAGACTTGCCACTATAGCTCGTGTGAACACACCACTGTGAGAAACACAATCAACTAGCACCATAACACCAGCAAAACACAAATCCAGAGTACCAATCTACTCGGCTGATATCCTCAGTCCTTTAGCTGACACAGTCGGACACCTTAAAAACCCTCAAACAAATTCAGCTTACTCCTCAAGTCAGACCCAACCTCCAATAGCTCTAATTTTCTCTCCAATGTCCTCAGTTGACCTCCTTTGACACCCAGCTGATACCTGGCTGACCAATTGCTGACTGTGACCTGAATCAGATTTCTGCTGCTAACCCCAGTCAGATATTTGTCCTCCAGGCTCCTTAAAAAAATCCTCAAGCCTCAACTACCTTCAAAATCCTTGCCTCAGAACCTCATAGGACCTCTCAGCACCACCCTACTGACTTCTTGCTTACTAAAATCTGACCTATCTATCTCAGCTGACTCACTTCTGAAGCAGATCTCACCACCCGAGTGTCCTCTGACACTTCCATCCCCTCAAATATCTCAAATCCCACCAAGATTCAACTCCACACACTCAAAGCTGACAGCAGCTGACTGTTTGCTGACCTAGGAGTACCTTCCCCTTCTATTCTATCAAACTGACTACTGCTAACTGAAGTCTGACAGTAAGACCAAGCTTTGAACTACTTCCCTTCAACCAAAAAGATTCTATCTATCCTTCTACACCCTCAGCTGACTGCTTGTGATATTGAGCTGAACCCTATCTGACACTTAAAGATTTAGTTGATGCTATCTGACTCAAACCTGACACAACAGGCTTCAGATCTTCACTCACATATGTTTTCTCTCAACAAGTAATAGAGGGATTCTCCACAAATATATCCTAGCAACAACTCTTCAAATCACAAATACAACCATCAATAGAAACTACAACCACCTTCTGTAGGTCTCCACCTTCAAACACAGTAAGGAATAACTGAGCAAAGCATTGGATTTATCCAAGTTCTAACAGAGCTGCACTCCAGAGATCTTAGGACACAACAACAGCCTCCTACAAGATCCTATGTTTCCCTTGCAACAACTGCTCTGAACAGACCCAAGCTTCCTCACACTATTCCCGCATCTTCTTCCAAACAATCTCTGCTGTCTCAAAGACCTTCAACCCACACAAATAAAACAGCAAACACACTGTCCAACAAGCTTCCACAGAGTTGCTTCATAAAACCCCCATCTCTCTCTCTCTCTCTCTCTCTCTCTCTCTCTCTCTCTCTCTCTCGCTCCAAATGTGCCACGCCGCTTTCTTGGCTGTCCTCGTCGACTACTCCCTCCATTCCCCTGTGCATGCAAAGCTCCTCCTTCACTTAACTAGACTGACAACAACTAGTTCTATTTAGAAGGTGGCCATGCAATAGCCTCTTATTCCTAAGGTCCCAACCATACCCAACAGGCTTATTCTCTTTTCTATAGTGTGGGCGGGCACCTATTTTGGGCACAAAAAAAAAACTATCATCATTTGCCCAACTCCCCTTGGTTAGAGCATTCATGCTCATCTACATTTTGCTGGCTTACCAAGATGGTCCTCAAGAAATAATAGATCCAAGTCCCAAGAATTATCTTCAGAATTAGTTGGAACATCTGGTATCCATTACCCACTGAATCCTTGTGTATAGTCATAATCCTACACCAGTATGGCTTGAGCCTGTAGCCATTTACTCTTCTGGAATGCCACTAATCATATAAACCAGCCAACTGATAGGTACCATTCTCGTATGCATGCACTACCTTGAAGGGGCCCCCCCATTTGATCTGAAATTTGTCTGGAATGTATTATCCAGCCTATTGTTGTACCTGAGAACTAGATCTCCCTCCTTAATGCCTTTGTCTTTGACAATTTGATTGAAATGTTCAGCCCTTTGGTTGCTTAACTGAATGTAATGATCTAGGGCTTTCTCTCTAGCCAACTGCAATTCCTAGAGATCCAACAGCCTCTCTACATACTCATCCTGGCCACTTTCTTGATGCTTCATCATGGCTTCTTTCCCAAATACAAGATGATAAGGTGAGAAATTAGTGGCTGATCTGACTGCTGTCCTATAAGCCCACAAAGCGGAAGATACATGCAGATCCCACTACTTGGGATGCTCCTCCAAACATTTGGTAAACATAGTGCACAGTTCTCCATTAAACCTCTCCACTAGGCCATTGCATTGAGGGTAATACAGGGTGGAATACGTGTGTGTAATATGTAACCTTTGCATCAGTTCTTGTACTACTTTTCTTCTGAATCCTGGACCCTGATCATGTCAGCACATTCATCCCCAGTTTCTGCCCATTTCTGGTGTCCTTTTGGTCCCTTTTGCATGGCCCTTGATTGTGGGCTGGCCACCCCTATTTTACATATTTTTCTGGGATTTCTCCCAGCCCATATGGTATTTTCCCAGTCGGCCAGCTACTTTGCTCCAGTCGGCCAGCACTACCCACCTATAAATAGGTGGGGCTAGCCTCTCACTTTTCATCTTGTCTTGTACATCTTTTGCTCCCTCACTTATGAGACTACTTGTCTCTCTTGCTTGGGACTGTTTTGCTTCAGTATATTCAGCATAGGTGCTCCATATTGATCATCAGGTTTGGTGACTTGGAGAAGAAGAAGGCCTTCCTCTCCAAAAGGATGGCCCTTAAGGGGGAAAAGATTTATTTGGATGAGGACCTTAACTGGCATAGATAGCACACCGGAAGGAACACATGCCGCATGTGCTTGAGGCAAGGAACGAGGGGAAATGGGCGGTATACAGAGATGGCCGAGTCATCATTACACAGAGGTCGACTTTCCTCCTAACAAGTTATTTGCTGCATTCAGTTCTGCCATCGCTTCCTCTTGAAGAATCTACAAGGTACTGTGCATTGTCTCCTTCAGTTTGCTGGTCAGTCCTTTTCTTATCCTCATATCTGCAAACTGCTAGTTCCTCATGCTTCAATGGGCTGTCACATGCTATGGCCTTGACAAGTGGTGAGAGAGCCGGCTTCTAAAAACAGTTTGGATCTCTTCTTTCATTCATTTCTGCAATCTTGTAAGGGAATAGACACTGCCCTTGCATTTTAGCAAGAGGTAAGACCTTCCCACATGGCCTCTTCTACTCATTCTCTCATGTCTATCGACAAATTCAATGGCTCCAACTTTCATACTTGGCAAATCAAAATCAAGTGCCATCTTATGAAAGAAAGTCTTTGGGACGTTGTTCACCATGCTGCTCCCGAAGATTCCGACATTGAGCAAGTTATCACTTATGCTCCCACTGCCAAGAATGACAAAGCCTATGCTATCATCCTGCTCGGTCTTGGAGATGATTACATTCGACATACAGTCTGCTTCTCGAGCATGGATCACTTTGGATACCCTTTTTGGACCCCGCTCTAAAAACTCTAAGATTGCACTTATGATCTCATTCTTTGATCTATATATGCAGGAGGGAGCTACTATAGCCTCTCATGTCAATTATTTTCGCAGTCTTATGGTTCAGCTTGCATCAGTGAAGTCCCCCATCTCCGAAGATATTGCTATTGCTGTGCTTCTCAAAAGCTTACTTGACACCTATGCTACTCTTGTCACTACCTTCAAGTATCACAATAATCCTACTCTTGAAGGTATCATCAATGCTCTCCAAGAAGAGGAAAGAACAAAACAACAAAAGGAACTGACACTGCATTTTTAGCAAAGAAAGGAGGTTCTAAGGTAAGAAAGCCTTGCACCCATCATGGAAAAACTAATCATATGGAGGACTGCTTCAAGGCTCATCCATGCACCATTTGTGGCCGTGATAATCACCGGGAGAAGGACTGCTACTCTAAAACCTCTACATCAGCCCCTGCATCTACCTCAGCCCATGTTGCTACAGCATCTCCATCAGCAGATCTTGCTGTTCATTCCTCACATGATGAGGAGTGGGCTTTCTGATTACTTCACCTTTCTTGTCTACCACTTTGACCACCGATGATGTAGGTCAAGGGGTTCTAGTGTCTTACTCATTATGCTTTTTGACCTCTCTCTTGTCCCTACCCAAGAGGCAGAGATTGCCCTTGAGGAGGGGATGTCTTCAAGGTCCATCTGTTTGTCTACAGTCAGGTCTACAGTCAGTCTTCTGTCTATCTAGTCTTGTCTGTCTATCTATTTGTCTATCAATCTGACTGTGTCTTGTTTTAGATCCATCTTGTCCCTATCCTTGTGAACCCATATGAGGATATCACTTGAGGAGGGGTGTCTCAGGATCTTTGTCTGTCATGTCTTCTGCCTTGTCTCTCAGTCTATAGGTCTTTATGTCTGTCTTCTAGTCTTGTCCATCTTGTCTTCTAGCTTGTCTCTCAATCCTTGTCTAGTCTCTCTATCTTGGTCTTACCTGACACCTATGCTACTCTTGTCACTACCTTCAAGTATCACAATAATCCTACTCTTGAAGGTATCATCAATGCTCTCCAAGAAGAGGAAAGAACAAAACAACAAAAGGTAACTGACACTGCATTTTTAGCAAAGAAAGGAGGTTCTAAGGTAAGAAAGCCTTGCACCCATTGTGGGAAAACTAATCATATGGAGAAGGACTGCTTCAAGGCTCATCCATGCACCATTTGTGGCCGTGATAATCACCGGGAGAAGGACTGCTACTCTAAAACCTCTACATCAGCCCCTACATCTATCTCAGCCCATGTTGCTGCAGCATCTACATCAGCAGATCTTGCTGTTCATTCCTCACATGATGAGGAGTGGGCTTTCTGATTACTTCACCTTTCTTGTCTACCACTTTGACCACCGATGATGTAGGTCAAGGGGTTCTAGTGTCTTACTCATTATGCTTTTTGACCTCTCTCTTGTCCCTACCCAAGAGGCAGAGATTGCCCTTGAGGAGGGGATGTCTTCAAGGTCCATCTGTTTGTCTACAGTCAGTCTTCTGTCTATCTAGTCTTGTCTGTCTGTCTATTTGTCTATCAATCTGACCGTGTCTTGTTTTAGATCCATCTTGTCCCTATCCTTGTGAACCCATATGAGGATATCACTTGAGGAGGGGTGTCTCAGGATCTTTGTCTGTCACGTCTTCTGTCTTGTCTCTCAGTCTATCTAGTCTCTCTGTCTTGGTTTTATCTTTTGTCGTGTCATAGTCTTGTTTTTTGTCTTCCTCCTAGTGTCCACTTAAGGAGGGTGTTGGAAATAAGTGCACACTAGGTGTACTATTTCTCTAGTCTAGTTTCAGTTCAGTCTTTGTGTCTTGAGTCTAGTGCCATGTGGCACCTCTACATTTATCCCATAAGTGAGTCTACTCAATCTTGTACTTCTCACCTATAAATTGTAGGTGTCACATCAATGAATGCATCAATCTTGTGTCTTGTCTACACTCATCTCAAGGTAACTCTTTGTCTTTCATTTGTGTTCCTGTTTCATTTCTAGTCTGCTCTTGCTTTCATATTTTCTACAATGAGTCCCCTAGACATCAGGGGTGCTCAGGCATTCTTCAGACCTTGGCAGCATGGCTTTGACCCAGCAACGGCCGAGCAGGGAGAGCGCCTCTTCCATGTTACAGTTTGCTTCCCTGGACTCCGCCGTGAGTACTTGCCGCTCCTTTCTAGGCTGGGAGCATTGGTGGGTTCGGTGCTAGAGACCGGCCCCACAGCAGCTTCAGTGGTGGCCAGAGCAACTGGGCTACCTTCCGTCAGAGTTTTGGTTCCGGACATCTCCTCCCTTCCGAAGGTCATTCAGCTACCGAGGATAGGGGGGGGATGGATTGATCAGAGAGTGGAGTTCTCGGGGCTCCTGAACCAATGCTTTATTTGCAGGTAGGTCGGCCATCTGGCCAAGGCCTGTCCTCGCAGGAGACCCCGACCCTCACCGCCGCAGCAGTAGGCCCCTGATGGCCCGCCCACAGATGCAGCTCGGCAGGCAGCATCCAGGACACCTGCTCAGGCCACAGAGACCTCGGAGCTTTGCTCCCCTACAGGAGGAGACCCCTGCGCGACGACTGAGGACCAGGAGATGCCAGCACCCCCTCCGTCACCCCCCTAGTGCCTCGCTTCCACCTTCGCCGCCTCCCGCCCCCTCTCCAGTTTCGGCAGCGGCTCCTTCTCTACCCCCCTCGCCCCCCCCTCCTCCCCCCCCCGCCTGCCTCAGCTCCCCGAGAGGCCCTGGCAGTCCCCTGGCGTTCACCTACAGTCCGGAGGGCTCTGAGCTCTGATCTTGATCGAGCACCGCAGAGGAGACTTACCATGCCGTTTCGGGCTTCACGGATATCATCTATCCGCAGTCGGCTGAGTCGCCTCGGCACTAGACAGCGCTCGGAGGCTTTTGATTACTACTTCACACGGCTTTTTGGAGCAAAGGGCCCCCATGAGCCAGCACCCATCCGAGTTCATGTAGTGATATCTCCGGCCCGCGGGCAGGAGGCACTTGACTCAGCGGTGGCCTTCTCGTTCCCTCTCTGTGGCCCATGCGACCGGGAGTGGACTCTGGAGCTCGCTCTTAGCACTTTGAAGACTCAGGCAGTTGAGTTTTCCCACCACGTGAGCAATCTGAAGGTGACAGATGTGATAGGCCGACTATGGGAGTTGGCTCATTTTTTCTTGGATCCCGGGAGTGGATGCCTCAGGGATTCGCCATTTGGTCGTTCGCATAGTGGCAGACTTAGCACGCGACCCTGGATATGTATGCATACACGAGGTTGCTCTGTCTAAGTGAGAGGCAGTCGCCATGGGACACAGCCACTGGCGCCTGATCCGTGATTCTTGCAGCACACCGGGTGGGCAGATTCGTAGCTGCTCGGATGGGGACTATTCTCCATCCAAGCCGCTTGCGAAGGCCCGCCGTACGGCTGAGACAGCATCCACCTCAGCAAATCATCCATGAGGATCATCTCATGGAATGTACAGGGCCTCGACGGAGCACATTACATACGCTATCGTGGTTGCTTGAGGCAGGAGCTGCAGAGATGCCTGGTTGGTGGCAGTATTGATATTTTGATGATGCAGGAGCACCACTTGGGTGAGAGCAGGATCCGGAGATAAGGTTCGGTAGATGGGACACCTTTTGGTCTGCAGGGTTCGGCCCTTTGGGTGGACAGGGAGGAGTATGCATGGTCATTGCAGATGTATGGCGGCAGGCCATTGTGGATCGAGGGATCATTGTGCCTCATAGAGCACAATATATCATCCTGAGGATGCATGATGAGCTCTTGGGCGTGCTTAACGTCTATGCGCCCAACCATGCTAGTGCCAGAGCAGAGTTCTGGACCCAGGTTACGGATGCATTGCCAAAGGCCGCACATTGGTGTGTCGGGGGAGACTTCAACATGGTTGAGGACCCGGCCGATAGGGTGGGAGGCAGTCATGTTACAGTGCACGGCACGGAGCTTGCAGCTTGGGAGCGATTTTGCATGTCACTGAGGATCACTGATGCATGGCAGCATGGGGCCTTCTCCCGCTCTCAGGACAGTCTTAGTTTCTCTCGGTCGGATTGCCGGCATGGAGGAACTAATCTATCACGGATTGATCGCTTTTATGTGGGCGACTGGTTAGTGGAGCGAGGGGGCTCCGTTGGCATTCTCGCTGGCACCTCATTTTCAGACCATGCGCCAGTTATTTTGACACTTGAGGAGAGGACACGGGAGCCCAGTCTGCAGTTGAGGATCCCAGAGAGGGTACTTACAGATCCTAGCCTCGCTGAGGACATCGAGAGGATCTGGCATGATAGTTAGTGCTCTGACCAGGATGCAGCTGGCTAGTGTGCCCAGGGACTCATCGAGCTTAGCTCTTTTCTGCACGCGGCAGCTTTGACACGGCTGAGAGAGACTCGCGAGCGGGAGCATCGGCTGAGACGTACTTGCTTCGCTCCAGCGCCTTCAGGAGCAGTAGCCTGCATGTGAGTGGGTGGCGTCCCAGCTGAGCCAGGCACACCAAGAGGTTAGAGAGGCAGAGGAGCAGAGACATGAGTTTTACTATCCCCGCCAGGCCTCTGAGTGGACGCAGCTTGGTGATAGAGTGACTGGGGAGTTTTTTGAGATCACTGGACCCCACCATGCTCGAGCAGGAGTCCATCAGCTTGGGAGGCCGGACGGATCGGTAGCTACTGAGCCCGGGGAGATCAGAGCCATTGCCACTGGGTTCTATAGAGACCTACTTTCAGCGGAGCCAGCCACTGAGGCTCGGGATGCTTGCAGACAGACTGTGTGGGCCCATGTGCAGAGGAGGGTCACAGATCGTATGCGTACAATTCTGGGTGAGCCTCTTTTAGAGGTTGAGCTTGCTGAGGCCTTGAGGGTCCTGCCGCGCCATAGTTGCCCAGGGGAGGACGGATTGACGCCTGCCTTTTTTATGCGCTATTGGGACCTTTTGGGGCCAGGCCTCCGCAGGGGCTTTCTGTATGTTTTGGATACTAGGGTGATGCCACAGAGCTTTTCAGAGGGCTTGATCTTTCTTATCCCCAAGGGGGAAGGAGTATCAGATGATATTCGGCACTGGAGACCTATTACGGTCCTCAATACTGTCTACAAGGTCTTAGCAAAGGCCTTGAGTTTGAGGATCCAGCCCTTCCTGGGGGAGTCGATTCATGCTACCCAGACAGGATTCGTCAAGGAGCGTAGTATCCTTGACAACATTTTCACCTTCTGGGAGGCGACGGCCCGAGCTAGATTTCTTGGAGAGGACTTGGTCGTGATGCTTCTCGATTTTGAGAAGGCATACGATAGAGTCGATTGGGGTTTCTTAGAGAGCACTATGCTTCGCCTGGGCTTTAAGCCAGGTTGGATTAGAGGGGTGGCGCGGCCCTGTATTCCACAGCTCGTAGCCAGGTGTTGATTGCAGGAGGACGGGGGCCGAGTTTTGAGCTGACCAGATCAGTCCGACAGGGATGTCCTCTCGCCCCGTTTCTATTTCTCTTCTTTGCTGAGGCTATAAGCATGTATTTGACGGCAGAGGAGGTTGGTTTGAGAGGACTCTAGCTCCCAGTCCGGGGGGGAGGTCTTGCTCGATGCTGAGTTTGCTGACGACATGGGCTTATTTTTGCACGGCCATGAGGCCAATCTTCTTCGGGCAGAGCAGTCGCTCCAGGTTTTTAGTGCAGCTTCGGGAGCATTGATCAATTGGCGCAAGACAGTGGCCTTTTGGATCAGTAGCGCTCCCACTCCGGCATGGAGCCCAGACCCTGGTTTTAGATGGATTCCTCCTGGCACAGCTGTGCGATATTTGTGATGCTAGATTGGACTTGATTTGTCAGTTGAGCAGCAGATTGCCCCGCTTCTTCTGAGCATTCGAAAGAAGCTTTTGTATTGGAGTACAGCTCGGCTATCCTTGGCTGGGAGGGTGGTGGTGGCAAATCAGGTGCTTTTAGCGACCATGTGGTACATTACGTCTTGCTCGATCTTCTTGAGTTCTTGCATCAGCCAGGTACAGAGGCTGATCAGGAACTTTCTTTGGTCCGGGCGGGATGGTCAGCCAGCTCGGGCAAAGGTTGCTTGGGCAGTTATTACACTTCCGCTGGCTCAGGGAGGCTTGGGCATTATAGATCCAGTCGATCAGAGTAGAGCCTTATTGGGGAAGCTTATTGTTCGGGGGCTGCTTCCAGGCGTTGAGCCTTGGAAAGAGCTTCTCTTGCAGCGGCTGCACGCTCGGGCTCCCCCAGCAGGGGGCACTTGGGCACCAGAGATTCGATGGATCTTCATAGAGATGAGGAAGACAGGCCTCAGTAGAGGATGGGAGGACAGATTTGCTTTGAGCATCCTGAGAGCTTGGGAGCTGCTGAGACCGGGGCTCTCTCAACAGCGACCTCCTTCTTGTGTTGAGGAGCGGGCCAGACAGCCGCTCATCTGGAGCCCAGCGGTTCGCACAGAGCAGGGTCATATGCTGCGTTCTCGGCCTCGTCTAGCCTGGGGACCTTTGGCGGCAGGCCCAGCACGTAGCTTTGGAGACTGGCAGGCCTTTTGCAGTCTCCCAGAGGAGATACAGGTGGAGAGGCTGAGTCACTTCAGAGGGGGGTTGATTATGAGGGATCACATTCGGGAGGCACTCACAGAGGAGTGGTTTACGCCTCTCGAGCTAGTGGCCCCACGGTGGATGGGAGCCTTTACACAGTTGGAGATCCTGATTGCTGTCAGAGCTTGCACTGAGGATGGCAGTTGCCTCTACTATGAGATTCAGGATGAGGGCAGACTTCAAAGAGTGGAGGTGGAGTCGCCTTTGGTTGCAGAGTGCACCTTTCAGAGGATACGGGTAGTGGCCACCGCTTCTCGGAAGTGGCATATTGACCCAGACCCTGCAGATGTGCTCCCGGATTGGCGCATATGGGCATATGCAGCGCGCCCCTTGGCCCGGCTACAATGGGACCCTGGTGAGTACGAGTGGCATGATCCTTATGCAGCCCTTGAGGCCACAGAGATCACCTTTTTTCAGTATACTGTTCGCCTGGGGCGGCATATTTTGACGGCGAGGAGGATGGTCTCTCCAGCTGCAGCGGGGCATTGGCGGCTACAGGGACTTTCACAGGAGTTCCTGGAGGATTTTTGGGCCCAGCTCTGGGCTAGTCGACAGGCCCGCAGGATCTCGACTTTCCAGTGGTTGGTCGCCCACAGGGGATCAGCAGTTGGCACTTGGCTTGTCTACGGCGGTCTTCCGGCGGCCTGCGTCTGATGCGGCCACCCTATGGAGACACAGAGACATTGCCTTTGCGATTGCCCTCAGGCGTAGCAGATTTGGCTACGGATGCTGCGTATTCTGGCCCCTCTCTCTCCAGAGGGTTTGTATACGTGGGGTGCCGCTGCTTGGTCGACTTCGTCAGGGCCTGCTATGGGCTATGAGACGGAGCAGGACAGTCAGGCCATCAGATTCATTAGGGGCCAGCCTCGCCTTGTTCCTTCACCGGATTTCTCGTCCGCCAAGCTGGACACAGGAGAGGGATCTACGATGGGAGCTCCTCATCAGCCTCACCATCTGGTTCACCTGGAGGGCCCGATGTTTCAGGGCCTTTGAGGGGAGATTGGAGCCACCAGCAGAGACTGTACGGGGGATTTGGCAGGAGTTGATCCACACCCTGCGAGGACAGTATGACCGCATCCGGGGTGACTCGGATGAGGCGATCTTGCGGCGTCAGGCCTTCCACACCACCTGGCGCAGCGGCCCCTTCTATACCCTACACGCGGGGTCCCCCCGTTGGCATTACAGGCCACCTGTATGGCTTTTCCCCCCTCCTATTGTATGATTTAGCTCCTCAGTTCTTTGTACTGATGTTTGTACTTTTCAGCACCTAGGGAGAGTCTCCCGGGCTGCCTTGCTTTGTCCACTGCTCTTTTTTTCTTGCGAGCAGGAGAGGATCTTTTGTAGCCCTATGGGCGTCTTTATATAACTAATGAAAGGATCTTTTCTCGAAAAAAAAAAAAAGATAGACTCTTGCCTGTTTATTATCAAGCAAGTGATTTCCAATCGCCCCACAAATTTTTTGGAATCTTCATGCGGCAACCCGTGGAAAAGTAATAGGTTCCTTAGTGGAGTCACCAAAAGGATGTGAGGTGACGAGGAGCAATCACTCTTTGCCTCTACAACTCCTCTCTGTCAACCCTCAACCCTTAGAAGATATGAGAGGAACACCCTAAGACTCTTTGTTAAATCCCCAAACAACCATGGCCAACCCTTACTCAACAAACATAAATCTCCCAAGAAAATTTCACACTGATTTTATTCCAAATAAGTAGATATGGTATAATACTAGATATTGGGTAAGTATACACCCAATTGAAAAGCAAACCACTAACACACTTGAATGGAATAAAAAAACACAACTCTTAGTCTCACATAAAAAACCCCATGAGAATAAGGACCATCCAACCCATCACAATAGCCATCCCAAGGAAGATAAACATTGTTGATATATATCAAAGAAACCTGATTCTATACAAAAAACCACTGCTAAAAACAACGACGAGGTAGATACATGACTTTGTTTATCAAAAGATACAAAACATCCACATAAAGTCAGTTACTATCCACATCTTCTTCTTCTACTATTTCTGCATCTATTACCCAGTCAAGAAGATCTCGAGCAATATGAACATTTCCCAACCCTACTGGTAATTGGAGTAGGACAAACCACTCAAAATCAATGCAGAAAGAACCTACAATGCTGAGTGAAAAACCCACAGTGGATGTGTTGTAGCCAGGGTTCCAATACAAGAGAAAGAATCATGTGTAAATCTTTTGACCACCACCACACATCTAATACATCATATAACACTTGGATTGTTACAAGTTGTGAATGTTCAATGAGACATAACTCCAACTTATGTTTAACCTTTCTCTCCTTGAGATTGATCTTAACCTATCACCTCAAAACCCAATTGCCATTAGTGAATACTTTGAGAGAGTGCACTCAGACAAAACCCCACACATCACACATATACTCACACAGTGGAATAGAGTGAAGTTTTACAAGGTTTTGAATAGAATAAGCACCACCACAATGACTCAAACTCATTGATACCACACATCCATGATAAAGAGCATCATTTCAAAACAAACTCTCACATCACACATACACAAACAAGATACCCTTGCCCCAATCAAACCCAAGATAATCTTCAATGCTCTTCAAGTGTACAGTCGAGACGTGTAAGTAGCCTCCCCACCAAAGCACAGAAACAACACCAAGCTTCACCAGCCATCAAGGATAATATCTTCTTGTGAACAGCGTATGAATAGCCCCACCCGAATCAAACCACCAAAGAAAATAATGCCTTCTTGTTAATAGCCCCAGCCAACACCCAGACGGAAATGAGGGAAATCAAGAAAATTACGCTGAAACTAATCCCAAATATCATTACCCATGTGCTACTATGCGGTTCGAAGCATATCAAACATGGAAAATAATTACGCTGAAACTAACCCCAAATATCATTACCCATGTGCTACTATGCGGTTCGAAGCATATCAAACATGGAAATCTCTGACAAGATGTATCATCAACTCTTGGGCTATGATGTTCACCCACACACAATCTTGCACAATGCTATATATACAAAATGTAGAGATGCATCTCAAAGCACAATCCCCTCTACTCTGATGATGAACAACCATGCTGTCACACCTACCCTAAATGCAAACCAACCATCATTGCTTGACACACAAACTCCAGAGTTTTATACATATATACATGCTTTTTTTATTTATTTTTCTAGCCTCACAATGTCACATGCCACTTGGTCAAGGTCTCATCCCAAAGGCTCGAGATTGAGGTTCGCAGAGTACCAGGGATCCCTACAGCGGGCAGACTCTATAGATTGCACCATGGAGGAGTAGAGTCTTAGAAGCATTATATTTGTCAGTGCTCCATGAATTATGAGATCAGGGGGAGATCCCACTGCTTATCCAGAGAGGAGTTTGGGCCATTATCTCGGGGTTATCCGCCCACAAGAGGAGAACTCAAACGGATTAGGCCACCACAATAGCAAGGAGGGACCCACCATCTTACCCCTTGACGGGTTAATAAAATCCAATAATGTTTTTGCCATTATTTGAACTTGGTTAGATCTTGAACAAGTTTTATGAATCCAATGAAGTGATAGCTCAAGTGGTAGAGATGTTTGTCTAGGACCAAGAGGTCTTGGGTTCAAAACCCCACATGGTACTTCCTCGGCAGCATCACCTACGGGTGGGCACCTACGAGCTGTGAAAAACGGTAACTATGGGAGGATCTTGGGCCTAAGGCCAGTCAGGGGAAAAAAAAAACAAGTTTTATGACTCATGCCAAGCCAATCATTCCGACAACTAATGTTCAGTGTTTCTTTTTAAAATTTTCTTCGCAAATCTTGGATTAGAAAATTTTTGCATATGTTAGCACTCTTGTCAATAGATGCCTGGCATCGGTCACATGTTGCACATCCTGCAGGGCATTGTTGTCAAGGTGAATTATTCAAGGCAATGAATCAATCATGCAAATGAGAAACTGACGATGGTGCAATGCAACAACCACAGTTGCAAGCTCATTGCAAATGTGTTTGAAACGGATGCCAATGAGTATGCTACTAGAGCTGCGTTGTTCCAAGAGGGCACGCCAATTGCTTTTGAAAGTAAAAAGCTGACAGACCCTCAAATAAAGTGGCCTACGCTTGAGAAAGAGCTTTTTGTTATTATTCATGCTTTGAAAAAGTGGAGACATCATCTTTATGACTCTACTTTTGTGGTATTTTTATTTTATTTTATTTTTTCAGAAACAGACTTCTATTAAGTATGGAAAAAACATACAACAATCACAGCTATAAGCCGGAAAGGAATAGAATCACCCCAATATGTAAGGTGATTTCAACCACTGAGGAGCATCATGATGCCATGTAAGACCTGTGGTACTAGAGGAAAAGAAGATGCCATGGTCCCATTCCCGCATAAATATCACACGCTTCGCCTGCGCAGAACGAGAGTGCTCCTGAATGCGATCCCAAGTAGCCATAAGAGTGTGGATGATGTAACCCCATATAGTACTAATGCAATAAGACCCAAAAATCTGGAAACCCTCAATAGCCTCCGTGCATCTAGCTCTCAAGATCTGCCATGTTGTAATAGTGGCAATAATCTCCCAACTGGTGTCAATCCTCTGTATAGGGGGTGTATAATCAGAGTGAGGAACATCCTGCAATAAACCATACTGGGCAATACCTCTACGAATGAAAAAAGCAGAATCTGTACCATTGCCCTCATAAAAAAGCTGCAGACGGGACTCGAAGAGCCAAGCAACTGGCCCACAAGTCACATGCATGGCTCGGCCACTCAATTTGCCCATAAGTTGGGCTACAACACCCCAAATCTACTGTGCAATGCTGCATCCCCATAGACAATGTTGTACGGACTCACAATCTGCCGCACATCTAGGACAAGAAGGTGCTACACCGAAAACTGATCTCCACTGATTGGTGGGGAGACCACCATGTTAGAATAACCGAAAGAAATGAAAGATCTGGCTCCTTCTGTACCAGTGCCAAAGTCTATGCCAATATCTGCGTTGTATCACTAGAGAAATATCATAGCTCTCCCAATGAGGCCTCAGAGTAGGGATCCTATGCATCTGTCGAGTGAGGAGAAGCTTGGCATTCCGAATAGTGAAACTGAAAAAAGGAAGGCTTTTCAAAGGATCAAAGGCATCAATCCACTCCCACTCTCTTGGATCCCACTGAAGATATCTGATAGGACTGCCACCATATAGCCACAAACACCAAGAGCCATGAGTCACTATCTGAGCGAGAAATCTGAAACCGCTCTCCTCTATAACCGCAAGCAAGAACTCTACTGTGGGCATCATGATACATGCATGAAACTCCCTTGATCCATCTCTGAGAGAAGCCCATATGACTAAGAGTACCCTCAAGGAAGTCCCAATCCACTCTATCATAGGCCTTCTCAAAATCCAAGAGCAGAATGGCGAAGGGCTAATTGCTCGCTTTAGTCCATTCGACAGCCTCCCAAAACGAGAAAATGTTATCAAAGATGCTCCTGCCGTGTAAGAATCCATTCTGGGTATCATGAATAACATCTTGCAAAATTGGCTACAACCTGATGCTCACTGCCTTAGCAAGAATCTTATAGGCACTCCCAAGTACGGTGATAGGTCTCCACTGGCCAATCAATGTCTTATCCCCGCTCTTAGGAATAAGATAAATAAGCCCCTCAGTGAGAGAAGAAGGCATAGAACCTGTGTCCCACATCTCCTGCAAATCCGATGTGATCTCAGCCCCAATCTCATCCCAAAAAGTAATGAAAAAAATAGAGGAGAGGCCATCCTCCCCTGGACACTTACCATGAGGCAAGGCATGAAGAGCATGACTGAACTCTTGCATAGAAAAAGGGGCATCTAGAGCGGCACACATCTCCTCAAATGTGGCAATGCATTCCAAACCTTCCTCTGTGCCCTGTGTCTCAAATCAGAATGCAGCTCAGCACTAAGTAGCTGGCAATAGAAATCGGTGGCAATCTGTCTAACCATCAGAGGATCTGAGTGAAGAGTGCCATGTGAATCCTGCAACTGCCTGACACTATCTCTGGCATGAGATGGGCTGTGAGAAGCAAAGAAATGTTTGTTACATCTGCCACCCATCTGTGTCCAAACATCTGTGTCCAAAAGGATTCCTGGGCATGGAAACGGTACTCCGCGCGCTGCTCAAGAGAGTGATCAAGTTCTGCTCTAACAGTACATAAAGAATCTGCAACCCATTGAACATGAGGATGTTTCTCGTGCTCTTTCTGCAAGGCAGCCAATCTACGTCTAATAGCCCTTTCTAAGTCCAAGGCCTCTTGCCTATTAGACAGGGCACATGTGATATAAAAGTCACTAGTATCACAGAGAGCACAGGCCAGGCTTTGAGAGGCCTGTAAGAAGTCATGAGATCTCCAAATATCAAGCATACGACGCAATAGCTCTGCATCTGAAAATAAATGATCAGGGATGCGTACATGGGGTGCTGATCCATGGCAATTGGGATCTCTAATACATAAAACCACTGGGCAATGATCCGATTTGGAGGTGCCTGTAGCAATCAAAGTATGTCCACCTCTGTCAAGCACCCAATCATCCACATAAAATCTGTCTAACCGTGCATAGATACATCCTATATCTCTTCTCCTGTCAGACCATGAATAAAGAAGAGTGGATGGACTCCTCAAAATGTCATCCTCATGCCAACAATCTCTACCATGAATGGGGAATATAACCCTCTCCCAAGACGCTCTTTCAAGAGGATGCACCAAGCCCTCATGTCCACCTCTTTTATCTGTTGGCATCTCAACCATGTTAAAATCCCCACCAATAATCCAATGGTCGGCAAGAGGCATCAATGTAGTGAGAGATTTCCAAAA
Source organism: Cibotium barometz (assembly GCF_041138505.1). NCBI lineage: Eukaryota > Viridiplantae > Streptophyta > Polypodiopsida > Cyatheales > Cibotiaceae > Cibotium > Cibotium barometz. The sequence continues at coordinate 19,999,155 of NC_141053.1, forward strand.
GGCAATCCTCTCACCTCTATGGTTAGAAGCATAGAGTTTGAGAATACCAATGCGTGTAGTAGCCTGCATAAGAAGGATCCACTCGCTCTCGCAGGCAAAATGACACCATTCCAATGATGCAAGGCAAGATCAAAGCTGAAATAGAGATACAAACACCACCCTTGGTACCAACAGCCGGTGACCAAAAGGTGTGTCCCAAGAGAAGCTTGCCTGATCTCCCACACTGACTAGCATCCAGTTTATGCTCTTGCAAGAGCAATATATCCATAGGTCCACCTGTAACTGCACAATAAAGCTGGGTTTTTACAATTTGTTTCCATGGACGTGGAAAAAAACACCCAAGATCCTGAATGTTCCAAGAGACAATCCTCATAAAGACTCAGAGTAGGAACGACCAGATCTCGTGGTAAACGAAGGACCCCCTTTAGAGGCGGAAGTACGTCTCGCATAGGCAAGGGAGGGGAAATGTGACGATGTAAACCTTACCTCTCTCTCCCACCTCCTGTGAGGGATCCAGATCATGTGCCTGCAAGGCCTCATCCTCCAAAAAAGGGTCAACATCCTGTGAAGCAAGAGGTGCATAGGGGTTAGGGTGCTCCACAGGGGGTGTGGGTGAAGGGGCAGGTACGGGGGTCCGAGGGTGCCTGCCATCCCTAACCACAACCCAACATTCTGTGGTCTGCTATGGCAAAGGAGCAGCTGGAGTCTCGGCATCTACAGAAGGCCTCTGATGGGCAAGACCATGCCGCCTCCTAGCATGGCCCCTCGATCTAGGACAATCTCTAGCAATGTGACCCTATCGATGACAAATCCAACAATGGTCAGGTCTGCCTGCAATCTCCATCCTCTGGCAGAAATGAGATCCGTCAGGTCTCTGAAGTATAACATGATCATCAGTAATCAATGGATCAGGAACAAGCACAAGGACCTGGGGTACACCATCAAGAGTGACAGTAACGGCCGCGGAGGCTGAGGTAGGAGAGCTCGAGAGGATTGGTACCTCTAGAACCCGCCCAAAGGATGCCCCTATGGAAGCTAAAAGCTTCCAATAGGACCGAGGAAGAGCAGGGGACCGTAGTGACACCAGGGTAAGGCGCTGATCCTCCACCACTGGATCAAAGCCCACCTGTTATTACTGAAAGAAGAAAATCTTCCTAGGACCAAGAGGAAAGGGGCTGCTAGCCAAAGCCTGAGAAGTAGCTTCTGAAAAATGAAAGTCCACCTGGAAGAAGCCTCGACCAAGTAAACGAGTATCCTGAAAGTGCACAATCAGCTCCGAAGGGAGAGCTACTAGAAGCCATACACGAGCCTGCGAGACGAACGAGAGGGGTGGGAACCATAAACTCTCACAACAAGGGTAGTCTGGACCTCAAGGTCAATGTCGTGCTGAAGAGAGGTGAGCTCATCTTGTGAAAAATTGATGATTCTCTCGACCACTGGGGGTGATGAGAGATTGGCTGCGGCAGAAAAAGCCATAAGACCAATCAAGAAAAGTGGGTGGCCGACTTGAATCCAGATAAAATAGCTGCTGGGAAAACGGGAGCAGAGGAAGGGGGGCCAAGGCGGGGAGCTGCTGGGGAAGCAAGGGCAAAGGGGCAAAGGGGGCAGCAGAGGGGCAGGCCAGGACTGAAGAAGGCAGGGGGCGGTGGGCAGCAAAGGGGGAGGCGGGGGCAGCAAAAGGGGCTGGCAAAGGCAGGCGGGGGGCAGCAGAGGGACTGGCGGGGGCAGCTGAAGTGCAGGTGGGGACTGAAGAAAGGCTAGAGAAGGGTAGGCGGGGACTGAGGAAAGGCTAGCGAAGGCTGCAGAAAGGACAGGCGGGGGGTTGCAATTGGGCAGGCAAAGGCAGCAGAGGCAGGCGGGAGCAGCAAAGGAGCAGGCGACTTCAGCACGCCAATCTCCGGAACATTGATCCAAACGTAGTTTGGATGCAACTATGGTATGAACTAGCAGACTTCTGTATGTAAAAGACTGTCTGTTGCTGTGAAGTGTTGAAGATCATCACTTTTGTGGTATTTGTGAATAATTCATCTATGAAATATTTTTGCAATTCTCCAAAGCTGAGGGGGAAAAAGGCTTGTTGGTCTGAGCTTATGCAAGAGTTTGATTTTGAGATTCGTTATCGGAAAGGATCTAAGTTGTAAATGCTTTGAGTAGGATCGGCTATGTGAATTAACTTTTATTTGTTGAGATCAGTTTGACCTGTTTGACTGTCTGAAGGGCTTGTATCCCCGTGATGGATTCTTTGGTAGGATTTGGGATATTGTCCAGGCTGAAACGACCCTTATTTTTGTTAGTATGAGGGAATACTCTATTTGGAATTCGCGCTCGCTGAAGCTCTCGCCTCCCCCCTGCTCGCGCCTTCGTCCCGCCTGCTCGCGCCGTCGCCCCCCCCCCTGCCGTCCCAGCCCCCCTTTCGCACCCGTCTACCCCCCCTCTCGTGCCAGCCTGCCCCCCCCCAACCCCTTCCGCACCCGTCTGCCCCCGCTTTCGCCCCCGTCCACGTCCCGTCCCCTGCCCGCCTGCCCCCCCGTGCCTGCCTGCCCCTTTCGAGCCCGCCTCCCCTTCGCGCCTGTCTGCCCGCCTGCCCCCCTTTCGCGCCCGCCTGCTCCTATCCCCCCTTCGCGTCCACCTGCCTGCCTGCCCTCGCCCTTCCCCCCCCTTCGCGCCCTTCCCACCCCCATCTCACGCCCTTCCACTCCTGCTCCCCCTCGCCTCCCCCCCCTCTGTCATCCGCCCCTCCCCCCCTCGCTTTCGGTCTTTCCCTCCCCACTCCGCGCTTCCCCCCGTCCCGCTTCGCCCTCGACTCAGCTTCAAACTCTGATGGAGGCCCCTCTCCCGCCCCACCTCAGAGGGACTCTTTCGCAGCCCCCTCACCCAACCTTGAGGATACCCCCATCAGGCTTTCTCTTTCGCCAGAAGAGGAAGCGAGCCTCGCCGCAGAGGTGGAACGCCTCCACCATCTGCCATATAGTTGGCACCCGTCCCAGCAGAGGGGAGATCCAGGGCTCGGTGCTTGAGACTGGCCCCACAGCAGCTTGAGTGGTGGCTAGAGCAACGGGCCTGCCTTCGGTCAGAGTTTTGGTTCCTGACATCTCCTCCCTTCCGAAGGTCATTCAGTTACCTAGGATGGGGGGGGGGGATGGATCAATCAGAGAGTGGAGTTTTCGGGGCTCCCGAACCAGTGTTTTATATGCAGGCAGGTCGGCCACCTGGCCAAAGCCTGCCCTCGCAGGAGACCCCGACCTTCACCGCAGCAGCAGAGCTCCGATGGCCCGTCCACAGATGCGGCTCGGCAAGCAGCCTCCGGGACACCTGCTCAGCCCACAGAGACCTCTGATTGGCAGCCTCGACAGGGCACCGTAGAGGGAGACAGCCACAGCAGCATGCCCCGAGACCGACGCAGCAGCAGACACAACCTCAGCATCATTGGGTTCCAATGAGGAACAGCTTTGCTCCCCTCCAAGAGGAGACCCCAGCGCAGACTGAGGATCAGGAGATGCCAGCGCCCCCCCCTTCACCTCCACCCCCCCCTCCCCCGTCCCCCCCTCCTACCTCGCTTCCACCCTCGCCTCCTCCCGTTCCTACTCCCGCATTTTCAGCGTCTCTTTCCCCACCCCCTTCTCCCCCCCCCCCTCCCCCTCCGCTCACCTCAGCTCCCCGGGAGGCACTGGTAGTGCCCTGGCGCTCACCTGCAGTCTGGCGGGCACCGACCTTGCTCGTGTACCGTAGAGGAGACCTACCATGCCGATTCGTGCTTCACGGATATCCTCTATCCGCAATCGGCTGAGTAGTCTTGACACTAGACAATGCTCGGAAGCTTTCGACTACTCCTTTACACGCCTATTTGGAGCGGAGGGCCCCCATGAGCCAACACCTATCACAGTTCATGTGGTGATACTTCCGGCCCGAGGGGAGGAGGCACTTGATTCAGCGGTGGCCTTCTCCTTCCCTCTTTGCGGCACTAGCGACCGGGAGTGGACTCTGGATCTTGCTATTAGTATTTTGCAGACACAGGCAGTTGAGTTTTCTCACCATGTGAGCGATTTGGAGATTACAGACATGGTAGGCCGACTCTAGGAGTTGGCACATTTCTTTGATACCGGATGCCTCCAGGAATCGACACCGCGAGACCCTGGCTATGTATGCATACATGAGGATTCTTTCTCCGAGCGGGAGGCAGTCGCTATGGGACACAGCGCCTGGTCCGAGACTCTTGCAGCACACCAGGTGGGTAGATTCGTAGTCGCTCGGATGGGGATTACTCTCTATCCAAGCCGCTTGCGAAGGCCCGCCATATGGCTGAGACAGTCTCCACCTCAGCAGGTCATCCATGAGGATCATCTCATGGAATGTACAGGGCCTTGGCGGTGCACACTATGTACGTTATCGTGGTTGCTTGAGGCAGGAGCTTCAGAGATGCCTGGTTGGGGGAAGTATTGATATTTTGATGATGCAAGAGCACCATTTGAGTGAGAGCAGGATTCGGAGATATGGTTCGGTGATGCCTGGTAGATGGGACAATTTTTGGTCTGCAGGTTTTGGCCCCTTGGGAGGGCAAGGCGGAGTATGTATGGTCATTGCGGATGCATGGCGGCACGCCATTGTGGATCGCGGGGTCATCGGCCCCACAGCAGCTTGAGTGGTGGCTAGAGCAACGGGCCTGCCTTCGGTCAGAGTTTTGGTTCCTGACATCTCCTCCCTTCCGAAGGTCATTCAGTTACCTAGGATGGGGGGGGGGATGGATCAATCAGAGAGTGGAGTTTTCGGGGCTCCCGAACCAGTGTATTATATGCAGGCAGGTCGGCCACCTGGCCAAAGCCTGCCCTCGCAGGAGACCCCGACCTTCACCGCAGCAACAGACCTCCGATGGCCCGTCCACAGATGCGGCTCGGCAAGCAGCCTCCGGGACACCGCTCAGCCCACAGAGACCTCTGATTGGCAGCCTCGACAGGGCGCCGTAGAGGGAGACAGCCACAGCAGCATGCCCCGAGACCGACGCAGCAGCAGACACAGCCTCAGCATCATTGGGTTCCAATGAGGAACAGCTTTGCTCCCCTCCAAGAGGAGACCCCAGCGCAGACTGAGGATCAGGAGATGCCAGCGCCCCCCCCTTCACCTCCACCCCCCCCTCCCCCGTCCCCCCCTCCTGCCTCGCTTCCACCCTCGCCTCCTCCCGTTCCTGCTCCCGCATTTTCAGCGTCTCTTTCCCCACCCCCTTCTCCCCCCCCCCTCCCCCTCCGCTCGCCTCAGCTCCCCGGGAGGCACTGGTAGTGCCCTGGCGCTCACCTGCAGTCTGGCGGGCACCGACCTTGCTCGTGTACCGTAGAGGAGATCTACCATGCCGATTCGTGCTTCACGGATATCCTCTATCCGCAATCGGCTGAGTAGTCTTGACACTAGACAATGCTCGGAAGCTTTCGACTACTCCTTTACACGCCTATTTGGAGCGGAGGGCCCCCATGAGCCAACACCTATCACAGTTCATGTGGTGATACTTCCGGCCCGAGGGGAGGAGGCACTTGATTCAGCGGTGGCCTTCTCCTTCCCTCTTTGCGGCACTAGCGACCGGGAGTGGACTCTGGATCTTGCTATTAGTATTTTGCAGACACAGGCAGTTGAGTTTTCTCACCATGTGAGCGATTTGGAGATTACAGACATGGTAGGCCGACTCTAGGAGTTGGCACATTTCTTTGATACCGGATGCCTCCAAGAATCGACACCGCGAGACCCTGGCTATGTATGCATACATGAGGATTCTTTCTCCGAGCGGGAGGCAGTCGCTATGGGACAGCGCCTGGTCCGAGACTCTTGCAGCACACCAGGTGGGTAGATTCGTAGTCGCTCGGATGGGGATTACTCTCTATCCAAGCTGCTTGCGAAGGCCCGCCATATGGCTGAGACAGTCTCCACCTCAGCAGGTCATCCATGAGGATCATCTCATGGAATGTACAGGGCCTTGGCGGTGCACACTATGTACGTTATCGTGGTTGCTTGAGGCAGGAGCTTCAAAGATGCCTGGTTGGGGGAAGTATTGATATTTTGATGATGCAGGAGCACCATTTGAGTGAGAGCAGGATTCGGAGATATGGTTCGGTGATGCCTGGTAGATGGGACAATTTTTGGTCTGCAGGTTTTGGCCCCTTGGGAGGGCAAGGAGGAGTATGTATGGTCATTGCGGATGCATGGCGGCACGCCATTGTGGATCGCGGGGTCATTGTGCCTGGTAGAGCGCAGTATGTGTTATTTCGAGGATACACGATGAGCACATTGGTGTGCTCAATGTCTATGCGCCCAATCATGCTAGTGCCAGAGCAGAGTTGTGGACCCTTGTTACAGATGCATTGCCCGAGGCCGCACATTGGTGTGTTGGGGGAGACTTCAACATGCTTGAGGACCCGGGAGGCAGCCATGTTATAGTGCACGGCATGGAGCTTGCAGCTTGGGAGCGATTTTGTATGACACTGCGGATCACTGATGCATGGCAGCATGAGGCTTTCTCCCATTCTCAGGACAGTCTTAGTTTTTCTCGGTCGGATCGCCGGCAGGGAGGGACTAATTTATCACGGATTGATCGCTTCTATGTGGGCGACAGGATCGGGGAGCGTGGTGGCTCCGTTGGCATTCTCGCTGGCACCTCTTTCTCAGACCATGCGCCAGTTATTTTGACTCTTGAGGAGAGGACACGGGAGACCAGCTTGCAGTTGAGGATCCCAGAGAGGATACTTACAGACCCCAGTCTTTTTGAGGACATTGAGAGGATATGGCAGGATAGCCAGAGCTTTGACCTGGATGCAACAGGCCAGTGTGCCCAGGGGCTCATCGAGCTCAGCTCTTTTTTGCACGCTACAGCCTTGACACAGCTAGGAGAGACACGAGAGCAGGAGCGTCGCTTGAGACGTAGCCTTGCTTTGCTCCAGCGCCTTCACGAGCAGCAGCGCACATGTGATGAGTGGGTGGCATCCCAGCTGACTCAGGCACATCAGGAGGTTCGAGAGGCAGAAGAGCAGAGACACGAGTTTTACTATCATCGCCAAGCCTCTCAGTGGACTCAGCTTGGTGATAGAGTGACTGGGGAGTTTTTTGAGATCACTGGACCCCGCCATGCTCGAGCAGGAGTACGCCAGCTTAGGAGGCAGGACGGATCGTTAGCCACTGAGCCCGAGGAGATTAGAGCTATTGCAACTGAGTTCTTCAGAGACCTGCTTTCAGCGGAGCCAGCCACGGAGGCACGTGATGCTTGCAGGCAGACTGCGTGGACCCATGTGCAGAGGAGGGTCACAGATCGTATGCGCATAGCTTTGGGTGCGCTCCTTTCAGAGGATGAGCTTGTTGAGGCTTTGAGGGCCCTCCCGCGTCATAGTTGCCCTAGGAAGGACGGTTTGACGCCTGCCTTTTTTATGCGCTATTGGGACCTTTTGGGGCCAGGCCTCCGCAAGGGTTTTCAGCATGTTTTGGACACTGGGGTGATGCCACAGAGTTTTTCAGAGGGCTTGATCTTTCTTATCCCCAATGACAGCAGAGGAGGTTGGCTTGAGAGGACTCTAGCTTCCAATCCGGGATGAGGACTTGCTTGATTCTGAGTTTGCTGATGACACAGGATTGTTTTTGCATGGCAACGAGGCCAATCCACAGAGGGCAGAGCAGTCTCTACAGGTTTTTGGTGTGGCTTCGGGAGCATTGATCAATTGGCGCAAGACAGTGGCTTTTTGGATCGGTAGCGCTCCCGCTCCAGCATAGAGCCCAGACCCAGGTTTTAGATGGATTCCTCTTGGCACAGCAATGCGGTATCTGGGATGCCAGATTGGACTTGATTTGTCACCTGAGCAGCAGATCGCCCCGCTTCTTCTAAGCATTCGGAAGAAGCTTCTATACTGGAGTACAGCTCGGCTTTCCTTGGCTGGGAGGGTGGTGGTGACAAATCAGGTGATTTTAGCGACTATGTGGTATATCACGTCTTGCTGGATTTTCTCGAGCTCTTGCATCAGCCAGGTATAGAGGCTGATCAGGAACTTTCTTTGGTCAGGGCGGGATGGTCAGCCTGCCCGAGCAAAGGTTGCTTGGGCAGTTATTACTCTTCCGCTAGCCCAGGGGGGCTTGGGCATTATAGATCCAACTGATCAGAGTAGAGCCTTGTTGGGGAAGCTTATTGTTCGGGGGATGCTTCCAGGCACTGAGCCTTGGAAGGAGCTTCTTTTTCAGCGACTGCTGCAGGCTAGAGCTCCCCCAGCAGGGGGCACTTGGGCACCAGAGATACAGTGGATCTTCATAGAGATGAGGAGGACAGGCCTCAATAGAGGATGGGAGGACAGATTTGCCTTGAGCATCCTGCGAGCTTGGGAGTTGCTGAGACCGAGGCTTTCTCAGAGACCTCCCACTTGTGATGAGGAGCGGGCCAGACAGTCGCTCATCTGGAACCCCGCAGTACGCACAGAGCAAGGTCATATGCTGGGTTCTCGGCCTCGTCTAGCCTGGGGACCATTGGCGGCAAGCCCAGCACGCAGTTTTGGAGATTGGCATGCCTTTTGCAGTCTCCCGGAGGAGATCCAAGCGGAAAGGGTGAGTCACTTCAGAGGGGGGCTGATTATGAGGGATGACATTCAGGAGGCACTCACTGAGGAGTGGTTCACGCCTTTTGAGCCAGCAGCCCCACGGTGGATGGGAGCCTTTACACAGTTGGAGATCCTGATTGCTGTCAGAGCTTGCACTGAGGATGGTAGATGCCTCTACTATGAGATTCAGGATGAGGGCAGACTTTAGAGAGTGGAGGCGGAGTCGCCTTTGGTTGCAGAGTGAATCTTTCAGAGGATACGGGTAGTGGACGCCGCTTCTCAGAACTGGCATATTGATCCAGACCCTGCAAATGTGGACTCTGATTGGCGCATATGGGCATATGCTACGCGCCCCTTGGCTTGGCTCCAGTGGGACCCTGGCGAGTACGAGTGGCATGATCCTTATGCATCCCCCGAGGCCACAGAGATCACCTTTTTCCAGTACATTGTTCGGTTGGGGAGGCATATTTTGACTGCGAGGAGGATGGTCTCTCCAGCTGCATCGGAGCATTGGCGGCTACAGGGACTCTCACAAGAGTTCCTGGAGGATTTTTGGACCAGGCTCTAGGCTAGCACACAGGCACGCAGGATCTCGGCTTTCCAGTGGCTGGTTGCCCACAAGGGCTCTACAGTTGGCATCTGGCTTGTCTACAGTGGCCTTCCGCCGGCCTGCGTCCGATGCGGCTACCCATTGGAGACACAGCGACATTGCCTATGGGATTGCACACAGGCGCAGCAGATTTGGCTGAGGATTCTGCGCATTTTGGCCCCCCTCTCTCCAGAGGGAATGTATACGTGGGGAGGCGCTGCTTGGTCGACTTCGTCAAGGCTAGCTATGGGATACGAGACAGAGCAGGCCAGCCAGGCCATCAGATTCATTGGGGGCCAGCCTCGCCTTGTTCCTTCACCGGATTTCTCGACAGCCGGCCTCACCATATGGTTCACCGGATTTCTCGACACAGGAGAGGGATTTACGATGGGAGCTCCTCAACAGCCTCACCATATGGTTCACCTGGAGAGCCCGTTGTTTCACGGCTTTTGAGGGGAGACTGGAGCCACCAGCAGAGACTGTTCGGGCTATCTGGCAGGAGTTGATTCACACCCTGCGAGGATAGTGTGACCGCATCCCCCGGGGCGACTCGAATCGAGCGATCTTGCGACGCCAAGCTTTCCACACCACTTGGCGCAGCGGCCCTTTCTATAATCTACACGCGGGTACCCCCCGCTGGCACTACAGACCACCTGTTTGGATTTTCCCCCCTCCTATTGTATGATATAGCCTCTCAGTTTATTTGTACTTTTCTGCACCTAGGGAGAGTCTCCCTGGCTGCCTTGATTGGTCTCTGCTCTGCCTTCTTATGAGCAGGAGAGGGTTTGTAGTCCATTGGACTTTTTTATAACTAATGAAAGGATCTTTTCATGGGAAAAAAAAAAACTCTATTTGGAATGGCTTGCGCTTCCGAAAGGAAAAGGTCAGTGTACCCGATGTTGATGGTGCAAGGAGTTGCATCATGTTTGAGTGTCATGACACGCCTTCTACTGGACATCTGGGTGTGCTAAGGATTGAGCTTTTGGCAAGAAGAGATTTCTTCTCGCCAACGTTGAAAGTTGTTGTCGAACAATATGTTCACAAATGCCAACAATGCCAAGTCAATAAAGCTGAGCGCTTGAGACATGGTGGCTTGTTTGTGCCATTGGAAATACTTGAAAAGAAATGGCATAGTATTTCTATGGATTTTGTAGTTGGATTACCATAGACTTTGAAAAGGAATAATGCCATTTGAGTGACTGTTGACCGACTCACCAAATTGGCTACGTTCATCCCCACAAAAGAGAAAATCTCGGCGGGTGTACAGCTTGCTAACTTATTTATTGCAAAGTTGTTTAGCCTTTATGGCTTACCGATTGATATTGTCAATGATCGAGATCCAAATTTCACTGGACTTTTCTGGCCTGAAGTACTCAAGAAATTAGATACTAAGTTGAGTATGAGTTCATCTAACCATCCTGAGTCTGATGGCCAGACATAACGTGTAAATCAGACCATGGAAGATATGTTGCGTGCATATGTCTCTTTGAGACAATCTTATTGGGAAGATTATCTTCCATTAGTAGAGTTTTCTTACAATAGTGCTAGGTGCTGGGTGCAGGCGATAACTTAGTTTCTAACTAGGAGCTCACGAGACTTAAGGATCTATCTATCTTTGTTCCCCATGAACCAATGTCCATTGTGGATTGTAGGGACCGTACCCTTAGGAATCGGATTATTCCCGAGTAATTGACTAGATGGAGAGACCATTCTGATGAAGACAACACTTGGGAGAATGTTGCTTCACTTCGACACTAGTATCCAAACTTTGTCTCCCAGACTTTGTCTCCCAGTCTTCCTCTCGTTAGGAGGGGGAGAATGTTATTTCCCCTGTTGTATGGACATAATGTGTCTAGTGTTAGAGGCCGGTCGAACAATTCTTTTAGCAGTGTGAACTGGTCAAGTGGCTATAAAGTTGGGATTATGGCTCATTTGTGAGTAGTTCCAGTTGTGGGGATCTACCTTGGAGCTGGGGCATCCCAAGGGTCCCAACTAGTGGTTAGCCCACTAGTGATAGTGCCAGTGACAGTCAAGATGGTTGGGGGTGCGTGGTATGGGACGCACATGCTTCTTGGGCACTTGCTTGCTAGGGTTGTGCCGGCGTCTAGCTCGGTGGGTGGCTTACCACTGTGTGTGGTTTGAAACCTATGGTTGGGTAGCGAGTGCTAGCCAAACCCTTATATTTTTCCTTTATTATAATGTGATTCTACGATGATTTGCAGTGGTGCTAAGTAATTGACAAGGTTCTAGCATAGTAACAATAAGAGTCAGTCTTGGGCGAGCGCAGAAGTAAGTTGGAACCTTAAACTAGTGTGTTTCAAACGTGATAGTGATCTCCTATTCCACTTTATTAATTAAACTCAAAAGCTATGTGCCAGCAATTTATAAAATTCAAACAAAACCTTGAAGGTGTCATCAGGTAAGTAGATGTTCACTCTTACGCTCTCCATTTTCTGGTTAAAAGAAAATAAAAATAAGCTAAGTTAGCAAAAAGCTCAGTGTGTCAAAATTTGGTAGTTGATTGCAATGCTTTCATTGGAATAAAATATCGAATGCAAAGTGAATTATAAAATGAGCACATGCAAGATGCATTTCCAATTGCAAACATTCATGTTTGTATTAGTAGACAAATTTTCTCATGTATCTATTTCTATCACATAAAAATGTAGGCTCATCAAAAAATGCCTCACAAAGTCCACTTCCTCTTTTTCTTTTTCCAGAAAAGAGATCCTTCTATTAGTTTCCAAAAAGAACAGCCACACACGAGTACAAACATAGCTCCGTAGAGAGCGATAATCAAAATGACAAAAAGGGGGGGGGGGGGGGGCACAGCCATACCAGTGGTTTATAATTCCAGGCGGCCTCACCACCACTATCAATGAAAAACAGGCCATGACGCCACGTCCGCGGGAAGGCCTTGCGCCACGCTTCCGCATGCGATCAGAGCCATCCTAAAGCTTCAGAAAGTATCCACAAAGGGTGTGAATGAGATCAAGCCATATGCTCCTGATGGACTCCGCTCGTGGGGTGAGGGTGCCCTTGATGGCCTTGCTATACAATGAGCTCAGCAAATATGTCCCACAGCAATACTGCTACAAATCTCCCATCTCTAGCAAGAGCCTGGAGTCCAGTGAACTGAAGAGGGAACCGCAGCTGGAGTTGTTGAGATCTGATGTTGAGCAACCTGACGTTGGGGGAGAGCATGGTCCATAGTGAAGCTGCGGAGAATCTTCTTCCAAACCTACTGAGTCTTTGGACAATCCCAAAGGCAATGGCATTGGGACCCGTATGGATGGCCACACCTTGAATAGACTGTTGATCTACCTTCGATGGCCAAGCAAGTGCCAATCGCTAGGCTCCGATGGGCTAACTGCCACAGAAAGAGTGTAATCTTCTGCGGCCTTTTTTTTTTCAAGAAAGAGACTTCTATTTAGTATGAAAAAAGGCATACAACAATCACGGCTATAAGCCAGAATAGAATAGAATCACCCCAATATGTAAGGTGATCTCAACCACTGAGGAGCATCATGGTGCCATTGAAAGACCTGTGGGACTAGAGGAAAAGAAAATGCCGCGACAGTTGAAAATTAACCCACAACCTCTTCTAGAAACCTTAAAGAAAGTAAGGGGGGAGGCCCTGGGACTACCAATGCCCTGCTATTGCTGCTGCTGGAATGCCCTCAATCTCAAGTATTTGGCCTAGCCGTGCTGTATAAGCAAAGAAGGGGGTGCCAGCTAGCAAAGGGATCCTGTCCACTCTCCTGGGTCCCATTGCAAGTGCATGAGCGGGCGTCCCTCCCATAACCATAACCACCAAAAGCCCTCTCTGGCCACCTTGGCCATGGAGGGTCGATGTACCAACCATGCTCGTGGAAACAAATCACCCACACTCTTTGCAGAGTGTATCAACTGAGATCCTTGCAAGGGGCTCTGCCTTGATAAGTCTGCCATGAGGCCCGATAGAATAAGTGAGGAAGGTTGGACTCTTGTCAGCACCATGCACTGTCAAATGCATATCATGTCCAATGAACACTCCCAACCACTATGGGGGAGGAGGGTCCGGATCTGGGTAAGCCACTCCGGGGGGTGGAAGAGTCAATGTCAAGGCTTAAGTCTGTCCCTACCTCATATCCCAGCGAGGCTCCTTGCCTAGGCCTCCAAGAGAAGCTATCTGAAAAGTAACCAATCCCCAAGGGACTGCACTGGGCCCATGCTCAAAGCTCCCCACGACACGTGCAAACGCGCACCCAGCATGTGACCAATGGGAAACCAAGCTAGAAAGTTCTATATCAAAGGCTATGAAAGGTGCTCCTTTGCCTGAAGCTGGGGAGGACTGCTAAAGGGCTGGTCTAAGGTGGTGGTCCCAAGCAAGCATAAGGAGGCAGGCTGCAAATCTGCCCTCAAATGCTAAGCTAAAGCAGGCCCACATCTCTGTGAAAATCCATCTCAAACTTCGGGGCCAAGAACCACTCAGAATGGGGGTGCGTGTTGAGATTAAGGCCAAGAGAAAGTCCTTCCAGAGTTAACCTTGCCCAACAAGGCTCGACTCTGAATAGAGGGATCAATGATGGCCCCCCACATCCCCCCCCCAACCCCAATGGCAAGGCTGAATGATCACTCTCTAAGCCTCACTACCAGCCCAAAGGAAGTTGCGGATCAACCGATGAACGTGACCAATGCATGCCCGGAGAAGGACCAACAAGAAGTGATGTACCACATGGTGGCGAGAAGAACCTGGTTCACCACCATGACTCGGCCAGCTAAGGAAAGCCTAGCTAAACTCTAGCATTACAACTTCCTCCCCGGAATGCTCAAAAGAAGAGGGACTAGCTATTGCTCCGGGGAAATGTCAATACCAACCAGGGGTGCCGCTCGGGATCCACTAAAAACCTCAACTAGCCTCCAAGTCACGGTGGGCGAGGAGCCAACCCACATAATGAAATGGAAATGAAAGGAAATGAAAGCAATGAACAAGTACTTACATGTAGACCAAGATAGCTTGATTTGATTGATGTGACACACAAGAAAGTACATCACTCTTATAGAGTGAACACACACTCAATTACCCTATGCTTATGGGATAACTCCTAAAGTGACACGTCGCACTTTCTAGCACAAAGACTCATAAACTACTTCCTAGTACATACTAGAATACACTCTTTGACTATGATTTCTCCAACATCCCCCCTTAGAGCAAAGAGTGTGAGACCCAATACGCAAGGAGTAAACCGATCCCCCCTCCACCGCAATACTGCTGCAAAGAGCCAGTCCAACTGACCAACACCTCCCGTGTGTCAGTGACTACTCAGTCAACTTGCGACCGGCACTGAGAACCATCACTCGTCACCCCCCCCCTTACTCTGAACTGGGTGTTAATACTTCATATCTAAGTAAAAACAATACACATTTTTGAGAGACAACCCAAGGCAGAGGACCCTTATTGACCATCACACATCACACTGTTTATTTCATCCATTTTATGTATAATGCAAGGGCAGAGCACCCATACACACATAGAAGAAATCAGAAACAATAATCTTTGTCATCCTCATCGAGGGTGACATGGGCAGAAAGTGCATGATCTTCGGGAAGCTCATCTGGTGGTTCATCAGCAACAAGATTAGCATGGTGTTGTTCTTGTTCTTTCTCCTTCTTCTTGAAGCAATTGGCTTCAATATGACCTTTCCGCTTACAGTATCTACATATGATGTTCTTGTTGGCTTTCCATCTGCTGGCGGAGATAAGCGCCTCTTCAGTGCTTGAGGTCAAGGATGTACAAGTGGTTTCCTTGTTCCGGCGGTCTTTCTCAATGAGAAGAGCAACCAAGTCATCATATGTAGTAGCGGCCAGGCGTAATACTTCAATGGTCTACTCCAAGCGAGAAATGCCTTGCATGCTTTTGATTAGTACTGCCATCTTGTCCTCATCATCTTGATAATTGTTGAACAAGAGAATTAAATTTTGAGAGATGATCACTTAGCTCTTCATTGTCTTGCATTTTCAGCTCATAAAACCATCAATTTTAGAAAAACTTTGGAATTAGTGACCTTGTTACCAAAGATCCTCTCCAATCGATGCCAGATCTCCTTAGCCGTGGATGTAAAGTTGACGTGATGAATGAGAGAGTCCGCCAAGCAGAGACCGATGAGGGCAATGGCTTTAGCATTTTGCTGCTTCCAAATTTTTCTTTGTGGCTAATCAAGTGCATCAATTGTGTCGTTCTCAACAACTTCCCAGACTCCTTCACGCATAAGTAACAGCTGCATCTTGGTTTGCCATGTGGGAAAGCCTTCCCCCTTGAACTTATCCATGAACAATGTACTAGAAGATAGCGAAGTCATGACTCAAATCTGAACTGAAAAACTTACTGTTTTTGCAATGGAATTTAGCTTCATGTGAAAGCACCCCTATCTGTGGTGAAGTGTGAAGCCAAGAAATAAAGGTTCATCCCAAACAAATGGCTGAGCTACGCCTCATCGCTTGCTCGATGGAGAAGACTGTGGGGGCTACGATGGAGAAGACTGTGGGGGCTACGATGGAGAAGGCGTGAGCAGCTGAGGACTTGCGACGACTTCATGCAACCGGAGCGCGGCCAGTGGGGGACGAGGCCCAGCCATTGCTGTTCTCTCAGACTCCAGCACAACGGCAAGATAGACGAGAGCACCGGCTCCTACTCGCTCTGCGTACTTGCCAGACTTGAGAAAGCGAGCAATCCTGCCCACCACCGGGAACTATAGCCCCGACTTAGCACTGCGTGACACCGCCTTCTTTTCAGAAGCCTTGCCCCTGCGTGCAGCCAATTGTTGTTGCCAAAGCCTTGCCTGCGCCAATGCCAGCTCAAGGGACTGACTAGTGTAGGTGAAGGTGAGCGAGATGGTGGTTGTGGGCAAGATGGTGGCGAGATGGTGGTTGTGGGCAAGATGGTGGCAGCTTGTGCAAGAGTTAGCATGGAGATGGACAGCCAAATAAGGAAGACCAACTTCCATTTGTGGGTCGGCCTTCACCCCCAAGGGTTGCCCATGGAGAAGCATGGCTCTGATACCACATGAAGGAATAGGAGAGCAAGCTAACTCTAGGTGCAAAAAGAAAAGATGGCAAACATAATGAAATGGAAATGAAAGGAAATGAAAGCAATGAACAAGTACTTACATGTAGACCAAGATAGCTTGATTTGATTGATGTGACACACAAGAAAGTACATCACTCTTATAGAGTAAACACACTCAAGTACCATATGCTTATGGGATAACTCCTAAAGTGACACGTGGCACTTTCTCACACAAAGACTCATAAACTAGTTCCTAGTACACACTAGAATACACTCTTTGACTATGATTTCTCCAGTGCATTGAAGGCTCCAACGGCACCGACTGACACTACACCGGCATCTCCAGAGATGAGAGATTCCACCAAAGGCTACGCTCCCACCCACGGCATCCAAAGATAGGAGATGCCACCAACTCGACCTCACGCATATATGGCTCCTTGTCCCATCTTGGAGGACATCCTTATCGTGCAGCCTTATCTCACTTGGAGGACATCCTTATGCTCATTCTTCATACCACTTTGTACCCCTTGTTCTATCATTAGCTTGACCTGCGTCGTCCTCTTCACTGTGACCTCTGCTGAGTGTGCATGGTACAGTGAAGGACATGTATTATTGTTCTCTGAGTAGTGCAAGTGTTCTCCTTCCTTCCGCAGTCTCGTCTCTCCTTGTGTCGTGTTCCACTCCATAGTGTCTTCTGTGTTGCGCCGTGAGCATCGAGAACTCCGAACATAATGTCCAGAGAAGAGCCACCACGTAGTGTGTCACCAGCCTGGACATTTTCCAGTATGAAAGGAGTCTGGTGGACTCCAAGATGTCTAAATATTTGGAAAGTACAAGCTTTGGGAATGGGGGATTATCCTACAATACAAAGGACCACACTCCTAAAATTTAGGAGAGTTGCTATTTTTGGCCCGTCGACTCCGATGGAAATTCTGTTCGCGTCATTACAATTGGCAAAGTGCCTATGACAGAATGTCTACTAGTTGGGATATTTTTAGAGGTAAAGATTATGGAAGGACCCATCTCTTAGATTGGGACATGTGGCAAGAAAGTGGACCAAAGTGATGTTTTGTCTAGCTTTTATGTTTCATGCAAAGTGATGATGATGGATATATGTTAAGGCTGTGGCCATGTTTGAATGTTTTAATATGCATTGAGGGTATCAACAAGTGTGTCAAAGGCCCTAGTCCCCCGGGCACCGCCGCGAGTTACATTGGTATCAGAGCATAGGCTTTCTTGGAAGCGGAGGCTTCCTTTTATCAATAAGGAAGAGAAAAGATCTCAAGTGGGGACCACACTTACCATCATTGCTATTAAGCATGGCCAGCCACTTCAGAGCCTATGAAGCAAGAGCATGAGCAATAGACAGCTTAGTCTAAGGATTTATGAATTCACAAAATTTATCTTGGAAGTATGGAGTTGACTTTATGTGCACACATTTAGCACTCTTTCCATATGGATATTGTGGATTATATTATCAAGCTTACAGGCAAGCTATATGGAGATATATATCAGGATATCTTAAGGATATGGTGACGAGATATTTCTTTTGGCTTCATGACAAACCTGGCAAAGAAAAGCTAAGTATACTTTGAGTTTGCAAAGTTAGTGCTTTTGCTGTGAAGTGTTTTTTGATGTTCACTAACCCTTGTATAGCTATGCAAGGAGAAAGGTGTTGTTGTTTGCCTTGAGATGGTTTCAGGGAAACATTGTTTATGGCTCCCTTTATTGGGATGGATTATATCTATGGAGATTTCTTTCTTGGACGAGATTTATATAGATATTGGGCTTCACAAGCAATTTCTATGGACGAATCTGTCCAAGTTTATAGAGAAGAAATCTTTGGATATCTCATGGATATGATGCTTTTATGGATAAAGTCCACCTCTACTCCAAGGTGTGTGGTTAGCACGGAGTATGTGGTAAGAGTTATGGTATACAAGAATTATGGTATACAGGTCTATGGATTCCTGGACTTCTTTTCTAGGAATTTGGATCTATCCTCAGGTTTATGGATTATTCTTTATGGCTCCCTTTATTTGGGATGCATTGGACTTATGGAACTCATGGTTCACATACCTTGTGTAGTGTTCTCTTGTCTTACGTTGTCGTGCCACGGCACGTCTATGGTGTGAAACCATGCATGTGAGGCTATTAAATGCAAATCCAGATGCATGGGATTAAGTGCCTGTGTACATATGGGATGTATGGCGTCATGGATGCGGCAGTCAGGCTTTTGGTTTTGATGGGAGTGTATCTGCGGGGACAAAGTTGAAATTCTGGAAGCAAGCTTGTCCGGAACGTAGCTGGAGATGGTCTCAACTGTTCGGCCACTTGAGTTGTATGCGTGTCCAAATGAGTGGGCCCTCAAGGTTGCATTTGAGGTATGTGGGCATGGGCAATTAAAGAGGATGAGGCCAATATGCCTTGACATGGTGTGAAAAGAAGGTACGGTGGCCATTATTGAAATTCTAAAATATATATATGGTATAATACAAACATGGCTACAAAAGGAATGGCCACGTAGCAGCCAATGGAGCCGCCAGTATGAAGTTCTCGAAGGTGGTCGCAAAAGCGAGGGAAGTGTGGCCAGCAGCACGGGGAAAAATCGCGAAGGTGTGAGTCGCCAGGGGGGAGAAGAGAAAGAGTTGTCGCCGTCGCCTGGGCTCAGAGATTGAAAGCTGTGGGAGGCAGAGAGAAGTGGCTGCCTTGGTCGACTGGGTGCAGGCGTTTGCTGCAGAGAGCTGAAGGCGACTGGGTTGCTCTACTCCAAAGGAGAGCTGCAAGCGATAACTGGGGGCGCCAAACTGACTGCAACAGTGAGAAGCGGTGGTGGCGAAGGCTTTGAAGCCTAGGTGTGTGGTATCGACTGTAGGGAAAGAGCTCTTCCACCAATAGGGTCGACAGCACAGAAGCAGTAGGGACCCTAACCAACTGTTAGAGAGGCTGGAGATGGCTGTGGCTACTGGCGAGTAGCGAACGAAGAGAAGGGGGCATGGCCAACGTCGCCATGTAGAGGAGCCCCGTGTGTGCATTTGGGAGACGGCAGGGAGCCGACGGGAAAGAGAGCCCCCGGGTGTGTTCTGGTGTGAGGGCTGCAGAGCAATGGGCTGCTGAACATGGGAGTTGGCCACTGGGCACGTGAAGTTGCCGGGAAAAGCTCTCTGAGCGCAACTGCAAGGCATACAGAGAGAGGATCTAGCAGCTGGAATTTAGCTGATGAGTATTACACTACTTGCAAACAGTAAATTGCCTTGAGACACTCGTCATATATGTTTACAGTATCATTCTACATAGAAATGCTTTGCAGACAGAGGATCTGATGCTTGCTGGCAGACGGGGGTGCAGCTGCTGTGCATGGTGCTGTAGGGATACTACTCTGGCCAGAGGAGTCAGCCGTCAACAAAGACAACGAATCGATTTTTGTGGGCCAGATATTTTACACGAGATGAAGACGCTGCTGCTGATCATGAGGTCACAACGTTATGGTTTTTCTTGGGTTTAGGAACCATAAGATGGTTGGTTTGGTCATGTATATGAGGTGTTTATGTTGGGTTTGATTTTATAGTTTTGTTGGATGTTGAGCCACTGATGCTCCATGATGGCCATGTATATCTTCATGTGAATACCACAAGGTGACTTTCTGGAATGCAAAGCCATATGAGATGAAACAAGCCATGTTAATGTCAGTTTATTATATGTATCATGTGTCCAATATTGGCTTTGAGGATGCACATGTATAGTTGGGTACTCGATCTTTGATGGTTCTAGCTTTTGCTAGTGATGCCCCTTGAAGTTCAATCACTTACTCTCACAGCCAGAAGCCTCGCGCTTTCCCAGCGACACCGCCCACGTCACGACAGCTTTGGTGAACCCGACGTGAAACCGCTGGGGTGAGAGTACGTAGAGATGGCTAGCAAAATGGAGCATTTATATGCAGAGATGAAAGAGCTTGAAGAGCGGTTCAGGAAGATTGAAGAAGAAAAGCGAATTCAGGAAGCCGTGGAAATTGTGATGCAATTGGTATATGACAGGGTCAATATATTTGATGGTTACGATCCAGAAAGCTATCTAAGGTGTTACGAGACAGAGATGAAGAATCAAGGGGTTCCAGAGAGTATGATGATTGCATCTTTTGCATACCTTGTAAGTCCTGATTTAAAAGATGAAGTGCTGGAACTAGCAGAGTATCACTCCAAACGATGGAATGATTTTGCAGATGCACTTATTTATGCGAGTTCCAGGTATAATGTGAGTTGTGATAGTGTTCCAGCAACAATCCGAGCCAATTTAGAAGCGGTTGTTGATGCATGTCTTATGGAGGACAATCAATTGCTATTCAAGGCTGATACAGAGATTGTGGAGGCTGTTTATGCTAAATTGGGATTGCAAAAAGCCATTAGTGAGCAACAAGGCCTTCACAGTGCAAAAAAGGATGCTTTGCTACAGCCTCATAAAGATGCAATGGGTGAACTGTGCAAGTATAATCTGTTTTCTGAGGGTGCAGACATACAGGGTCCTATGATCATACCACATGATGTATGTATGCCTATGCTCGAGGAAACACTTGATTCAGAGAGCTTCAGGACAGGTGTTTCGAAGGGTATTCCTCAGGTGTCGTATCATATGTGTGAAGAAGAGCAGGAACCAATGCTTCTTGCTGAAAGCATGATTGCAGAGTTTGAAGATCTAAGACAAGAAGAAGATGCTATCATTACTGCATTCTTATCTGGTTATGATGCTTATAAGCAGGATGATGTACATGAATATGCAGATGGGCCACAAGTATGTGTGATTGATTTAGAGGGGGTGAGTGATATGGGTGATTCCAACAGTGATGTTGCTTCTGAGGCTGGTTGCCAAGGTTCTTTGGATTTGGGTTATCTTGGAATGCTAACAGGGTGTTCCAACAATAAACAGGGTGATGCTATGTCATCAGTGTCAGGGTTACCTTGCAACCACATTTGTGAGCAACAATCTCGAGCTTGGAAGCATGTTTATGATGATGATTTGGAGAGGGAAATTGAATCTGTCTTTTTGGATCATGCAGGGTTCAATGATATACAGATTCAAGGGTACTTGGGTGAGGGACCCATAATTCTAAGCCCATCTGCAGACAGGTATCAAGATAACATGCAGGATATGCAAAGTGTGGTCACAGAGCCTTATGAGGCTGCATATGAGCAACCAAATGGATATAGCTATGGGGGTATGAATGTTCATGATAATCAACATGTGGGATTGCAAGATGATAATGGCTTCAATGTGATTGATCCTGGATTGGATGCTATCTTAGATGATGCATTGGATGATTTCATGGTATATAATAGATCCCCATCAGCTTTGGACTCTTCTATGCTTGATGCTAGTCAACTGTTGGTTGCAAGTGAGGATGTGCAGGTGATATGTAAGCCAAATGATTGTGATGAGATTGATTCAGAGCTGGAGGCTATTCTCGATGATGCCTTGTTGGACTTTGTATGTGTTGATGCTTTTCCGTCTTTGGATGAGAAGAATGAATGTTTATCAGTGGGTGAGCTGGATCCGGGCACAGTAGATTTGGATGGGATGTTACAAAGTGTGTGTTCCATGCTATTAATGCAGTTGTTACTTGGTGTGGCCATACAATATGTGGTGCAAAGGCTTCAAACATGGCCTGAGGAAATTTTTGAAGCAAATCATTTTGAAGAGCATCCCACTTTGAATGATGAGGGTAATCATGCATATGCAGAGAATCTAAGTGAGGACAGGGCTTCATATGAGCAAAGGATATCGCACATATGCCAAAAGCGATTGGTATTTGATCCAGGTGGGAAAGCAGAACCATTCAGATGTGATTGCTGATGCTTGTACATATACCAATGTTGGTGTGCAAATAATGCCTGGGCAGTGAGTTCCAGGACCTCTGTGGCACATACCAGAGGATGTGCAGGTTTAGAGGGGGCGGATGTCGTGCCACGGCACGTCTATGGTGTGAAACCATGCATGTGAGGCTATTAAATGCAAATCCAGATGCATGGGATTAAGTGCCTGTGTACATATGGGATGTATGGCGTCGTGGATGCGGCAGTCAGGCTTTTGGTTTTGATGGGAGTGTATCTGCGGGGACAAAGTTGAAATTCTGGAAGCAAGCTTGTCCGGAACGTAGCTGGAGATGGTCTCAACTGTTCGGCCACTTGAGTTGTATGCGTGTCCAAATGAGTGGGCCCTCAAGGTTGCATTTGAGGTATGTGGGCATGGGCAATTAAAGAGGATGAGGCCAATATGCCTTGACATGGTGTGAAAAGAAGGTACGGTGGCCATTATTGAAATTCTAAAATATATATATGGTATAATACAAACATGGCTACAAAAGGAATGGCCACGTAGCAGCCAATGGAGCCGCCAGTATGAAGTTCTCGAAGGTGGTCGCAAAAGCGAGGGAAGTGTGGCCAGCAGCACGGGGAAAAATCGCGAAGGTGTGAGTCGCCAGGGGGGAGAAGAGAAAGAGTTGTCGCCGTCGCCTGGGCTCAGAGATTGAAAGCTGTGGGAGGCAGAGAGAAGTGGCTGCCTTGGTCGACTGGGTGCAGGCGTTTGCTGCAGAGAGCTGAAGGCGACTGGGTTGCTCTACTCCAAAGGAGAGCTGCAAGCGATAACTGGGGGCGCCAAACTGACTGCAACAGTGAGAAGCGGTGGTGGCGAAGGCTTTGAAGCCTAGGTGTGTGGTATCGACTGTAGGGAAAGAGCTCTTCCACCAATAGGGTCGACAGCACAGAAGCAGTAGGGACCCTAACCAACTGTTAGAGAGGCTGGAGATGGCTGTGGCTACTGGCGAGTAGCGAACGAAGAGAAGGGGGCATGGCCAACGTCGCCATGTAGAGGAGCCCCGTGTGTGCATTTGGGAGACGGCAGGGAGCCGACGGGAAAGAGAGCCCCCGGGTGTGTTCTGGTGTGAGGGCTGCAGAGCAATGGGCTGCTGAACATGGGAGTTGGCCACTGGGCACGTGAAGTTGCCGGGAAAAGCTCTCTGAGCGCAACTGCAAGGCATACAGAGAGAGGATCTAGCAGCTGGAATTTAGCTGATGAGTATTACACTACTTGCAAACAGTAAATTGCCTTGAGACACTCGTCATATATGTTTACAGTATCATTCTACATAGAAATGCTTTGCAGACAGAGGATCTGATGCTTGCTGGCAGACGGGGGTGCAGCTGCTGTGCATGGTGCTGTAGGGATACTACTCTGGCCAGAGGAGTCAGCCGTCAACAAAGACAACGAATCGATTTTTGTGGGCCAGATATTTTACACGAGATGAAGACGCTGCTGCTGATCATGAGGTCACAATGTTATGGTTTTTCTTGGGTTTAGGAACCATAAGATGGTTGGTTTGGTCATGTATATGAGGTGTTTATGTTGGGTTTGATTTTATAGTTTTGTTGGATGTTGAGCCACTGATGCTCCATGATGGCCATGTATATCTTCATGTGAATACCACAAGGTGACTTTCTGGAATGCAAAGCCATATGAGATGAAACAAGCCATGTTAATGTCAGTTTATTATATGTATCATGTGTCCAATATTGGCTTTGAGGATGCACATGTATAGTTGGGTACTCGATCTTTGATGGTTCTAGCTTTTGCTAGTGATGCCCCTTGAAGTTCAATCACTTACTCTCACAGCCAGAAGCCTCGCGCTTTCCCAGCGACACCGCCCACGTCACGACAACGTGCTCTCTTGAAGATTGTTTCTACCATGTGTGGGTGGAACAATAGAGAGCAGATGGAAGGGAACATGGGCACTTCAAAGAGTAGTGACAAGCACAACATACCCTGTGTAGTGTTCTCTTGTCCTACGTGCTCTCTTGAAGATTGTTTCTACCATGTGTGGGTGGAACAATAGAGAGCAGATGGAAGGGAACATAGGTAGGGTAGTATGAGTTGGTGGCCGAAATGCCTACAAACTATTGGTGGCCGAAATGCCTATAAACTATGTGTAGCAGAAATGCTTATGGAACACCACGCTATCTATGCCTGCGAGTGATTGTTTTATCTTGTTACTTGAGCCCACCTCTCATCCAAGGTGTGTGGTCAGAGTACCAACACGGAGTGCAAGTGGTAAAGTGGACATGATACCTGGTTGGCAAGGGACTTATGTGTACGCCAAGGGTCATGTAGATTGGCACATGTTTGTGTGCTTTGAGCTTGGATTATGATATCTCGACTTATGGGACTGTTTTGTCTCGCCCATTTATTTGGGACATGGATTTATTTATCTTTATGCCATATTAGAATCACTATCTCCCCATACAAAGGCCAAGAGGTTCATTGTTCATCTCACCATGCATGTGGATTCATGTTGGAATTGTGAGAGGGCAATTCTATGAACACTCCACCATACACATGGATTCATGTTGGAATTGTGAGAGGGCAATTCTATGAACACTCCACCATACACATGGATTCATGTTGCGATTGTGGAGTGAGTGTTTCATTGTTTCCACACCATGCTTGTTGATCAGAGTTGGGATTGTATGGGAGAATATGGGAACTATTGGGATTGGGAGAAAGGATTGCTAGAACTATGGAGAACCAGCTTTTCTGTCACCATGGTTTGTGCTCTTGAATGGCACTACTTTGTGTGCATAGCACATGTTTCTATGCGAGGCACTAGTTTCTTGTGCATGGCACTTATTTAAGTGTCTTAGCACCTGGTTGGTGATTTTCATTGGCATATGATTATCTCATTGATATTGGTGATTGAGACACAATTGGCTCTTGTGCCTGTGTCTAGCATATCTTCCACGGAATTCTCGCCCATTTATTTTGGGACATGATTTTGATATTGGTATTATGGAGACTTATTTAGTCTCACTCATTTCTTTGGGACATGGATTCTTCCATTATATTGGATTTTTGAGACTCGCCCACTCGATGGGACATGATTATATCTCGAATATATGGCTTGAAGCTTAAAGTTGCGGACAACTTTTAAGAAGTCGGAGAGGATGTCACCAGCCTGGACATTTCCCAGTATGAAAGGAGTCTGGTGGACTCCAAGATGTCTAAATATTTGGAAAGTACAAGCTTTTGGGAATGGAAGATTATCCTAGAATACAAAGGACCACACTCCTAAAATTTAGGAGAGTTGCATCCACTCAACATTAGGGATGAGGCTCCTCGGCCACTTGGTGCAACTCGTTATATGCATTGGTCAAGATGGGAGAGATGCACATACACAGTTCTTGCTTGGAAGACCTTTAAGAGTCTTCCGGAGGATCGGAGAGTTGCATCCACTCAGCATCTTAGGGGCTCTCGCATTCGTATTGATCAGATTGATGCAGCTATTCCGCATGAGTGGCTTTCTGGGACTTTTCACAGAGACTATCATCCCAGTTGGCTGGGAGTTCTTTCGAGGATAGGCATACCTCTGCAGGTCATTGCTTTGCCAGGCCCCAGGAGGATACAGATTTCCTCATGTATTCTATCATGCCTGGTGAGAGATTGAGGAGATGTAGTATGGAGGAGATCATACCAAACACTAGGCTTAGTCCAGTGAGGATTGTTGGTCGCTCGAGGAAGCTCTGGTTCATTGACCCTTCTCCTCAGATAGTGACTCATGGCTCTTGGTGTTTGTGGCTATATGGTGGCAGTCCTATCAGATATCTTTAGTGCGATCCAGGAGAGTGGGAGTGGATTGATACCTTCAATCCTTTGAAAAGCCTTCGTTTTTTCAGTTTCACTGTTCGAAATGCAAGGCTTCTCCTCACTCGACAGATGCATAGGATCCCTACTCTCAGGCCTCATTGGGAGAGCTATGATATTTCTCCAATGATACAGCGCAGATATTGGCATAGACTTTGACACTCATACAGAAGGAGCCAGATCTCTCATTTCTTTTGGTTATTCTTACATGGTGGTCTCCCCACCAATCAGTGGAGATCAATTTTCGGTGTAGCACCTTCCTGTCCTAGATGTGCGGCAGATTCTGAGTCCGTACAACATTGTCTATGGGGGTGCAGCATTGCACAGCAGATTTGGGGTCCTGTAGCCCAACTTATGGGCAAATTGAGAAGCCCAACCATGCATGTGACTTAGGGAGCAGTTGCAAGGCTCTCCCAGTCTGGTCCGCAACTTTTTTATGAGGGCAGTGGTACAGATTCTATTTTTTTCATTCGTAGAGGTATTGCCCAGCATGGTTTATTGCAAGATGTTCCTCACTCTGATTATGCACCCCCTAGACAGAGGATTGACACCAGTTGGGAGATTATTGCCAGTATTACAGCATGGCAGATCTGGAGAGCTAAATGCACGGAGGCTATTGAGGGTGTCCAGATTTTTGGGTCTAAGTGCATTAGTACTATATGGGGTGATATCATCCACACTCTTATGGCTACTTGGGCTCGCATTCAGGAGCCCTCTCGTTCTGCGCAGGCGAAGCGTGTGATATTTATGCGGGAATGGGACCATGGCATCTTCTTTTCCTCTAGTACCACAGGTCTTACATAGCATCATGATGCTCCTCACTGGTCGAAATCACCTTACATATTGGGGTGATTCTATTCTCTTCCGGCTTATAGCTATGATTGTTGTATGTTTTTCTCATACTTAATAGAAGTCTCTTTCTGAAAAAAAAAATTTAGGAGAATTGCTATTTTTGGCCCGACTCCGATGGAAATTCTGTTCGCGTCATTACATCTAGAATTGAGCAGATACCAAGAATTGGCAAAGTGTCTATGACAGAATGTCTACTAGTTGGGATATTTTTAGAGGTAAAGATTATGGAAGAACCCATCTCTTAGATTGGGACATGTGGCAAGAAAGTGGACCAAAGTGAGACAAGTGGCCTGACAGTGGACACTTGTTAGAAAATGGATCAAAGTGAGACAAGTGGCCTCACACTTGTCACTTCAGCTATTGTGTGGCTCTCCACTTGTCATTGTAGCCTTCTCTTGCCATTTTAGCTCATGGGAGACCCAAATCTATAAATTGGAGCCCTCTCTCTTCATTAATGGAGGCTCTCTTGCTGCACGCTAGCCTCTGCCACCGTTGAAGGCTTCCCTAATGATGGCTACTCTCTTTCTCTCTCACTTGAAGGCTGCCCATGAAAAATACCGGCTGTTGGGGACTGTTTTGGAGGCTTCCATCATCGCGAAGAAATACTGAAGGCAAGGGTATTTAATCATTTATTATGATTTCTAGCCATTGTACTTGTTGTACCAACCCTTGTACCGGTTGTACCAACTTCTGTACTTACTGTACCACCCATTATACTGGCTGTACCAGCTTCTATACTTGTTGTACCAGCCACTGTACCTACTGTACTAGTCACTGTACATGCTGTACCAGCATTTGCACTTGTTGTACCTACTGTACCAGCCACCGTACCGGCTGTACCAGCCACTGTACCTGCTGTACCGGCTCAATGGAGAGTTGTACTTGCTATACCAGCTCTATTGCATGAAGACCCGTGGTTTTTGGGGAAGAATCAGTACCCACACAGAGGTATATGGATTATATTGTTGGCTCGGCATTTCTACAGCCTATGTTCCAGCTTGGTTGCCTCGTGTTGGGCTGTGTTTAGGCATTTGTATATGGATAATCCGGCATCTCCCGTGGGGAGAGTAAGGCCCTCAAAGCTTGTACATGATATTATTCTCCTTGGGTAATAAAATACTCCAAAGGGGGGTGTCGGCCCATTCCGGCCTCTATGCGGTGTCACACGTGCAAGCTCCACTTTCAGCATTTGTGGATGTTTTGTCTAGCTTTTATGTTTCATGCAAAGTGATGATGATGGATATATGTTAAGGTTGTGGCCATGTTTAAATGTTTTAATATGCATTGATGGTATCAACAAGTGTGTCAAAGGCCCTAGTCCCCTGGGCACCGCCGCGAGTTACAGTGTGCCTGGCAGCCAACCCTGCTATACGGGTACACTAATATTTGGCACGCTCACCCTCCAACATGGCATCCTCACCACCCACCCCCTTGTATCCTCGCGACTTCCTATCACCACCCATCCCCTGCCTCACCTACATACCCTCACCGCCTTCCCCTACCCATCAAGCCCCTTCCTCACTTTTTCCCTCCATCACCTTCCATCAACCCTCTAACCGCCCCCTCGCCAATAAACCCACTGCACCTCCCTGCCGAGCCGCAGCACCCTCTTCCCATTACCCTTCATCTCCTACTTTTTTTTTAAAACAACCCTCAAGGGTACTTTTTTATTCTCCTCTTCCTTGTTTGCCAATCCTTTTCCTCTACTATGATGGCTAACGATTTACCCCGCACCCCTGTGCCTTACCAACATTCCATCGCCCGCTTCC